>NC_137355.1:2437500-2555000 GCF_965287045.1 Carcharhinus amblyrhynchos
CTGTGTCCCATTTGTTCTGATTCTGTTGTTCAATATTTACACTGTCAGGCACATTTTAGTGAGCAGCAGGTCTCGCACGAGACTCCGAGCTCCCAACAATGGGAAAGGTACAAAAGACCCAGAGATGCAGAATCGAAGGAAATCTATTATTTTACTCTTTGCTATCTCAGTGAATTTTATCATATTATGGGCAACGATAATGGTATACTCTGTATGGAGGCGGATGTATTATTTGGGGTATTGTGCTGTTTGGATGAGGGATTCTGTTCAGGATTTCGGCTTCATCCTACAGCTCATGAGTTGCTGCACAAATACTTATATATACGCTGTGACCCAGAGGAAGTTCAGAGAGCAGTTGAAGAATGTGCTCAAATGTCCCTTTGTGCTCGTTGTGCAATTATTTCAATGATGCTCATAACAGGCAAAGAATAATTCATAGAATCCTTGATTTAATTGCACATTTCCCAATGTGACAGGGCCAAGTGTGACAGTGAAAGTTGTGCCCTGTTGATGTGTTTATTGATTGTAGAGAATTAAACCCAAATATAGGGAAAGGAAGGAAGACCCTGTTGCTATGGTGGTGGTGAACATTTTTTGACAATGTAGGAGAAGCCTCTCTAAACGGTGGTAATAAACGCTGCAGGAAACTCGCAGTGGGATCTGAATAGAATTAGGATTTGGTGCAACGCTGAAACTTCTCAGTCAGTTATTCACAAAAGAAGCAGCAAATTTAACCTTTGAAGATTGAATACAGATGGATAGCCCTCTGTCTCCTCCACCTCCACCAGCACCATGGACCTCCCAGAAACCAATACCGGGAACAGGATGCGATGGTGGTAATTATAGAAGGAAATGGATTCATCCATTCGGAGCATGTGTGGAATGGATGATTCAGCATATATACCAATTGATGAGATTTGAATGCTGCAGAGAATAAGAGCAGGTGATAGATAAACAAGCAATTCGCGAGCGGATGGGATAGAACAAAATCACAGTGGGAGAATGTGTGTGTTATAACTGGCAGAGATGGAGTGAGAAAACCGTTACACTGGTGAGGTGAGTGATAGAGCAGATAAACAATGTGGGCATCAGTATATGTGGAATTAATGGAGGATTTAGTCACATTGGAATTTTGGGATCTGTGCAACAGGCACTGGGGGAGTGTTTGTGATTGATGACATGCAGAGAGGATATGTGGTGATGGATCTGGTAGAGCAGAGGAGCGAGTGAGATATCACCCTCTATCCAATAGAGGTGAATGTATACCGTGAACAGAAGGGAAGTTGTTGGGTTGTAAGTTTGCTGCTCCATCATGTAATGGATCAAAGTCAATAATATTTGGGAAGATATAATATTTATTATGAAATCATGAACATGTACTTTTTGATCCCTGTGTGTTGGTCAGAATCTCGATTTTTATTTCTTCAGTTTCTTTCATTTTCAAAGTTATACCAATAAGTTCATTGGTTTGTTAAGCTATGGGGGGATTGTGTTCCCAGGAGCAGGGAACAGTTTTATCACTCTGCAGAAGGACAGGAAAAGAGCTTGCATATTGCACATCATAAATTAATAAACCAAAATTTCACAAACCATGGGAGTGGTATAGAAGGAAGTATCTGAAGACCTTCTAAAGATTTGATTCCATAAACTGAAATCTTTAAGGGGTAATTTTCAAAGTACTAATTCCTGGAAGGAGGTGCTGTTCTGCTTTAAATATCACTTCTTCTTTATTGTAATAAATCTTTAACTCGAATAAATAACCATCAACTTTCATTTCAAAAGTTTTATACCTGAGTTTCTGAAAAAAACCTCAACAAACAAATTGCATCATCGTTCTGTTCCCAGTATCCATTCGGGATTTGAAGAGCCTGGACTGAGCAACTGGTATCGCATCAAATAACTGCCGGCTCTTTGTGGAATTTAAAACAGGAATTTTTTGATGGCCTTGAGAATGGTAAATTCAAAGGGAGGGAGTGTGGGGAGAAGATTTACTGCAGGTGGGGTATAGGCACGCACACTGGCACCGTAGTTAAAAGGATTAGCTATGGGAAATGTGTGGGGTTATGGAGATTGAGCGGGGTGGGGTGGGATTGGGGTAGGATTCTCTTCAGGGATTCAATGTGGAATCCAGCAGCCGAATTGCCTACTTCTGCTCTGTGGGAAATTTCTGTTTCCATTCTGCAATGAAATGGGTGGGGTTTAAAGTGGGAACCTCAAAAAGCTCTGGGAGTGACGTCAAAGTTCTACAAAAAGTGAATAAGCCTCAGACAACAGAACTGTCACAAAATTTGCAGTTTGACGTATGTGCAAGGATGGAAAAACGGCACGATTAAAGGGATTGGAGATCACTTCTATTTGATTTGATTTGATTTGATTTATTACTATCACATCTATTAACACACAGTGAAAAGTATTGTTTCTTGTGCACTATACAGACAAAGCATACCGTTCATAGAAAAGGAAACGAGAGAGTGCAGAATGTTGTGTCCGTCTTAGTGAGGGTGTAGAGAAAGATCAATTTAATGCGAGGTGATGCCATTCCAAAGTCTGACAGCAGCAAGGAAGGAGATGATCTTGAGTTATTTGGTACATGACCCCAGACTTTTGTATCTTTTTCCTGAAGGATGATGGTGGATCAGAGAACGTCCGGGGTGTGTCGGGTCAGTTATTGTGTTGGCTGCTTTGCCAAAGCAGCGGGAAGTGTAGACAGAGCCAATGGATGGGTGGATGGCTTGCATGATAGATTGGGCTATATTCACGACTTTTGTAGTTCCTTGCAGTCTCGGGCAGAGCAGGAGCCCATACCAAGCTGTGATACACCAGAAAGAATACTTTCTATGGTGCATCTGTAAAAGTTGGTGAGAGTCCTTGCTGGCATGGCCCAACTTCCTTCGTCTTCTGAGAAAGTAGAGGCGTTGATGGGCTTTCCGAACTATAGTATCAGCTTGGAGGGAACAGGACAGTTTGTTGGTGATCTGGACACCGAAAAACTTGATGCTCTCGACCCTTTCTACTTTCTCCTCTACACTTCCTGAAGTCGATGCAATCTCCTTCATTTTGTTGTCATGGAGGGAGAGATTATTGTTGCTGCACTCGTTCACCAGATTCTCTATCTCATTCCTGTCCTCAGTCTCGTCATTGTTTGAGATCTGACCCACTACGGTGGTGTCGTCAGCAAAGTTGAATATCGAGTTGGAGGGGAATTTGGTCACACAGTCGTAGGGATATAAGGAGTATAGTAGGGGGCTGAGAACACAGCCTCGTGGGGCATCGGTGTTGAGGGTGATCGTGGAGGAGGTGCTGCTGCCTATCCTTCCTGATTGTTGTCTGTGAGTTAGGAATTTAAGGACCCAGTCACAGAGGAATACCGGAAGGAATATCCGAGTGTCCGAGTTGCCACAGAGCGAAGTGTGTGAATTGACTAATGTTCAGGTACACGGATAAAACAAACTTGTCTGAGAAGAAAGAGAAAAAAGAAACAGACACTGGGTACAAGAGTAACTACAAATATTGAAGGAGGAGCAGTTAGAATGACAAGCAAGAATGAAGAAAAGGAAATGAAATCTGACATGTAGATAATTGATTTTTGGGGCAACGAATAGGAGGAAAGTGAAGAGGAAAAATAAATAGAACATAAGCTTAGACGCTGGCAAGTAAAGGGAAGTTTCCAGAAAGAAGCCACTTATTTACAGATCACAGCACAGTGACAAAGTAATTTGTTTAATTTACAAGATTTTCCAAATTTGAGGAAAGAGATGGAAGCATATTTTTTCCATTTTTGAAGGTGTGTTAGCTGATAACATTGTGATGCAGGGTATGCTGGCAGCGAGTACTCAGCTGGGATTTACATCACCGTCATAAAAAATTTCAATTGACTTTAACAAATTCAAAGAAAATGTTATTCTGAGTGCAGATGAGTTTGTTTCAAAACGACGTGGACAGGAATTGCTAAATGAAGTAGATCTTGAAGATGGAACCAATGAGAAGGAGAGTGCTCGACCCCAGGACACTGATGTTTTGCACTTGGACGTGAATTATGATCATTATTGTGGCATGAAGGTGGAAGAAAGAATATGGAGACTAATAGAAACTAAATTGTACATTTGCGAACATATTTCAGTTCAATGATGGTGTGCTTAAACAAACCTCTGAAAGTAGCAGGACCGAGGTGCTATGTCACTAGATACAGAATCTAAAAGCAAGGGAATAGTACTAACTCTGCCTCACTTTGCTTCAGATAACATCAGACATTATGAATTGTACCAATTCATTCATTTGAACGTTAAATAAAGGTGTACCAGAATGTTTGCCGTAATTCTGGTCTTCAGTTACATGGAGATTATTCAAAGTTTCTGCATGTTCTCCTTAGTGTGGCAAAGATTCAATGAAAATGTTCAGCATCAGACAGGGGTCAAAAAATAGAGAACCAGGAAGCAATTTAACAGCAAAATATGTGTTAACCAGGCCTACAATTTACAGCTTTTTGTTCAAATAAACAGAGAACATTCCAGCTCAGTACAGGCCCTTCGGCCCTCGATGTTGTGCCGACCAGTGGAACCAATCTAATGACCCTCTAACCTAAACTATTCCAATGTTATCCATATGCCTATCCACTGACCATTTGAACACCCTTAAAGTTGGCGAATCCACAACTGCTGCAGGCAGGGCATTCCACGCCCTTACTACCCTCTGAGTAAAGAACCCACCTCTGACACCCGTCCTATAATTACCACCCCTTAATTTAAAGCCCCTCATGTTAGCCATCACCATCCGAGGAAAAAGGGAGAAAAATCAGAGGGATGATAAGTGCTTTTTTTCACAGCAGGGTGTGTTGTGATAATCTGTAGTAAATCTGCAGGAGAGTTATGGAAACCGTATCATGATTAATAATCAAAAGGAAAGTGGATGGACACTGTCAGGCAGGATTGCATGGATGTAGGAACACAGCAGATGAAAAGGATTGGTTGTATAGATTGCATTGGTTGAAAGAGCTGGCAGAGAAGTTATGGGGGTGATTCTCCGAAAGGTGCTGAATTTGTGAGAAAGCTGTTACAGATCACGGGGATTTTTCAGCACAGCCTCAGACCCGAAACTCCCCACTCTGTGCAGTGTAAAGGGAACAATCGTGGATATCGTTAAAAACCGGGGGGTGGGGGAGTGCGGGGTGGGGGGTGGGGGAGTGCGGGGTGGGGGGTGGGGGAGTGCAGGGTGGGGGGGCTGCTATTCGTGCCAAAGAGCCTGAAATCAGCAGGATGGGTGGGAATCCACACATGGACAAATCGCTGGGAGATTGGATAAAAGATCACCCAGCATCCAGATCACTGCCACCCAATACCCACAGACATCGCTGGCCTCCGAACCCCCCCTCCCCCCACCTCCACCCCCACGACAGACATCGCTGGCCTCCGAACCCCCTCTCCCCACCTCCCCCCACCCCCACAGAAATCGCTGGCCTCCAAACCCCCCCTCCCCCCACACAGACATCGCTGGCCTCTACATCACCCCACAGACATTGCTGGCTCTCATAAGAACATAAGAACTAGGAGCAGGAGTAACTATAGGACGGATGTCAGAGGTAGGCTCTTTACTCAGAGGGTAGTAAGGGCGTGGAATGCCCTGCCTGCAGCAGTTGTGGACTCGCCAACTTTAAGGGCGTTCAAATGGTCAGTGGATAGGCATATGGATAACATTGGAATAGTTTAGGTTAGAGGGTCATTAGATTGGTTCCACTGGTCGGCGCAACATCGAGGGCCAAAGGGCCTGTACTGTGCTGTAATGTTCTATGTTCTAAGATGTTTCCACTCTCAAGCAAGACGAAAACTAGAATGGAAACTGTCTGTCTGAGATATTCCACAGACAAATCCAGTGGGGAATTCAGGAGAAATGAGTTAACTAAGAGGTGGGGGAGGAAGTGGGACTTATTCCTGTAGGAAGTGGGGGAGGATGTGGGACTTGCTCCCATGGGGAATGGGGAGAATGCGGGAGTAACGCTGTGTTTTTTCCCAGTTCTGGCGGGTGGAAGATTGCGGACATTCCCGTAACAGAGGGACACTGCTCCACGGAATATCCAGGCTGGTTACAGGGTAGAATCTTCTTTCCAATATCAGATTTACTCTCACTGTCCAGCACTGTTCACATCGCTTACACTCTCCAATATTTATACACCTCATTTCAGGATCACATCCCACCCTGGAACAGGGAGAAGGAACCAGGACAGTTTGTTTTCAACCACTTTGGATATTTTGCATGAGGAAGCAAGAAATAAAGATCAGAAACTGCGGCAGTTACTTTGTCTATAAGCTGAAAGCCACAGGTGACAATGCTGCTTATTGCACAGGGACATCACTGTTTCAGTATTGACCCAGGAGGGTGACACTGTCCGTGCCGACACACTGACACACCCAGTGACTGGGGGGGCGGGGCGCGGGGACTGGGGGGCGGGGCGCGGGGACTGGGGGGCGGGGCGCGGGGACTGAGGGCGGGGCGCGGGGACTGGGGGGCGGGGCGCGGGGACTGAGGGGGCGGGGGCGCGGGGACTGGGGGGCGGGGCGCAGTGACAGAGGGGGCGGGGCGCGGGGACCGGGGGGGCGGGGCGCGGGGTCTGGGGCGGGCGGGGCGCGGGGGCTGGGGGGGCGGGGCGCGGGGACTGGGGGGCGGGGCGCGGGGACTGGGGGGCGGGGCGCGGGGACTGGGGGCGGGGCGCGGGGACTGGGGGGCGGGGCGCGGGGACTGGGGGGCGGGGCGCGGGGACTGGGGGGCGGGGCGCGGGGACTGGGGGGCGGGGCGCAGTGACAGAGGGGGCGGGGCGCAGTGACAGAGGGGGCGGGGCACAGTGACAGAAGGGGCGGGGCGCAGGGAATGAGGGGGCGGGGCGCAGTGACAGAGGGGGCGGGGCACAGTGACAGAGGGGGCGGGGCGCAGGGACAGAGGGGGCGGGGCGCAGGGGCTGAGTGACTGCTGTGTCTGTGGAGTCAGGTGAAGGGTTGCCCGGGTAACGGGGCCAGACTGCATTCCCCTGAATGGATGTTGATGAACTGGATGTCTTCTTCCGTCCGTCGGCTGTGGTCAGTGTCAGGCTTCTAATTTCAGGATTTGATTGAGGTGAAACTGCACCATTTCCCCGGTGGGATTGGAAGGCGGGTCTCCGGTCAATCCCCCGGGTAACGAGTCCGGTGAGAAAACCTCTTTGCCTCTGACTCCCCTTTATTAACCCCACTGGAAGAGCAGTTTGATGCTGGGTTCTGTTGTTCCCCAATATTGACTGACACAAGTTTGTTGAACCTTTTGTGGATTCAGGGACAGCCACACCTCCCACAGACGGGGAAGAATCGAGTGGAGAATCCAGCGAGCAGTCATCCTCTGTCCCAGCTCCATCTCCAACCTCAGGTAGGCCACATTGTGAGAAAGAGTCGACCCAAACACTTCCCTCACCGTCACCCAAGGGGACATCATTCCCCGAGACTGAGGGAGGCGTGTATTGATGGAGAGTGAGGGAGTGAATGAGTGAAGGGGAATGTAGTGTTTGAGTGAGATGGAGTTTCCTGTTTGAGGAGATTGAGTGTGTGGAATCGAGGGGAAGGGATTTTGGGGACACAGGGAGGTGGGATTCAATGAGGGGTTCGATTGGAAGGGGTTTGTGTGGATAGGGCTGGGGATGAGGCTGGGGTTTGTAATATTGCCGTGTGATATTGTGCAGAATCTACAAACAACACGGTGCTCAGTTCCACTTCACTCCAATCTGCTCTCTCCCCATTCCCCCAAATTCATCACAGATCCAGTCACATCTCCAACCCAGACACACAGCGAGCCATCGAGTGGAGAATCCACAGAGCGACCACCCTCTGTCCCAGCAGCATCTCCAACCTCAGGTAACTGAATTCCCGGGAAAATTCCCAATGAAATCCTCATCCCCACCAACTGTTGGGAAATCATCTCCAGGACAACTTGGGAGCACAATCCTGATGTAGCGACTGTGTGGAGTGGGATGTGGCGACCAAAGGTGTGAATCTCTGAGATGAAAGGTAGATGCTGTCAAAACTTTTAATCTGGGACTCATCATAACAGATTATCAGGGATATGATATCTCAAAGAGTGGAATAATTTAGACTGCATTAGGAGCAGGAAATGCTCATTGCTTGGTATGCAGTTGCTTTTTTATTGGCAAGGCATTGGTGGTTGGAGAATTCACAAGGGTGAATTGGTCACAAGGATTGGTCAAGCCCTTTTTTGGAATGAAATATAATCTGAGCTCGCTCAAATGAAACAACATCTCAACCTAACATTTGCACTGCATCAATACATTAGTAACTCATGTGTTTTGTTCAGAATGCAGTCACCAAGCAAAAGACCATTCTCCCTACTCGACAGTGACTGATGTGCCATATGAATTTCAATGTCTGTGTAATATCAGATATGTAGGATGTACGTCCCAGTGACTGGTTGTTAAACTCACCAGTTGGTCGCAACAGGCACAGTACTGACTGGACTCACCCAGTCCGTGCTTTCATAGCTCAGAACATTGTGTCCAACATTCACTGTAGTTCCACAATTGGACAAAACTTACTGAACAATCACACTTGTGCCAAGAATTACACAGCAGCCACTTCACAATTATTGATCTGACTTGCCAATGTTGCCTCAAATAGACTTGGTGAAGTAAACATTTTTGCACTCTGGGTGTCTACATGTTAAAGGAAGCTTTTCCAGATCCTGCAGCTCTTCAGTGAACAAAATCTTTGGTTGCCCTTTTCAATGAGTTGACCAGATAGAATTCCTGCAGTGCAGATGGAGGCCATTCAGCCCATGTGTCTGCACGAACCAGAAATTAGCCAACCAATCAGCACCATCTTTCCCACGCTGCACGCATTGTTTGTCCCTGTGAGATTGGGGTTTCGGTGAATGAGTTCTGATGAGTCCCAGATGAAAAACTTTGACAGTGTTATCTTTTTACTCGACCATAGTCAAGAAATGTGAAGTATTGGCCCAGGCGATGCTGTTGGGAGACGAACATTTTAGAAATGTTGCCATCGTGATATTGCCCAGAATCTGGTTTTAGTATTATGGCCTGTTGCGGTATTGTCCAATCAGCAAATCTCTACATCTTATTGTTGGTCCAGGAAAATCCACAACTCGGCATGCTGGGAAGAAATGCACTGAAAGACCCAACAAGAAATCACCCACTGTCCCGGCAGAATCTCCAATCCCAGGAGGTGAACCAAGGGGAGCGGGGCGTGGCAACCTGGGGGGGAGCGGAACGCCGTGACCCATGGGGGGAGGGGGAGCAGAACGCGGTGACCCATGGGGCGAGGGGGAGCAGAACGCGGTGACCCATGGGGGGAGGGGGAGCAGAACGCGGTGACCCATGGGGGGGGAGGGGGGGAGGGGGGGGTAGCAGGAACGGCGACCCGAGGGGAGCAGGACGTGGCAACCAGGGGCTGGGGGGGAGGGAGAGGGATGCAACGACCGGGGTGAGGGGGGGTGTGGGATGCAGCTACTATGGTTGCAAATCGCAACAACTAGGGGGGAGTGGAGGTTGGGGGGAATGGGACACAGCGACTGGGCAGGGGAGTGGGACGCAACAACAGGTGGGGACTGGTTCACAGCAATGTGGGGGGACTGTTGGGACACAGTGACTGCACCTGCGCGGTTTAATGAATGCTGTGTCTGCCTCTCACTCTCGGGTGCGGAGTTTGCTGTGTTTCTCCCCTCTGCTGTGTTCACTCTTATTTGGAATTTGCTGCTTTTGATTTTGCGATCCACAATACATCTTCAGACTCAGAAACCAAGACTGGGTCCCCACTTGGCCCTGAGTGTAGCTCCAAGCAATGCTCCATCTCTCCGTGCATTTCAGTTGCTAGACGTGTTTGATTCAGAACTTTATTCGGGAATATTTGATGCTTTCTCATATTTGTGTAATTCACCTGCCCCCCTCCTGTGCTCTGACGAAACATAATTACCAATTATCTTTGTGTCTTCAACAAGGTGCATCAGTTGCCATTCTTGATCAATATCCCAACATCCCAAAAAACGTGTTCTTAGGCTGATTGGTGTAACAAATTGTCCCTAAATTAGTCTCCCCTCAATCTTCCCCAATAGGTGTAGACAGAGGTCATGGGTAGAGGAGGGCACTCAGAATGTTAAAATGGTGACGCTGGCTCATTGGACCGAAGGGCCTGTTTCCCGTGCTGTGTTGTTCTTTGTAATCAGGGCATCGCGGGTTATGAGGAAAAGGCAGGAGGATAGGATGAGAAGCCATGATTGAATGGCAGAGCAGACTCGATGGGCCAAGTGGCCTAATTCTGCTCCTTTGTCTTAGGGTCTTCTCGTTTCCAAGTATGAGCTTTCTAATTGAGGCCGGCTCAATCAAGGAGCTCATAGTCCCAAGGGCCAAGCCCATGGGCCTCTGGGAAGACACTACACTTTGTTACGTGAAGTGTGATGCCTGAGGTCACATCGGTGACCCCATTTACAGCCCCTCCTCCTCATCTGCCCTGTGCTTGTGGGGACTTGGAGTGACGTTCCTTGCACCCTGTCTAGTTCTCTTCGAATTGTATAGGTTTCTATAAAATTCTCCCACTTCATACTTCTGAATTCCAGCCAATATAATCCTAACTGACTCAATCTCTTAAGAACATAAGAACAAAAGAACATAAGAAATAGGAGCAGGAGTCGGCCATCTAGCCCTTCGAGCCTGCCCCGCCATTCAATAAGATCATGGCTGATCTGTCGTGTCTCAGTTCCACATTCCTGCCCTCTCCCCATAACCCTTAATCCCCTCGCTTATCAAAAACCCATCAACCTGCGTCTTAAAAATATTTAGCAAGGCAGCCTCCACCACTTCAACGGGCAGAGAATTCCAGAGATTCACCACCCTTTGAGTGAAGAAGTTCCTCCTCAACTCTGTTCTAAACCGCTCCCCCCCCCTTTATCTTGAGGCTGTGCCTCTCCACATATCCCAATCCCACCATCCCAGGAATCAGCTTGGTAAACTTTTGCTGCACTCCCTCCAAAGCAAGAATATCCTTCATCAGATAAGGGGACCAAAACTGCACACAATACTCCAGGTGTGGCCTCACCAACACCCTGTATAATTGCAGCAACACACCCCTGCTCCTGTACTCAAAACCTCTTGCTATGAAGGCCAATATGCCATTTGCCTTCTTTATTGCCTATTGTACCTGCCATGCTTATCTTCAGCGACTGGTGTACGAGAACACCCAGGTCTTATTGCATATTCCCCTCTCCTGAGTTATGGCCATTCCAATAGTAATCTGCCTTCCCTGTTTTTGCTGCCACAGTGGATAACCTCACATTTATCCCCCTTATACTCCATCTGCCAAATCACTGAACATCCATCCTTGGACCGTGGACATTACAGTGCAGAGCTGTTATCCATTGGTCAAACCTTATCCATATTAATTGGTCATCCCTAGTAATTGGTTAACCATGTCAGGGGTAGGTTCTTTACCCAGAGGGTGGTGACGGATTGGAATGCCCTGCCTGCTGCAGTTGTAAATGCGCCTAGTTTGGGGGCGTTTAAGAGATCCGTGGATAGGTTTATGGATGTAAAGGGTTTGGTTTAGGTTAGAGGGTCATTGTTTTTTAACTGGTCGGCGCAACATCGTGGGCTGAAGGGCCTTTTCTGCGCTTTAATGTTCTATGTTCTATTGTCAGTTGGTATTCTTTACCCATTTCTAGTTAGCACTCTTTAATCATTTATCATCAGCATTGATTGTCCACACCGAGTTAGTGTTGATTAACCAGTCCTAGTTAGCATTGATTAACCATCGCCTGTTCAGCGTGATTAACCAGTGCTAGTTAAGTTGGATTAACCATTGCTGGTTAGATTTGATTAATCATTCCTGAATACTGTTGCTCCACTATATCCCATTTTGAATCAGTAACAATCTCTTGTTAATGTGAATTTTGCATTATTAATTAGCATTATTTAACCAGTACTAGTTAGTATTGCTGAAGCAGGCACGCTAAGTTCCATTAACCATTGCTAACGATAGAATGATTATCAATTCAGAGTAGTAATTGGTTTATCAATAATAGTAGCATGTCTTAACCATTGCTAGTTATCATTGATTACCTATACCTAATTAGCATTGTTTAACCATTGCTAGTTAGGATTAATTAACCATTCTTCGATAACATTGTTTATCCATTCCTTTTTATTATTAGTTACCCATTGCCAAGTTTGGATACAGGAGCCATTCCTCGTTCGCACCAGGAACAGTTTTTAATCCTTCCCAGTTAAAATTCTCCAAAACATTTTAGCATCTTCGCTCATGGATAGTTAGGATGGGTTAACCAATCATTGACAGCATTATTTAATTAGCCGTTATTAGTTAATCTTGATGAATCATTTATAGCTGGTATTACTTCACCATTGCTTGTTCGGACCGATTAAACATTGCGGAGGTTGAATAGACTAGCAGTACCTCGTCAGCACCGATTTACCAATACCAGCAACATTTCTTAACCATTTCTAGTTAGCATTGACTTATCACCAAATAATCAGCGTGGTTTAACCATTAGGGCTGATTAATCATTCCTGAAGCAATAACTATTTATTGTTTTCATTAATTAACCATTATCCATTATTAGTTAGCACCGTTTATTCATTACGAGTCAGCATTGTTTCCCAATGAGCATCTTGGATCTTTTTTTGAAGAATTCGTTAACTGCGTCTTGACGTTACTGAATATAACTCTTCTTAGTTGCTATTGAGTGATTGTGTGGAGTTAATATTGAGGGACATCATTAGTTGGCATTGGGGAGAGGGCGTTGCAGAACTTTGCTCTCTCTGGTGTTCAGGGGGTTGGAGATTCTCCCACCTCTAGGAGCTCAGGGGAGTTTTGGGAAAGGGGCTGGGAGCTGAGTGTGAATGTGTTGTCACGTCATCACGTATGACTCCTCATCGTGACATTCTCATCTGTTACCAGGTGCAAGATATGCTAAGGCCCTATCTCCCCTGCAAGAAACTAGTGCCAACCAATGATCAGAGTGAAGAGAAGGGTCACAATGGCCAGAAGAGACAGAAATGAACCACCGAGAGATGGGATCTCTCCAGGGAGGGAGGATTTATATCCATTTTGAGGGCTGCATGTGTGTGTATGTGTGTGTGTGTGTGTGTGTGTGTGTGTGTGTGTGTCAGAAAATCCCATTGAAACATGTTGGGTGGATTAGCCTTGGAGGAACTGGGGTGAGAGGGAATGAGACTGATCGGGTGTGAGGCAATGGGAATGAGGGTGGACTGGATGCGGATGAGATTGTGAGTTGAGGAGGAACTTCTTCACTGAAAGGGTGGTGAATCTTTGGAATTCTCTGCCCGTTGAAGTGGTGGAGACTGCCTCGCTGAATATATTTAAGTCACGGGTAGATAGGTTTCTGGCAGACAGGGGAATTAAGGGTTATGGGGAGAAAGCGGGAAAGTGGAACTGATCCACTTCAGATCAGCCATGATCTTATTGAATGGTGGGGCAGGCTCGAAGGGCTAGATGGCCTACTCCTGCTCCTATTTCTTATGTTCTTATGTTCTTATGGTATGAGGGAATGGGATTGGGAAGAGCATCTCACTGGTTCATGTCCAATGGCTGAGCAGTAAGATCTGTACCTGTGCTATTTACAATGAGGATGTGAAAGTGTTTAAGGAGTGATTATGGCTTTCCACTCCTGGTGTTTATAAAGGGTTAAAATTGGGATTTTCTACTTTAAAAAAATGATACACGGAGAGGAATTGGAAGAGTTTCCAAAGACTTTTTTTGAAAAGAAACATTGAAAATGGGTTTGTGAATGTCATAAAAATGTCTTTAAACAGAGATTAAATTGGGATTGTTTTGAATTTTGGAAAGTGTTGAATATGTTGTGTTTGAGTGATTTATGGTGGATGAGGTTCTTTGTAAAACTTTGAAATGTGTTTTTGCAATTGTTTTATTTAGGACGGATAATGCTGCTTATAGGGACTGGTGAAGGGGCTGAAATGTATTTTAAGTGGTTTAATCATATCGGATAATGTTAAAATGGCGGTGCGGGCTTGTTGGGCCGAAGGGCCTGTTTCTTGTGCTGTGTTGTTCTTTGTTCTTTGTTTGTTCTTTGATTCATAGCCGTCTAAATCGGATTAAAAACAGGTATGAGATATTTTCAAATGTTTGAAACAAAGCTTGAGGAGTTTGGAGGCTTGTTTTCAATTAAGCTTTAAAGTTTATTTCTGAGGGTCTAGAGTAGGCTTATGTTAACACCGCAATGAAGTTACTGTGAAAATCCTCCAGTCACCACTCTCTGGAACCTGTTTGGGTTCACTAAGGAAGAATTTAGCACAGCCAATACACGTCTTTTGGATTGTGGGAGGAAACCGGAGCACCCGGAGTAAACTCATGCAGACATTGGGAGAATGCCCAGACTCCGCACAGACCCAGGAATCGAACCCAGTTCCCTGGTACTGTGAGGCAGTAGTGCGAACCACTGTCCCCCGTTTTGAAGGAAAGGTTAAAGAGGGCTTTGAATAGGTGTGTTGGGCTATGTTTTAGTGGGTTTGTAATTGAGGTCAACTGGGAGAAAGCGTGTGATACAGAATGTAGCCCAGGGAGGTGGTCGTTATAAGAACATAAGAACATAAGAAATAGGAGCAGGAGTAGGCCATCTAGCCCTTCGAGCCTGCCCCGCCATTCAATAAGATCATGGCTGATCTGTCGTGGCTCAGTTCCACTTTCCCGCCCTCTCCCCATAACCCTTAATCCCCTCTCTTATCAAGAACCCATCAACCCGCTTCTTAAAAATATTTAGCGAGGCAGCCTCCACCACTTCAACGGGCAGAGAATTCCAGAGATTCACCACCCTTTGAGTGAAGAAGTTCCTCCTCAACTCCGTTCTAAACCGCCTCCCCTTTATCTTGAGGCTGTGCCCCCTAGTCCTACTGTCTTTTTTGAGCGGGAAGAGTCTCTCCACCTCTATCCTATCCATCCCATTCATCATCTTATACGTCTCAATGAGATCTCCCCTCATTCTTCTAAACTCTAACGAGTACAAGCCTAGTTTATTCAGCCTCTCCTCATAGCTCAATCCCCTCAACTCCGGTATCAGCCTAGTAAACCTCCTCTGCACTCCCTCCAGGGCCAAAATATCCTTGCGCAGGTGCGGCGCCCAAAACTGCACACAGTACTCCAGCTATGCTTTTAGATTTACTGTGCAGGCAGTGTGACCTGAGAAACACATCACTCAAGAGTTGCAGACCGAGTTAATGGCTCGTTCCTGCCAGGAATTTGTTGCTTTGAAAGATGGAATTCCGTTCGCACAAACACTTCCTTGGAAAGTCTATAACCACATTATCACGTGACCCCATTTAATGTGCAGAGCAGGTCTGTAGCAGAGGAAAATAAGGTTTTGGAATTGCGCGAAGGCAGTCAAAAGACCCAAATTCCTCCAACCTCTCCTCATAGCCAACACCCCCGAGACCTGGGAAACATACTGGTGAACCTTCTCTGCACTCCCTCCAAAGCTTCCATATCCTTCTGGTAGTGCGGTGACCAGAACTGCGTACAATATTCCAAATGTGGCCTAACCAAGGTTTTATATAGCTGCAACATGATTTCCCAACTCAATGCCACGCCTGATGAAGTCAAACATGCCCCATATGCCTTCTTAATCACCCTGACAATTTGTTTTGCCTTTTTTAGGGAACTGTGGGCCTGTACGCCCAGATCCCTCTGTATGTTTATGATCCTAAGGGTTCTGTCATTTACAGTATAATTCACACACAAATTTGATTTTCCAAATTGCATCACTTTGGATTGTCCGGATTAAACTCCATCTGCCATTTCTACGCCCAAGTCTCCAATCTATCTATATCCTGTTGGATCCTCCGAGAATCCCTGGCACCAACAGCAACTCCACCATTCTTTGTTTCGTCTGCAAATTCACCCACATTTTCCTCCTAGATTATTTATATATAGTCCAAACAGTGGAGGTCCCAGCACTGACCCTGTGGAACACCACCAGCTACAGGTCTTCATTCTATACATCACCCATCCATCGTAACTCTGTATCATCTATAGCCAACCCAGTTTTGTATCCATCTAGCCAGCCCACCTCAAATCCCATGTGATTTTAGTTTTTGTACCAGTCTGCCACATCGGACATTGTCAAATGTCTTACTGAAGTCCGTATCAACGACATCCACTGCTCTTCCCTCATCAATTGGTCACACGTTCAAAGAACTCAGTCAAGTTGGTGAGACCATGATCTTCCCTACAAAACCATGCTGGCTGTTACTAACTATTCCATTTTCTTTACAAATCTGCACATATCCTGTCGTTCAGTATCTTAAAAAGCTTCCTAAAAACTGATGTCAGGCTCACCAGCCTATAATCCCCTGAATTATTCCTGCTTCCTTTGCTATTGGCTATTTGCCAGTCCTCTGCTTGTGGTAAAGAGGACGTGAAGATATCTGCTGAGGTACCAGCTTTTTCTCCGCTCCCTTCCCACGATAACCTGGGGTAGATCCCATCCGGCCCCAGGGACTTGACTACCTGAATGTAGTTTAGGATACCCAACACTCCATCTTTGATATCTTGATATTTTCTAGCCATGATCTTATTGAATGGCGGGGCAGGCTCGAAGGGCTCGAGGCCTACTCCTGCTCCTACTTCTGATGTTCTTATGTTCTCAGGATATGCTTATCTCGGACTTGTCTATACTGCGAGCAGACTCATAAAGGAGCTGCCCATCTGCTGATACCAGACTTAAGTGACAGACGCTATAGAAATGTGGTCAAACCACCTCAGCACCATGATGCTTCACATTACAGTTGGTAACACTCCATTTTGTTAACATAGTACATAGGATGATGTGAATATACATAATGCTGGCACCCCAGCCTTGCCCCACTCTTCCAAAGCCTTTAGATTAACATTAAATTCATGGATGAGAAAAACTGAGACATGTCTTGATGCTTATCTCAGTAGTTTTTATTAATCAAAGCAAGAATTGACAAAACTGGATATTTCACCGCGTGCTTGAACTGTTCATAAGAACATAAGAAATAGGAGCAGGAGTAGGCCATCTAGCCCCTCGAGCCTGCCCCGCCATTCAATAAGATCATGGCTGATCTGTCATGGCTCAGTTCCACATTCCCGCCCTCTCCCCAAAACCCTTAATCCCCTCGCCTATCAAAAACCTATCAACCCGCGTCTTAAAATATTTAGCGAGGTAGCCTCCACCACCTCAACGGGCAGAGAATTCCAGAGATTCACCACCCTTTGAGTGAAGAAGTTCCTCCTCAACTCCGTTCTAAACTGCTCCCCCTTTATCTTGAGGCTGTGCCCCTTAGTCCTGCTGTCCTTTCTGAGCGGGAAGAGTCTCTCCACCTCTATCCTATCCATCCCATTCATCATCTTATATGTCTCAATGAGATCTCCCCTCATTCTTCTAAACTCTAACGAGTACAAGCCTAGTTCATTCAGCCTCTCGTCATAGCTCAGCCCCCTCAACTCCGGTATCAGCCGAGTAAACCTCCTCTGAAATCCCTCCAAGGCTAAAATATCCTTGCGTAAGTGCGGCGACCAAAACTGCACACAGTACTCCAGCTGCGGCCTCACCAATGCCCTATACAGCCGCAGCAAGACCTCCCTACTTTTATATTCAATCCCCCTCTCTATGAAGGCCAGCATCCCATTCGCCTTCCTGACCACCTGCTGCACCTGCAGGCTGGGTTTGTGCGACTCATGCACAAGGACCCCGAGGTCCCTCTGCACCGTTGCCTGCTGCAGTTTTTCGCCACATAAGTAATAATCCTTCCTACTGTTCTTCCTACCAAAGTGGACCACCTCACATTTGCCAACATTAAATTCCATTTGCCAATTCTTGGCCCATTCGCCCAGCCTATCTAGATCCTTCTACAGACTCTCCACACCCTCTGCACAATTTGCCGTTCCACCAATCTTGGTGTCATCAGCAAATTTCGACACCATACACTCGGGTCCCTCCTCCAGATCATCTATATAAATGGTAAATAGCTGAGGCCCCAGCACCGACCCCTGGGGCACTCCACTAGTCACCAACCACCAATCCGAATAGCACCCATTAACCCCCACTCTCTGTCTCCTATTTGACAACCAATCCTCTATCCACGCTAACACCCTACCCCCAGCTCCATGCCCCCCTTACCTTCTGCAATAACCTCTTGTGAGGTACCTTGTCAAACGCCTTCTGAAAATCAAGAAAGACCACATCCACCGGCTCTCCTCTATCCACCGCCCTCGACACATCCCCATAGAACTCCAATAAATTTGTCAGACACGACTTGCCCTTAACGAAACCGTGCTGCGTCTGCTCTATCAAGCAATTCCCCTAAAGATGCCTCGCTATTTCCTCCTTGATGACAGATTCTAACATTTTACCTACAACAGACGTTAAACTAACCGGCCTATAATTCCCTGCCTTTTGCCTGGCACCCTTCTTAAACAACGGCGTAACATTAGCCGCATTCCAATCTTCCGGCACTTCCCCGGAATCCAGCGCTGTTTGGAGAATAACCACCAAGGCATCCACTTCTGCCATTTCTTTCAGAATCCTTGGATGCATTCCATCCGGTCCTGGGGACTTGTCCACAATCAGTCCCGATCACTCACCTCACCAGTGTGACAGTTTTCTCACTCCTTCTCTGCCAGTTATAACACACACATTCTCCCACTGTGATTTTGTTCGATCCCATCTGCTCGCGAATTGCTTGTTTATCTATCACCTGCTCTTATTTTGTGCAACATTCAAATCTCATCAATTGGTATAAATGCTGAATCATCCATTCCACACATCCTCCGAATGGATGAATCGATTTCCCTCTATAATTACCACCATCGCATCCTGATCCAGGTATTGGTTTCTGGGAGGTCCATGGTGCTGGTGGAGGTGGAGGAGACAGAGGGCTATCCAACTGTATTCAATCTTCAAAGGTTAAATTTGCTGCTTCTTTTGTGAATAACTGACTGAGAAGTTTCAGCGTTGCACCAAATCCTAATTCTATTCAAATCCCACTGCGAGTTTCCTGCAGCGTTTATTACCACCGTTTAGAGAGGCTTCTCCTACATTGTCAAAACATGTTCACTACCACCATAGCAACAGGGTCTTCCTTCCTTTCCCCATATTCGGGTTTAATTCTCTACAATCAATAAACACATAAACAGGGCACAACTTTCACTGTCACACTTGACCCTGTCACATTGGGAAATGTGCAATTAAATCAAGGATTCTATGAATTATTCTTTGCCTGTTATGATCATCATTGAAATAATTGCACAGCGAGCATGAAGGGATATTTGAGCACATTCTTCAACTGCTCTCTGAACTTCGTCTGGGTCACAGCGTATATACAGGTATTTGTGCAACAACTCATGAGCTGTAGGATGAAGCCGAAATCCTGCACAGAATCATCCATCCAAACAGCAATATACCCCAAATAATATATCCGCCTCCATACAGAGAATACCATTATGGTTGCCCATAATATGATAAAATTCACTGAGACAGAAAAGAGTAAAATAATAGATTTCCTTCGATTCTGCATCTCTGGGTCTTTGGTACCTTTTCCATTGTTGGGAGTTTGGAGTCTCCTGCGAGACCTGCTGGTCACTAAAATGTGCCTGACAGTGTAAATATTGAACAACAGAATCAGAACAAATGGGACACAGGGGTTTAGAATATGATGGCTGATTTCAACAGCAATCCAGACAGGAGATTGTATGTCAAAGGGAGGAACAAAACAAAACCATGGGTCATTTACCAACGTGTACGAATTTGACAGCATAAAATACCAAACAATGTTCTTACAACAGCTCAGAACAGTGATTGATCCCAGGACAACTTTAGCCATTTTGTCGGTGCAAAATTTACTTTTCAGCATGGGGCAACAAATTGCCACAAGTCGATCAAAGGTGAAAGTGACAGTGATCCAAACAGAACAGTCAGTAGCTGCATAAAGGAGCACAGCGTGGATATTACACACATCCACGTCCGAGAGGAATCGGAAATCCTCCCAATAAACAATTGGAATTTGTCTCAATATCACATCAAAAATAACGACCAGTAGATCAGCAGCTGCCATCGAAACCAAGTAGTGTGTTACACATTTGGAGAGACCACATCTTTCCTGAGAGAGTATTCCAATTGTCATCACGTTAACTTTAAGGAGCAGAAATAAATCCAGATATTAGACATCAAGCTTTATAGGCACAGACTGTGGAAACATTTTGCTGTGTTAATTCATCCTGAGATTTCTGGAATTAATTACACGCAGTGAAGCAACAGCAAAGTCTGCAAAATACCACAGAATATTCACAATAAAATGATTAAAGGTGCCGTGGTCAAATTGCAAATCCTTGTTTGTATCATGGCAATGATTCCCTTCCTATCCAGAAACAATTCAATATTAAATGACTGATAATTCTGGAGAACATTCCATTTTGATGCATGAACTCAACTGACATTTGATAAGAGAGGGGATTAAGGGTTATGGGGAGAGGGCGGGAATGTGGAACTGAGCCACGACAGATCAGCCATGATCTTATTGAATGGCAGGGCAGGCTCGAAGGGCTAGATGGCCTACTCCTGCTCCTATTTCTTATGTTCTTATGGCCGAGCTGTGTTTGACACTGGCGTATTTAAATATTTAACTGGAAATGTTCATGTTAATATTATAGGAATTGCCTGGTCTGATTTCAAAATGGGCCAAATTTCTAAGTCACCGCAAACATGGATGAAATGATGTGGAGATGCCGGTGTTGGACTGGGATAAACACAGTAAAATGTCTCACAACACCAGGTTAAAGTCCAACAAGTTTATTTGATAGTAAACCCACAAGCTTTCGGAACGCTGTTCCTTCATCAGGAGTGTGGAAAGTTTTGATCAGAAACAGGGCATATAAAGGCACACACAGTTTACAGATTACTGATTAGAATGTGACTCTTTACAGCTACTGTGCTGTTCAAGTCCTAAAGGTGCAGACAATGTGAGTGGAGATAGCATTCAGCATAGGTTAAAGAGATGTGTATTGTCTCCAGACAGGACAGTATGTGAGATGTTGCAAGTTCAGGCAAATCATGGGTGTTACAGATAATGTGACATGAACCCAAGAACCCGGTTGAGGCCGTCCTCATGTGTGCAGAACTTGGCTATCAGTCTCTGCTCAGCGACTCTGCGCTGTCATGTATCTATTGATTGGGGGGGGGTAATTATTAATTGTTTGTAAATAAATATTGCTGCATTAACAAGAGGTCTATTCACAAATCTTTGTTCACTGAATAAGGGACAAAACAGACTGTGTCGCCGTCACAGCACTGAGTACTGTGCACAGTTCTGGGTCGCCTCACTACAGGAAGGATGTGGAAGCTATTGAGAGGGTGCAGAGGAGATTTACAAGGATGTTGCCTGGATTGGGAGGCATGCCTTATGAAGATAGGTTGATGGAGCTCGGTCTCTTCTCCCTGGAGAGACGAAGGATGAGAGGCGACCTGATAGAGGTTTATAAAATGTTGAGAGGTATAGATAGGGTGGATTCTTGGAGGCTATTTCCCAGGGCTGAAATGGTTGCTAATAGAGGGCACAGGTTTAAGGTGCTGGGGAGCAGGTACAGAGGAGATGTTAGGGGTAAGTTTTTCACTCAGAGGGTGGTGAGTGAATGGAATCGGCTGCCGTCGGTGGTGGTAGAGGCGAACTCGCTGGAGTCTTTTAAAAGACTTCTGGATGAGTATATGGGATTTAATGGGATTGGGAGTTACAGATAGTTCTATGGCCTGGAAGGGATGGATATGATCGGCACAGCTTGTGGGCCGAAGGGCCTCTTTGTGCTGTAGTGTTCTGTGTTGTGTGTGTGTGTGTGTGTCTGCGTGTGTGTCTGTGTGTGTGTGTGTCTGTGTGTGTGTGTGTCTGTGTGTATCTGCGTGTGTTTCTGTGTCTGTGTGTGTGTGTCTGTGTGTGTGTCTGTGTCTGTGTCTGTGTGTGTGTGTGTGTCTGATTGTGTGTGTGTGTGTGTCTGTTTGTGTGTGTGTGTGTCTGTTTGTGTGTGTCTGTGTGTGTGTCTCTGTGTGTGTGTGTGTGTGTGTCTGTTTGTGTGTGAGTGTGTGTGTGTCTGTGTGTGTGTCTGTCTGTGTCTGTGTGTGTGTGTCTGTGTGTGTGTCTGTGTCTGTGTCTGTGTGTGTGTGTCTGTTTGTGAGTGTGTGTGTGTGTGTCTCTGTGTGTGTGTGTGTCTGTGTGTGTGTCTCTGTGTGTGTGTGTGTCTGTTTGTGTGTGTGTGTGTGTGTCTGTTTGTGTGTGAGTGTGTGTGTGTCTGTGTGTGTGTCTGTCTGTGTCTGTGTGTGTGTGTGTGTCTGTGTCTGTATGTGTGTGTGTGTGTCTGTGTGTGTGTCTGTGTCTGTATGTGTGTGTGTGTGTGTGTCTGTGTGTGTGTCTGTGTGTGTGAGTGTGAGTGTGTGTGTGTGTCTAAGTGTATGTGTGCGTGTGTGTCTGTGTATGTGTGTGTGTGTCTGTGTGTGTCTGTGTCTGTGTGTGTGTGTGTGTCTGTGTGTGTGTGTGTCTGTGTGTGTGTGTGTGCAGTTTGGGGAACGCTCTGCAGACTTGGAATTGACAAAATCAACAAAACTTTCCCTGAGAAAAACAAAGGATGGTGGGAATTCTCCGAGCGCTGATGAAGGGTCACGGAGACTCACAGCGTTGCATCCACTCTCCCTTAAATAAATTGGAAAGAAAATTGGTTGGACTTAAACCTGGTGTCAGACTTCTGACTCCATTCTCCCTTCACAGACACTCTCAGGACTGCTGAGATTTTCCAGAATGTTCTGTTTTTTGTTTCAGATTCCAGCTTCAGCAGTATTTTGTTTTTAGTTGTGTTAGAGACAGGGGAGTGACAGATAGCCTGAAATTATACACATGTTAATTCAACATCTAATATAAGAACATAAGAAATAGGAGCAGGAGTGGGCCATCCAGCCCCTCGAGCCTGCCCCGTCATTCAATAAGATCATGGCTGATCTGATAGTGGTTCAGTTCCACTTAACCACCTGCTCCCCGTAACCCTTAATTCCCTTATTGATCAGAAATGTGACTTAAACATATCTAACGAGGTGGCCTCCACTGCTTCAATGGGCAGAGAATTCCAGAGATTCATTACCCTCTGAGAGAAGAAGTCCCTCCTCAACTCTGTTGCAAACCGACTCCCCCTTATTTTGAGGCTGTGTCCTCTAGTTCTTGTTTCCTTCCTAAGTGGAAGGAACCTCTCTGCCTCTACCCTACCTCGCCCCTTCATTATCTTATATGTCTCTATAAGATCACCCCTCAGCCTTCTAAACTCCAACGAATACAGGTCCAATCTACTCAATCATTGCTCATAAGCTAACCCCCTCATCTCCGGTTTCAAACTGGTGAACCTTGTCTGTACTCCCTCCAAACCCAATATAACCTTTTGCAAATACAGGGACCAAAATTGCACACAGTACTGTATTTGCAGCCTCACCTTGTACAATTGCAGCAAGACCTCCCTGCTTTTATATTCTATCCCCTTCGCTATAAAGGCCAACATCCCATTCGCCTTCTTGATGACCTGCTGCACCTACAGACTGGGTTTTTGCGATTCATGCACAAGGACCCCCAGGTCCCTCTGCACCGTAGCATGTTGTAATTTTTCACCATTAAAATAATAGTCCATTTCACTATTATTCCTTCCAAAGTGGATAACCTCACACTTGCCAATGTTATACTCCATCTGCCAAATCCTTGCCCACTCACTCAGCCTTTCCAAATCTCTCTGCAGACTTTCCACATCCTCCACACAATTCGCTTTTCCACTCGTCTTTGTGTGATCAGCAAACTTTGTTACCCTACACTTGGTCCCCTCCTCCAGATCGTGTATGTATATGGTAAACAGTTGAGGCCCCAGCACCGATCCCTGCGGCATGCCACTAGTCACCAACTGCCAAGCAGGAGAACACCCATTTATTCCAACTCTCTGCTTCCTATGAGATAGCCAATCCTCAATCCAGGCTAACACTTTCCCCCCAACTCCGTGAACCTTAATCTTCTGCAGCAACATTTTGTGAGGCACCTTATTGAAAGCCTCCTGGAAATCTAAAAACACCACATCCACTGGTTCCCCTCTGTCAACCGCACTCATTACATCTTCATAAAAATCCAGTAAATTCTTCAAACACGACTTTCCCTTCATGAATCCATGCTGCGTCTACTTGATCGAACCAATCTTTTCCAGGTGTCCTGCTATTTCTTCTTTAATGATGGATTCCAGCATTTTCCCAACTACGGACATTAAGCTAACCGGCCTGTAGTTACCCACCTTTTGTCTACTTCCTTTTTTAAACAGCGGTGTAGCATTAGTTATTTTCCAATCAGCCGACACTTCCCCAGAGTCCAGTGAATTTTGATAAATTATTACTAACACATCGGTTTGAGCAAAGCAGTAAGAATACAACATTAAGCAGGAAAATGGAAGGGAGTGTCATTAAAACAGGCAAAGGCTGTTTCAGTTTTCAGATCGAATCACCTCTGGGTAATTCATGTGAGGATGGAACAAGCAGGTTGGATATTTCTGTAAATGTCGACATGGAGTTCTCGGATTTCAAAAGAAAACTTGTTTGGATATTTCACCATAATTTACTGAACAAGTTAAGGCATGATGGCATTTGCTTCAGAAAGGCGTATGCTTCCCAGCAGGCAGCACCAAGTCAGGGTAAAGTAATTATCCTTATGTTGTGTGCAATGACAATATTCTTCTTCAATACATCTCCTCCCAGTGCCTTTCTCCAGGTCGTTGCCTTGGTTATAAAACTGTCTCCATCTGATACAGCTGTTTCGCTCCCCAGTTACCAGCTACCCAGCTCTGACCCATGTTTTCACAGTCCTCAGATCCTCATTCTACGAATTATTTCCATATCTCTCCACTCCACTCACCCCTGTCCAGGTCTACACGTATCTCTGTTCCCCTGGTCACAATCCTCATCGCTGTATCTCTCAGTTCCCCTGCTCTGAATCTTAGTCTCTGTATCTGTTTGCTCTCGAGATCCTCGTCCCCCTCCTTGTCACTGTATGTCTATGCTGCCATGGTTACTTTCCGTGTTTACATATTTCTGCTTTTAGCTGGTCCCTCGGTATGTCTCTGTGCCTCTTTCCTCCCGTTCTGTCAGTAACTCTCTTGTTTACTGTTTTCTCTATTTGGTTTCACATCTCTCTTATTCCCATGCCCATCTCCTTGGCTGTGTCTCACTGTTACCTCGACTCTTCCCTTGGCTCCATATCTCTCTGCTACCCTAGTCTTGTCCTTGTCTCTATATCTCTCTGCTCTGCAATCCCCACCCCAATCCCTCTCCTTGCCTCCATATTTCTGCACCCATGATCTCACGACTTTTCTCGTATATCTTCCTTTGTCATCCCTCTCCTTGTCTGCATATGTGTCTGTTCCCCTGGTCACACTCCTGGTCTCCATATGCCTCTACTTCCCTGGTCCTCTCCTTGTCTCTTATTCCCCCTGCCCTGCTCCCTATCTTTGTCTCCGTATCTCTCTGCTCACCTGGCACCTCATTCTGTCTCTGTATCTCTCTCTGCTCCCCTGATCCCTCGCACGGTCTCCCTATCGCTCTGCTCACTTGATCCCTCTCCATTGGACTGCTGGAGCTGATGCATTTTTATTCTACTGGTCAAACTCCTTGCTTTCTCAATATTTCTAACTGCCTCTGGAGTCGGATTGGGATTGGCTGCTATACTTTTCACCAGGCTCTGACAGGATCGGGACTATGAGCTGAGCGGTGACGAGGCAGTGAAGGCACCAAATCCTGCCTCACTTTGCTCTATCCCCTGCTCTGCTTATTTCTCTCTTCCCCCATACCTCCCCTCACTCACCCTCTTTTTCTCACTCCATTCTCCTGGTTATCGAATTCAGGGAGATCACTGGAGAGGCTGAGAGAGTGAAATCGAATCCCACAAACACAACCTCATTAAAATGAATTCTAATTGCTCCCAGGCCAATTTAAACATCAAATGTATTCTTTACTTTTTGGCCAACGACACAGACAGTACTTGTTGTGGAACTGGAATGGAAACCAAGCTTATCTCTTTGTTCATTCCAGTCCTTATCTTCCAGCCAACCTCCTGCTAATCCCATCCCTTCCCAGATATCATCCACTCGGGAGAGGCGTCTTTGTTAATGTTCGATATATCCATCCCACAGACCTTAGCCCCCGACTGTTCAACTCAACTGTTAACTGAGAACAATCTTTCCCCATCCTTCTCACTCACATTGTCTGTTTCTGTTTCTCTCCCCCTCATTGTTCCCCATCCCCCTTGTTTTCCCTTCTTCCTGGTCCCAAATATCAGTTATTGGTGATGTGTAAAACTTTACCTGCATTTGTGCTGATCTGACTTTTCCTCTGTACCTTTTCTCTGTGTCTCTCCCTCTGTTTCTGTATCATTGTGTTAAGGTGATCACCATTGCAGCAAATCAATGTACAGCAAAGCTTTACAAAAAACCTGATCACACTGGCTGAAAGTGACCCTAAGTGTTCAGAAATCTGTGTCCAATTTAAACATTTAGAAAACATTTTTTCCGAGCCCTGGGGAGTGCTTTACAGTTACAATTAATGAATGTTTTAAAGAATATCTCCTGCGATGTTACACAAAGTACTTCAGAGCAGAGCACAATCCCAGAAGCAGTGGTGAAATGAACCTACTGCAGTCACTGTGCTGGGGGTATACTGCAGGCCACCCAACAGCCCAAGAGAAGTGGAGGAATGGGTATGTTAGGAGATTCTGGATGGGTGCAGGAAAAAAAGAGTTGTTGCCGTGGGAGACTTTAATTTCCTTGGAATTGACTGGAAAGTGCTTCGGGCTGGGGGTCTGGACGGGGAGGAATTTGTAAAATGCATACTGGAAGTTTCTTTGGAAGTATGTCAACAGCCCAATTAGAGACGGGGATATACTGGACCTAATTCTGGGAAATGAGCCCGGTCAGGTCATCAAAGTTTCAGTAGGGGAACATGTGCCAAATAGTGACCACAATTCTGTGAAAGTTTGGATAGTAATGGACAAGGATGAGTGTTGTCCTACAGTTAGGGTGCTGAATTGGGGGAAGGCGAGCTATAGCCGGATTAGGCAGGAATTGGTGGCCGTTGATTGGGAGAGGCTGTTTGAGGATAAGTCTACGTCTGGAATGTGGGAGTCTTTTAAGGAAAAGTTGATGGGGCTGCAGGACAGGCATGTGCCTGTAAAAAGGAAGGATAGGAAAGGTAGGACTCGAGAGCCGTGGATAACCAGGGAAATTGAGGATCTGATCAAAAAGAAAAGACAGGTGTATGTTAGGTTCAGGCAACTGAAAACAGATGGAGCTCTGGACGAATCCAGGGGCAAAAAGAGGTCTCAAAATGTTCTTGGCAGACAGGATTAGGGAGAATCCTAAGGCATTTTATTCATATGTTGGGAACAAAAGAGTTGTCAGGGAAAAAAACGGACCTCTCAGGGACCAAGGAGGGGAATTATTCTTAGAATCCAATGGAATAGGGGAGATCCGAAATGAATACTTTGCATCAGTAATCACAAAGGGAAGGGATATGTTGACTGGGAGTGGACACAGTAAGAAGTCTGACAACACCAGGTTTAAGTCCAAATGATTCATTTGAGAGTAAACTCAGAAGCTTTCGAGGTTAAACTCTTTGTCAGGTGAATGGAGAGTTCTGGCCTCAGACAGAGCATATAAAGCACAGATAGTTTACAGATTACTGATTAGAATGCCAGGGCCATCCCCACACCCCAACTTCTTGCCTTCAGACAACCACGCAATCTCAAACAGACCACTGTTCGCAGTAAACTACCCGGCCTTCAGGAGAACAGTGACCACAACACCACACAGCCCTGCCACAGCAACCTCTGCAAGACATGCCGGATCATCGACACGGATGATATCATCACACGCGAGAACACCATCCACCAGGTACACGGTACATACTCTTGCAACTTGGCCAACGTTGTCTACCTGATACGTTGCAAGAAGGGATGTCCCGAAGCATGGTACATTGGGGAGACCATGCAGACGCTACAACAGATGAATGAACATCGCTCGACAATCACCAGGCAAGACTGTTCCCTTCCTGTTGGTGAACACTTCAGTGGTCACGGGCATTCAGCCTCTGACCTTCGGGTAAGCATTCTCCAAGGCGGCCTTCACGACACACGACAGCGCAGAGTCGCTGAGCAAAGACTGACAGCCAAGTTCCGCACACATGAGGACGCTCTCAACAGGGAACTTGGGTTCATGTCACACTATCTGTAACCCCCGTGACTTGCCTGGGTTTGCAAAACCTCACTCACTGTACTGTCTGGAGACAATACACATCTCTTTAACCTGTGATCAGTGCTCCTTCCACGCACATTGTCGGCCACTTTAAGAATTGAATAGCAGGTTAGGTGTAAAGATTCGCATTCTAATCGGTAATCTGTAAACTGTCTGTGCTTTATATGCTCTGTCTGAGGCCAGAACTCTCCAATCACCTGATGAAGTTTAACTTCGAAATCTTGTGAGTTTACTATCAAATAAATCGGTTGGACTTAAACCTGGTGTTGTCAGACTTCTTACTGTGTTTACCCCAGTCCAACGCCGGCATCTCCACATCATGACTGGGAATGTCTCAGAGGGAAGTGTTGACCCGTTAGAGAGACTGTCCATTACAAGGGAGGAAGTGTTAGGTTTTTTAGGGAACATTAAAACTGATAAATCCCCAGAGCCTGATGGCATCTATCCTAGACTGCTCAGGGAGACAAGAGGTGAAATTGCTGGGCCTCTGACGGAAATCTTTGTCTCTTCATTGGACACAGGTGAGGTCCCAGAGGATTAGAGGATAGCAAATACGGTACCGTTATTTAAGAAGGGTAGCAGGGATAACCCGGGTAATTATAGGCCAGTGAGCTTGACGTCTGTGGTAGGGAAGTTGTTAATAGAACATAGAACATTACAGCGCAGAACAGGCCCTTCGGCCCACGATGTTGCGCCGACCAGTTAAAAAACAATGACCCACTAACCTAAACCAATACCTTTTTTTTTTAAATTTTATTCCAATCCAATCAAGTCAAATTAAACCCAACTCAGAGTCCCAACAAGTTGGGACATTCCCGATCCAAGCTGACAAGACAGGGCTCTCACCTCCTGTCTTGGGCTTGGTCTACATGATCCAAGCTGATTGGAGTAGGTGTAGCTCCTCCTCCAGGGCTTGATCTTATTTGCATCTTAGCCAAAAGGCCGAGATGCCGCTTTAAAAAATTGCTTCAAATGAAGCTGAAATGTAACCTAATGACTTCAACCAAGTGCAGCATGTCGATACTACACTTGATCTTAGCCAACTGAGCCCAAGGCCACACGGATCTCTTAAACGCCCCCAAACTAGGCGCATTTACAACCGCAGCAGGCAGGGCATTCCAATCCCTCACCACCCTCTGGGTAAAGAACCTACCCCTGACATCCGTCCTATAACTACCCCCCCTTAATTTAAAGCCATGCCCCCTCGTGCTAGCTTTCTCCATCCGAGGAAAAAGGCTATCACTGTCCACCCTATCTAAACCTCTCATCATCTTATATGTTTCAATAAGATCCCCTCTTAGCCGCCTTCTTTCCAGCGAAAACAACCCCAAATCCCTCAGTCTCTCCTCATAGGACCTCCCCTCCATACCAGGCAACATCCTGGTAAACCTCCTCTGCACCCCCTCCAAAGCCTCCACATCCTCCCTGTAATGTGGGGACCAGAACTGCACACAGTACTCCAAGTGCGGCTACACCAGAGTTGTGTACAGTTGCAACATGACGCTGTGGCTCCTAAATTCAATCCCCCTACCAATAAACGCCAAGACACCGTATGCCTTCTTAACAACCCTATCTACTTGATTCCCAACTTTCAGGGATCTATGTACACATACACCTAGATCCCTCTGTTCATCCACACTATTCAGAGTCCTACCGTTAGCCCTATACTCAACACATCTGTTATTCCTACCAATGTGAATTACCTCACACTTCTCCGCATTAAACTCCATCCGCCACCTCTCGGCCCAGCTCTGCAACCTGTCCAAGTCTTCCTGCAAACTACGACACCCTTCCTCACAATCTACCACACCTCCGACTTTGGTGTCATCAGCAAATTTACTAATCCACCCAACTATACCCTCATCCAGATCATTAATAAAAATTACAAACGGCAGTGGCCCCAAAACAGATCCCTGAGGCACACCACTCGTAACCGAACTCCATGACGAATATTTACCATCAACCACCACCCTCTGTCTCCTATCTGCTAGCCAATTCCTGATCCAATTTCCTGGATTACCCTCAATCCCATACATCTGCATTTTCTGCAGAAGCCTACCATGGTGAACCTTATCAAACACCTTACTAAAATCCATATATACCACGTCAACTGCCTTACCCCCATCCACCTCTTTGGTCACTTTCTCAAAAAACTCAATAAGGTTAGTAAGGTACGACCTACCCGCTACAAAACCATGCTGACTATCTCCAATCAATTCATTACTCTCCAAATAACTATAAATCCAATCCCTAATAATTTTTTCTAAAACCTTGCCCACAACAGAAGTGAGACTCACTGGTCTATAATTGTTGGAGAGGATACTTAGAGATAGGATGTATGTGCATTTAGAACGGAATAATCTCGGTAGTGATTGTAAGAGGGAGGTCGTGACTTACAAATTGGGTGCAGTTTTTTGAGGAGGTGACAAAAGCGGTTGATGAAGGAAGGGCCATGGATGTCGTCCATATGGATTTCAGTGAGGCGTTTGACAAAGTCCCTCGTGGCAGGTTGGTGAAGAAGGTTAAAGCTCATTGGATACAAGGAGAAGTGGCAAGATGGGTAGAGAGCTGGCTTGGCCACAGGAGACAGAGGGGAGCAGTTGAAGGGTCTTTTTCCAGCTGGAGGTCTGTGACCAGTGGTGTTCCGCAGGGATCTGTCCTGGGACATCTGCTGTTTGAGATATATATCAATGTTTTGGAGGAAGGTGTAACTGGTGTTAACAGCAAATTTGTGGATGACAGGAAGATGGCTGGACTTGCGGATAGCGATGAACATTGTCGGACAATACAGCAGGATATAAATAGGCTGGACAATTGGGCGGAGAAATGGCAGATGGAATTTAATCCAGATAAATGTGAAGTGATGCATTTTGGAAGAACTAATGGAGGTGGGGTAGTTATACGATAAATGGCAGAACCATCAAGAGTTTAGAAACACAGAGGGACCGAGGTGTGCAAGTCCACAAATCTTTGAAGGTGGCAGCACAGGTGGAGAAGGTGGTGAAGAAGGCATGTGATCTGCTTGCCTTTATAGGACGGGGTATAGAGTATAAAAGGTGGAGTCTGATGTTGGAGCTGCGTGGAACGTTGGTTAGGCCACATTTGAAGTACTGTGTCTAGTTCTGGTCGCCGCACTACCAGAAGGACATGGAGGCTTTAGAGAGTGCACGGAAGGTTCACCAGGATGTTGCCTGGTATGATGGGTCTGAGCTATGAGGAGAGTTTGGGCAAACTGGGGTTGTCCTCCCTGGAAAGACGGAGAATGAGGGGAGACCTAATAGAGGTGTACAAAATTATGAAGGGTATAGATAGGGTGAACAGTGGGAAGCTTTTTCCCAGGTCGGAGGTGACGATTACGAGGGGTCACAGGTTCAAGGTGAGAGGGGCGAGGTTTAACTCAGATATCAGAGGGACGTTTTTTACACAGAGGGTGGTGGGAGCCTGGAATGTACTGCCAAGTAGGGTGGTGGAGGCAGACACACTGGCATCGTTTAAGACTTACCCGGATAGTCACCTGGATAGTTACAGAGAGAGATTGAACAGGTTAGGACTTTATTCCCTGGAGTGTAGAAGAATGAGGGGAGATTTGATAGAGGTGTATAAGATTTTGATGGGTATCGATAGAGTGAATACAAGCAGGCTTTTTCCACTGAGGCGAAAGGAGAGAAAAACCAGAGGGCACGGGTTAAGGGTGAAAGCAGAAAAGTTTAAAGGGAATATTAGGGGGGGTTTCTTCACACAGAGAGTGGTGGGAGTGTGGAATGAGCTGCCGGACAAAGTGGTCAATGTGGGGTCACTTTTAACATTAAAGAAAGACTTGGACGGGTTCATGGATGAGACGGGTGTGGAGGGACAAGGTTCAAGTGCAGGTCAGTGGGACGAATGGTTCAGCACACACGGCATCAGGAATTTCGTTATGTTGGGAAAACCAAGGGACCTCCCAGCCAGTTTCACCCACCTGAGGAAAAAAGTTATTAATACATCAGCCAAACACAAATGTTCTCTGGATGCATGAATACAGGTCAGACTGTGAGATGGTGCATATGAAGTTTATAATAGTTTCCACCTGGAGCAAAGTGGAGAAATTGAATTATTAAGAACATTCTAAATGCGAATGGACATGGGGATGTTAATATCTGAACACTGAGACTCAACAGAAACGGCAACAGCAAACAAAGGGAGGAGAGGAGAAATATAGTTAAACATTCTTATCTAATTATTAACTGGTTATTGAGATTTACCTGGGACTCCAATAATGGCCAGGATGGGATAGTAAAAGTACTGGAAAATGTAAATTACATATTGGATCCGATGAACTGGCCTTATCCACCAGCTATTATCATGAAGCCTGTCAATCCAATAGGACAAAGCTCTGTCCATTGCTGTAATATTCCGCCAGGTTGTTCTCAGACTCTGAACCATTGCCGTATCATTCAATTGTGTTAATCCCAGATTATCATCAATTGCTGTAACATTCCAATCCATTGTCATTCGATGCTGATGCATTGTTGTGACACTCCAGTCTATTGATCTGAGATTCTGACCGATCCTCTCCTTGTCACTGGCGCTGCTAAATTTTATGAGCTGGAGGTGAAGCTTCTGCGAACACTATCAGCTAACACGTGAATAGGAACCCCTTCTTAACAGGAGATAGGAAGTCTCTTGTGACATCATGAGTATCTACGGAGATTAACATAATTACAGTGACTAAACAAACAAGCTCAGTTAACCCTTTTTTCAAATACTTTTTATTCCTCATAAAGTAGATAATTTTCTCGGATTTAATAGATGCAGGAGGCTTGCTGAATGCAAAAATTGTGGAAGTTTTGGGGATGCTGTCCATAACACATCAATGATTCTTGGGTGTAAATGTGTTGCTGTGTGTCATCGTTGTGAGTCTGAAATGGTTTTATCATTACTCAGACCTGTCAAAGGCTAATATGTTTGTTGTTAAATTTGTGGTCAGCCTGATGCTTTTCCCCCTTTTTTAACTGACAATGTCTGGGTGACAAGATGGCTCCAGATAATCACAAGCTTGTTTCTGGACTTTTGTTAACTGTTGAAGAGAAAGGCAAACACATGGAATTCGAGAACATTGGATTCGAGAAACATTCCAGTCAAGCCAGCACAATGTTTTAGCAGATAGGAAGTCTGTCCCAGACAGACCTACACCATGGCAGCTGTTTGTATATATTATATTCTTTAACCTGGTGCTAATGGTGTAAACATTCCCTTTGCAGCACGCAATGTCTTTTCATCAGGAATCTCCTTTCGGCAACTTGACATCAGCAGAAGATTAAAAGGAACCACGAAAGTCAATAATTCAAGATTCCAGATTTGGAAAATAAGTACTTTATCCCATATCAGGAAGGAGTGATGTGAGAGATGACAAATTAACTGCCCACAAGCTGCTAGGAATTGGAATATTTCCCTGTGGGAATGAACTCGGGCAGTTACTATTGAAGATCCGACGAAAATGGACTCCAGGCAGCGGCCTGTCAAACCAGAAAGCAGATAGAAGCAGAAATAACTCTATGTACACTTCAAAATTGTGACCAACTGGAACATTGGAACAGAACAAATTCTACAATGCTCCAAAAATGTGTGGTGATGTTCCACAGAATTGATCAGCGAGCTGGAGTTACAGCATTACCTGACCATTCCTCACATGACAGTCGTGTTACAATAAAGGGAGGATCCTTTATCCCGTTCACCAGCACGGTGGCCAACACCATATTGGATCTTATGCTGAACCGAAAAGCCTGCTGCACTGCAGATATATTCGTTATGGAGGCAGGCGAGATTCCACACAGAAGGACATCTGTCATTCCAGCGCAGAAAGGTTGGCCCAACTTCAGGAGCCAACTGCCCAACTATCGCTGTACAGACTAAGAACTCACAGCAGTGGAAGTGGAAACCTCCCAATTGTGATCGACCCCAAAAGGGGACCCTCAAAACCATGCAAAGACAATTAATATTTTCCACTCTCCTGATCATTGGCCAAGCCCCAGTCCCTGGGCTCGAGCAACTGAAGTTCCTCGTTACCCAAGTGAATACCAGGTTCTCATCTTGACAAGGCAACACATGATCCCAGGGCTGAGATATCTCAAAGTGAAATGTGCAGCATCCCTCTGTGCATTGTGCAGAACAGCCTAACCTGCACACGACCACTGAGTGCTCATCAACCTAGACCCCTTCGACACCACATCAGTGATTTGGCAAACCTGATCCCCACCCGGGGACAGTGAGATCAGAGTTTGTGCATGAAATGGACATCCTCAAACAGATGGATCATAAATACTCTGCAAGCCTCCCAACATTTGCAAATACCAGGATTTGGTTCTTTCAGATGTCTGAACCAGGATTTAAACCTCAGAAAGAGGATGCAGTGGGGAAAGACCATTTCCCCTGCTGAATGTGTGTTTTATATGCTGATATGAATGGACCAATACCTGCACAGAACTGCAACTCATATCCCACCTTCCATGAGTCAATATGTGAATTTAAATTATTTTCATTCACTACAGGGAACGTGTTTGATTTCACAACCAAAATAAAAACGCTTTAATATAGCACCCGATCGCAAAAACACTCCAGCCAAGCTAACAGAATGGCTTCAAAAATGTAACTTCTGCCACCACCACTTGTGAACAAAGACAATTATTTGCATCTCCTGGCCTCCAACCTGCTGCTAATGTCATAAGCTTTATTCCTGCCAACACACGATAGCTTCTAAACCAGGGTCATGGTATCGTAAAACCCGAAACCAGTGTTTTCAATAAGAAAAGGTGCATATGAGGGCCCAGGGGCAATGTCATAAGAACACAAGAACATAAGAAATTGGAGCAGGAGTAGGCCATCTAGCCCTTCGAGCCTGCCCCGCCATTCAATAAGATCATGGCTGATCTGTTGTGGCTCAGTTCCACTTTCCCGCCCTCTCCCCATAACCCTTAATCCCCTCTCTTATCAAGAACCCATCAACCCGCTTCTTAAAAATATTTAGCGAGGCAGCCTCCACCGCTTCAACGGGCAGAGAATTCCAGAGATTCACCACCCTTTGAAGAAGTTCCTCCTCAACTCCGTTCTAAACCGCCTCCCCTTTATCTTGAGGCTGTGCCCCCTAGTCCTACTGTCTTTTTTGAGCAGGAAGAGTCTCTCCACCTCTATCCTATCCATCCCATTCATCATCTTATACGTCTCAATGAGATCTCCCCTCATTCTTCTAAACTCTAACGAGTACAAGCCTAGTTTATTCAGCCTCTCCTCATAGCTCAATCCCCTCAACTCCGGTATCAGCCTAGTAAACCTCCTCTGCACTCCCTCCAGGGCCAAAATATCCTTGCGCAGGTGCTGGTCACTGGACTATTAATACAGAGATTTTGGACAATGTTCTGGGGGGCCCTGTTTCAGGTTCCAGTCAAGCACAATACTTCAATGAAAATCTGGAATTAAGCGTTTAACGATTACCTTAAATCATTGTCAAGTTTTGTGAATAAAAAATCAGTTTTTATGTTCTTCTTCAGGTTATAAGATCTGTTGTCATTCCCTGTTGTGACCTACATGTGATCCCAGATCACTAATAATAAAGTTGACACTTGAAAAATAGCTTTTGAATTATTTTCGTTTCAAGTTTGGAATTGGCATTAAATGCTGTCTCAACCACAGTTGCCCTTGAAAGGGTAAGGAAAAAATTCTGACTCCTATTAAAAACTTCAAGTTTCCACCCCAGTAGAATGCATTTTTTGTCCATTAACTCAAATGTCCATAACTCAAAAAGACCGGAGTCCCTCGCTCAAACCTAGATTCATTTACAATATTAACAATGGTAAGGTAGATACTGCCCAGTAGAAAGTCTGTTCTGTTGACACCCAGGAGAAATTGTCATTCGAGAAAAGTAAAACTGCTTCCATTTTATCATTTTTTTTCTCAATATTTAATGAATTAACAAATATTTTAAAGTGATATCCCATCATCTCCTTCAATTGTGCTCTGAACTTAGTCTGGGTCACAGCATAAATTCAAGCTTTTGTGCAGCAATTCAGGAGCTGGAGCATGAAGGTCGTTTCTCGCACACAGTTATGCATAAATACATAGGTAAAATCCATCCAATGCATTCTGACCCATGAAGAATTTACCAATAAAAGTAACCATAAGTATATAAAACTCCTCAAAATTACAAGCAATTGAATGATGCATTTCCTTCTCCCCTCTATCTCTGGGTCTCTGGGAGCCTTCTCACAATTTTGAGCTCAGAGTCTCCGGCAGGCTGTACTTTTCACCAGAATGTTTCTGATTGTGAAAACATTGATCAGCAGAATAAGAACAAATGGGACCACCGAGTTTAAAATGTGATGAAAGAACTCGATTGGTCCCTAGGAAAGTTGACAATCGAACATCCTCTGATGTAGAGCATAACCAGGGTTGGTTCACCAGTGCATACCAGCCTGTTAGCATGAAGTAACAAAAAATATTTTTCAAACAACTCAGGAGAGTCACAGTTCTTAGAACCATAGTAGTCATTTTCTCAATGCAGTGTTTATATTTGAACTTTTGATAACAAATGACCCAAAAGCAATCAAAAGTGAAAGTGACGGTGAACCAGAGTGAACAGCCAGTAGCTGCATAAAGCAGGATGGTGTGTATATTGCACAAAGCGATGGACTCCACAAAAAGATGAGTGAGTAGAAACACAAAGGGTGACATGGTAGCACAGTGATTAGCACTGCTCTCTGACAGCGCCAGGGACCCTGGTCCAATTCCAGCCTCAGGTACTGTCTGTATGGAGTTTCCACATTCTCCCTGTGTTTGTGTGTGGCTTTTCTCTGTTGCTGCCATTTCCTGCCACATTCTAATGCTGTGTAGGTTAGCTGGATTGGCCATGCTGTGTTGCCCCTTGGTGACCAAGAAATTGATGGCTTGATTCAGGAGCCATGACAAATGTGTGGGGTTCCAGGTATGGGGCAGGGTGGTGAACCAGGATACTCTTTAGGAAATTGCTTGCAGGCTCGATGGATGTATAGTCTCTTTCAGCAGTGTAGGGAGGTTTTGGGAATTGTTCCGATATTAAATAATCTTTGCACATGCAAAGGTAAATAATGTGCCCAATTATAGTGTGACAGAGAGGAATGGTCCAATTAGGACCAGTGGGACGGAGCTCGGTGGTGTGGGGTTTATGTTAATATGTTGGGTCAGTATCCTGTAGCTGATCATTACCCAATCCTGCTGACATTGTTCAAGGGAATGAGTTCAATCTTCACACCATAGAACCACAGAACATTACAGCTCAGAAACAGGCCTTTTGGCATTTTTCTGCCTGGTCCCACTGACCTGCACCTGTACCATATCCCTCCACACCCCTCTCATCCATGAACCTGTCCAAGTTTCCCTTAAATGTTAAAAGTGAGCCCACATTTACCACTTTATCCGGCAGCTCATTCCACACTCCCACCACTCTCTGTGTGAAGAAGCCCCGCCCCTAATATTCCCTTTAAACTTTTCCCCCTTCAGCCTTAACCCATGTCCTCTCGTCTTTTTCTCCCCGAGCCTCAGTGGAAAAAGCCTGCTTACATTCATTCTATCGAAACCCATCTCATTTTATACACCCCTATCAAATCTTCCCTCATTCTTCCACACTCCAGGGAATAAAGTCCTAACCTATTCAACCTTTCTCTGTAACTCAGCTTCTCAAGTCCCAGCAACATCCTTGTAAACTTTCTTTGTAATCTCTCAACCTTATTAATATCCTTCCTGTAATGAGGTGACCAAAACTGCACACAATATTCTAAATTCGGCCTCACCAATGTCTTATACAACATCAACATAACATTCCAACTCTTATACTCAATACTTTGATTTATAAAGACCAATGTACCAAAAGCACTCTTTATGACCCTAATCTACCGGTGACACAACTTTTAGAGAATTATTTATCCGTATTCCCAGATCCCTCTGTTTTACTCTTCAGTGTCCTACCATTTATCTTGTATGTTCTACCTTGGTTTGTCCTTCCAAACTGCAATACCTCACACTTATCTGCATTAAACTCCATCTGCCATTTTTCAGCCCATTTTTCTAGTTGGTCCAAATCCCTCTGCAAGCTTTGAAAACCTTTCTCACTGCCCACTACACCTCCAATCTTTGTATCATCAGCAAATTTGCTGATCCAATTTACCACATTATCATCCAGATCATTGATATAGATGACAAACAACAATGGACTCAGCACTGATCCCTGTGGCACACCACTCGTCACAGGCTCAACTCAGAGAAGCAATTCTCCACAACCACTCTCTGGCTTCTTCCTTTGAGCCAATATCTAATCCAATTTACTACCTCCCCATGTATATCGAGTGACTGAACCTCCTAAGTGACCCTCCATGTGGGACCTTGTCAAAGGATTACCATTCCCAAGAGATTCAGGATTGATGTGGGGAGAATCAGCTCAGCTTTCCATTTCCCAAAACATTCCCAGGGTTCTTCTTATTTTTGGGGAGCGGACGGGGTGGGAGGTGTTTTGTGTTCCTGTTCTTGGTCATCACTTGGTTTCGCAGGATCGGTGTGAAATAATGATACATTTCCATCCTGTTGATCCGTGCGACAAATCTGCCTTCATGTGCAATAAGCAAGCCAGCTTTTTTTCTCCACATTAACACCCAGCGATCCTCGGGTGTTGTTGGAGAGTCTTCCCAAGTTCTTATTCCTCATCATTATCTAGTCAGACTGGGTTAATGTGTAGAATCATGCACCGTTCCATCTTTTGATAATTTCTCTTTGTCTGTGGATCACTGGAGATGAATCAAATGGAAACAATGTCTCTCCTGCCAATTACTGATGATGTGAAATGAAGGCATTGCTGAAGTGTTAAGCTGCCACCCATTGCATTTTTCTACTTTAGAAAGTGTGTGCCTGTCTGATTTTGAGCCTGTGTCAGGTATGTTATTGCCAGGACTACATTCCAATCTTAAATAAGGCCAGAACACAGAGGACAGAACTAACACGAACGCTTCATCATCATCATCATCCAAGTTGAATATTTTAAACAGACGAGGGTCGCAAAATTAAGGAACCAAATTGGAAAGTAAATGGATGTACAGTAAGCAGCAATGCCTCCTGTGAGCAGCCGAGTGACGGTGTCGAAGTGTTATCCAGCAGGAAGGCTACCACACAACTTCAGGCACAGAGAGTAGAGTTAAATAATAAACACTGCCAGGAATTATTGGTGAAATTGTATTTCCACAATACATTAATTCAAATGTTTGTTAAAATATAACCTGGAAATTATATCTAGAAACATAAAAGATAGGAGCAGAAGGAGGCCACTTGTCCCTTCGAACCTGCTCCGCCATTCATCACAATCATGGCTGATCATCCAACTCAATCGCCTAATCTTGCTTTTTCCCCATAACCTTTGATCCCATTCGCCCCAAGTGCGATATCCAGCTGCCTCTTGGATGCATTCAATGTTTTGGCATCAACTACTTCCGGTGGGAATGAATTCCACAGGCTCATCACTCTTTGGGTGAAGAAATGTCTCCTCACCTCCGCCCTAAATGGTCAACCCCGTGTCCTCAGACTGTGACCCTTGTTCTGGACTCCAGCACCATGGGGGAGAACCCTACCCCACCCCACCCCCCCGTCCCCCCTGCATCTACCCTGTCCAGTCCTGTTAGAATTTGATCAATAATTAGCCTCACAACACCAGGTTAAAATCCAACAGGTTTATTTCATGAATTACAGACCCCACACACCTCGGACATTCTCTGATCCAACTTCTTCCTTCAGGAAAAAGATACAAAAATCTGAAGCCATGTACCAAATGACTCAAGAACATCTTGTTCCGTGCTGCTGTCAGACTTTTGAATGGCCTTACCTTGTATTAAATTGATCTTTCACTATACCCTCGCTATGACTGTAACACAAAATTCTGCAGTCTCTCATTTCCTTTTCTATGAACGGTATGCTTTGTCTGTGTCGCGCACAAGAAATGTGGATAAACGTCGATAAATGTGCAGTGGTCCATTTTGGCAAGACTAATGGGATACAGGAGTACAATATCAAGGGTAGGAGTCTTAGCCGTGTTGAAGAGCAGAAGGACCTTGGGGTCCAGGTCCATAGGAATATTAAATCGGCCTCGCAGGTGGAGGATGTGGTTAAGCAGGTGTATGGTGTACTGGCCTTCATTAAGTTTAGGATTGAGTTCAGGAGTTGGGAGGTAATGCTGCAAATATATAAGGCCCTTGTCAGACCCCACTTGGAGTACTGTGTGCAGTTCTGGTCGCTTCACTCCAGGAAGGATGTGGAAGCTATTGAGAGGGTGCAGAGGAGATTTACAAGGATGTTGCCTGGATTGGGAGGCATGCCTTATGAAGATAGGTTGAGGGAACCAGGTCTCTTCTCCCTGGAGAGACGAAGGTTGAGAGGCGACCTGATAGAGGTTTATAAAATGTTGAGAGGAATAGATAGGGTGGATTCTCAGAGGCTATTTCCCAGGGCTGAAATGGTCACTACGAGAGGACACAGGTTTAAGGTGCTGGGAAGCAAGTACAGAGGAGATGTTTGTGGTAAGTTTTTCACTCAGAGGGTGGTGAGTGAATGGAATCGGCTGCCGTCAGTGGTGGTGGAGGTGAACTCGGTGGGGTCTTTTAAAAGACTTCTGGATGAGTATATGGGATCTAATGGGATTGGGAGTTACAGATATTTCTATGGCTTGGTAGGTATTGATGTGATCGGCACAACTTGTGGGCTGAAGGGCTTGTTTGTGCTGTGGTGTTCTATTTTCTATGTTCTATGTTAATGGATCTGACAATAATAAATCAAATCAAATCAAATCAAATCAAATAGAAGTGATCTCCAATCCCTTTAATCGTGCCATTTTTCCATCCTTGCGCATACGTCAAACTGCAAATTTTGTGACAGTTCTGTTGTCTGAGGTTTATTCACCTTTTGTCGAACTTTGAAAGCTCTCTCAGAACTTTTTGAGGTTCCCACTTTAAACCCCACCCATTTCATTGCAGAATGGAAACAGAAATTTCCCACAGTGCAGAAGTAGGCAATTCGGCTGCTGGATTCCACATTGAATCCCTGAAGAGAGTCCTACCCCAATCCCACCCCACCCCGCTCAATCTCCATAACCCCACACATTTCCCATAGCTAATCCTTCTTATTGAATGGTGGGTCAGGCTCGAAGGGCTGGATGGCCGACTCCTGCTCCTATTTCTTATGTCCTTCTGTTCTTTTAACTCCGGTACCAGTTTGCATTTGTATATCCACCTGCAGTAAATCTTCTCCCCACACTCCTTCCCTTTGAATTTACCATTCTCAAGGACATCAAAAAATTCCTGTTTTAAATTCCACAAAGAGCCGGCAGTTATTTGATGCGATACTAGTTGCTCAGTCCAGGCTCTTCAAATCTCGAATGGATACTGGGAACAGAACGATGATGCAATTTGTTTGTTGAGGGGTTTTTTCAGAAACTCAGATATAAAACTTTTGAAATGAAAGTTGGTGGTTATTTATTCGAGTTAAAGATTTATTACAATAAGAAGGAGTGATATTTAAAGCAGAACAGTACCTCCTTACAGGAATTAGTACTTTGAAAATTACCCCTTAAAGATTTCAGTTTATGCAATCAAATCTTTAGAGGGTCTTCAGATTCTGCCTTCGATACCACTCCCATGGTTTGTGAAATTTTGGTTTATTAATTTATGATGTGCAATATGCAAGCTCTTTTCCTGTCCTTCTGCAGAGTGATAAAACTGTTCCCTGCTCCTGGGAACACAATCAACTCAATTTACTTTTGCTGTCTCAGTGTTACTCCCGGGTTTCTAATATTAAAAATAAAATATTTCATATTCCTGGTGTTTGTTATACAGTTGTAAATCCCCCCCTTAGCTTAACAAACCAATGAACTTACAGGTAACTTTGAAAATGGAAGAAACTGAAGAAATAAAATCTAAACACCATTTAAACATCTAGATTCTGACCAACACACAGGGATCAAAAAGTATATGTTCATGATTATGTTGAATAGTGAGGGCTGTGATTTTTAAAGGAGATGTCAATGGTGATTTGCTGAAGTTCTGCAGACCATGCTGAGATGGTGCTCACTGTCAGCCGTGGGGAAAGAACATGTTGTTAGAAGAGATGGAAAATAAGCCAGCTCCTTTTATCCTGGGTGATGTTGATCTTCCTGCGTGTAGGTAGAGCTTCACTCATCCAGACAAATAGAGACAACTCCATCACACTGCGGACTTGCAACTCTTAGATTGTGGACGGGCTTTGGGAGTCATAAAGCGAGTTACTACCCGTTGAATTTAAGGCTACTCACCACATTTTGCATTCTCAGATTGAGTATGTTGTTGTGGTTTGATTTCTGTTTGCGGTAACTCCCAATGCATGTTGATACACGGGGCAGGGAGGAGCGGGGACTCGCAGTGTAGCCAATCTGTTGTTGTACTTGTTTCATGAATGTATTTTAAGGATGAAAATCTGTTATCATTACCTGATCTGGCCTTCCTGTGATTCCAGATTCACAGGAATATGATTGACTCCTACATTCCCTCAGGAGAGACTAAAACATCCAAATTTGTGTTCCTTGGTGTTGAAAAGTGACGGGTGACTTTAGTCCAACATAACATCCTAACTGGTATTGATAGAGTAGATCGAACATAGAACAGTGCAGCACAGCACAGGCCCGTCTGCCCTCGATGTTGTGCCGAGCTTTCTCCAAAACTAAGATCAAACGATCCCAGTCCCTATTATTCTGGTTTGTTCCATGTGCCTATCCAATAACCACTTGAAAGTTCCTAAAGTCCAACTCCACAATTCAGTGTCCTTCATTATTGCAATGGAGAAGGATAGGGTCACACGGCAGGGCAAGGTTTATAACTGGGGCAGGGGTAATTATGATGTGATTAGGCAAGAATTAGGGAGCATAAGATGAGAACAGAGACTGTCAGGAATGGGCACAAATGAAAAATTGAGCTTGTTCAAGGAACAAATACTACGTGTCCTTAATAGGTATGTCCCTGTCAGGCAGGGAGGAAATGGTCGAGTGAGGGAATCATGGTTCACAAAGGAGATTGAATGTCTTGTCAAGAGGAAAAAGGGAAGCAGATGAAAGGATGAGAAAACAAGGTTCAGTTGGGTCGCTTGAGGGTTACAAGGTAGCTAGGAATGAGTTTAAAAAGGGCTGAGGAGAACCTGGAGGGGTCATGAGAAGTGGAACCAGGTTTCCTGCATGAGGCTGCAGCAGTCCATGGAGGTGAGGGTGATTTGACTGGGAGACACTGGGAATTTGAAGAGCGCGGTATACAATGGGCAGCGGGAGGGTGGGTGGGAGAGCAATCTTGATGACTGGGTGAAGCAGCGGAGGAAGTGCAATGGGGATTGAAACAAAGGAATAACAGGGGGAGGTTTTGGTGTGTTGTTTTTTCCACTGAGTCAGATGTTATCAGACAATAAATTTTATGAAACTGGGTACACAATATGGAAGCAGACTGAAGCTGCACTCAGAGCCTCCCCACTAAAGGTCACAGGGGAACAGACACAGACTCTCAGGCAAGGACATGCTTTTAGAATGCAAATAAGGGCTATCACACAAAGGGAACGGGACAGGATGGCACCGACAGGAACTAAATTAAAAAGCACACCCCCATCCCACCAAATCAGCACCTCTGATCTAATCAAGCAACCCTCTGTGGAGACACCTGAAGATTAGCATCACTAAGGAAGGATCCCTGGCCCCATAAACTCCCTGAGAATAAACACCCATTGTTCAAATCCCGGAGATTCTAGACCATTAATAAACCCATCAGACAGAAACGATTAACACACACTTAAAAACATCGTTACAATACTTGAAGACATTGAAACAGGATGGTCAGAGTCGAATACTGTAAACAAAACATTAGCATTTGAATTGTACAGTGTGTCAAGTTCAGGTATAACTGTACCCATTGCGGTGGGTCTTTAAAGCGCTTTCAGGATAGTTTGGATTGTGTGTCCTGACTGCACCTCCATCAACGTAAAAAATAAAGCTGTCCCGCTGTTGAACCTGACCCTGAGTCCGTAGTGGTCGTGTTCGCCCACTCACACTAACACAGAACATTGGCGGGTGTCCAGGGAGAGGAGGAGAGGGGGTTGGGGGGAGAGGTGAATAAATCGAACGTTTGGGAAACAGGATTTGGGAGTTGGTGGATGAACTGGAATAGCCAAGGCTGGGGATATAAAATATCTGATGGTGGAAGGATTGAGGCGTGAGTGCTTCATTCCTCATTGTGTGAAGATGCCGGCTTAGACTGGGGTAAACACAGTCAGAACTCTTCAACACCAGGTTAAAGTCCAACAAGTTTATTTGATATTAAACACACAAGCTTTCTGAAATACTGTTCCTTCATCAGGTATGTGGGAACTTTCTCAGCATTCCGAGGGAAATTAGGCGTCTCCCACATTGCTGTTGATTTGGAGTCACATGTCAGCAAATCCAGGCAACGGGGACACTTTTCCTTCTGTGAAGGGTATTATGGATGCTGATGTATTTTTAAGACAATAAACAATGCTTCCGTGGTCAACATCAAAAAGGGAGAGAGAGACAGAAAGAAATAGAGAGAAGGAGAGGAAGAGAGAGAGGGAGAGAGAGAGTGTGACTTACCAGGGACTCCAATAACAGCGAGGAGGGGATAGTAACCAGCCTGAACAACCTGCAGTGCCCAAAGGATCCGGAGTTTCAATGACATCCATCTATAATAGGTAGAAAGGTTGTATATTGCCGCTGATAAGCCCTTCTCCATTATTGTGACCTTGTGATCCGATGTACTCAGATTCTGACCTGTTGTTCCAGCTCTCTCCATTATTGTTCTTATATTCTCACCCATAGATGTAGCGTTCCAATCTACTGAACTGAGATTGTTTCCCATTGTTTCACCATTCCAGATCATTGGTCTCAGATACAGTCCCATCTCTGGAGCACTTCAATCTATTCCTCATATGCTGAGGAAGCTGCTTTCTCTCTCTTTCACACTGCAGCCCGCTGCAGCTGGATTTCACACTACTGCTGAGGCGATTGGGTGACTCATTGACAGGAATCTCCCTTTAAAAAAGGGAAAATCCCTCGACTGCACCGGGAGGAATCTATGGGGGAATGACATTCATTCCACTCACTGAACAAACAGAATCACTGAAGCCCTTTCAATCGGACAGGATTTCTATTCTATTAACATCCATGACCTTTCTACTTGCAAAGTGCAGCAATGCAATGGAGCTGCCAAATCCCAATAACATCTGGTTAAATGATATCACTACAACCAGTGTGATGCTCTCTCGGGGAAATGTCAAGGGGCTTTAACCAAGGTTAGAGATGAGATTGGCTTCAGAGAAATTGGATAATCCCTGACACCAGAACCAAATAGTGAATGGGAAATGATATCTGGGAATATTGATCAGATGAATAAATTGATTGTTGATGATAGTGTCGCTGACGGCATGTGTCAGTAATTTCAAAGACAGCCGTGTGAAGGGATCAGTTGGGCCGATGTTAAATGTGATTTGCCGAATCAAGCTGTCACAGATCGCGGATTAAGCAGATGGGATTTTCAAACAAGAATTTGAAAAATATCACTCTTCAGCAGCAACACAATATAAGAGAGAATTTTGGTGTCACTGAGCGTGTGCCGCGAGTTATTCATTGGGCTCCTTGTCAGTGGAGTACGAGGCATTGCACCTCTTCCGGGCTCCCTTCACCCTTTCGAGAAACTCCTCCTGCATTAGGCTTGACTTTTCTGTGAGCTCTCCACCCTGGCTCCAGGGTGTGTGTGTGTGTCTGTGTGTGTGTGTGTGTGTGTGTGTGTGTGTGTCTGTGTGTGTGTGTGTGTGTCTGTGTGTGTCTGTGTGTGTGTGTGTGTGTTGTTACAAAACGGGCCATTTAAGATGATGGTTTGCAAGGACACGCTGGGATAATTGGGCGAGAGCTGAAACAGACAGGCTGCAGCCTCTAAAGGAATTTGACAGAGAGAAACAGGCTGTAGCTTCAAGAGCTGGAATACACAGGATATTGGCCATCTCCAGGACACAGGACACATTTTAGTCATATTGGGTTGTTTAGCAGACACAGGGATGCCTCATCCCCTTATCTGGAGGGAGGTATGTGACCTCTGTGCCTCCAGCACCTACAGGCATGGCCGTCGGGTTCACACCCAGAGATCGGTCTGGCAGTACCTGTCAGTCAGAGTGATCGAGCCCAGATCAATTGATTGGTAATCGTCAAGAGGATGTGAAAACCGACGCGGTATAAAGGGTGTGGCGTAACGGAAGATTCTCTTTCTCTCTTTTCCCCAACAAACAACGACCAGCATGAGGAGAGGCTCCCCACACAAGTAGGAAGGAAGACCAGAGCCAGAGTATCCGACCAGACCAAAGGACCAGACTACGCAGAGGACTACAGAGACCAGCACACAGATAAAGGCCAATATTTGCCTGGGTACTTGCCAGTCACACATAAGTTAAGTCAAAGTCAGAGTTTGATATTCTATAAGATAACTGACTGTTGATTGGGTGGGTGATTAATAATTGCTCTGGGCTCCTCCATCATTTAGGATGGGGATATTTGTGGAGCCTCCTCCTCGAGTGAGTTGTTGAATTGTCCACCACCATTCACCACTGGATGAGGAAGGACAGTCGAGCTTCGATCTAATCCGTTGGCTGTGGGCAATTTTCAGACCCAGTACGAGAGGGCCGACCAAGATGCCCAGTGTGCTGTCTTGGCCAAAGATCAAGTCGACCGGGTGGGAGCACAATTGGAAGCTGTGTGCACCGATCTGCAGGAGGGAATCAAAATATGACATCAAGCCAGTAAGGAACAGAGATAGGAAACCACTAAAATACCAGGGAAACATTTCCAGGCCGGAATCCCGATGATCAGTTGAAAATGAGTTTCTATTTCCATTCGGGACAGTCGAGGAAGGGGAGATACAGAATGCAGATTGGGGAGAGTTAAACGAGAATGTTAAACTTTATGTCACACCAACGGAAGATTGGGGCCCACCACCATCTTTCCCACTGGACGTCACACCCACCACACCCTCAGATTCCCCTCCAGGACCGATGAACCCAGTGAGGACTGAACGTCGGGTCGGAGAGGCTCAGGGCCCAGCTGTTACATACACGTTTACAGTGGCACAATCGGCTGAAATTGCAAATAAAATCCCAACTCTGAGCCATCGGCTGACCCACACAGTTTCTTTGTGGAGGTTAGGCAGCAAAAAGATGATGCACGGGTTCGATGAAAGGGAAGGAGTAAAGCTAATAGTCATGTGCTTAAGCAATTCTGTCAGAGCAACGTAAGAAAGCTCCTGTGGAGAACACACTCAATGAAGCAAGGGTTCTCCAATGGTTAGCTCGAGTCTCGCATCTGGAAACAGGAAGTTCAAGGAGCCCAATGTCAAGGTCAGTTAGGGAAGCTTCCCATTTCTTATTGGATGTTGCTGTTCCGTTTCTTCCACAATGCACCTGTGAAGCACTTCAGCCAATGAACCGCCTGTTTATCACTGGAAGTGATCTTTCGCTTCCCACTTCTTAGAAGATGTTGCTGGTCTGACTTCTCTCAGAACACACCAGTGACAACCCACAATCACCTCTCCCAAACCCTGTAACTCGTGTGTTCAAATGGTCAGTGGAAAGACATATGGCTAATATTGGAATCGTTTAGGTTAGAGGGTCATTAGATTGGTTCCACTGGTCAGCGCAACATCGAGGGCCGAAGGGCCTGTACTGCGCTGGAATGTTCTATGTTCGATGTTCTATTTACTTATTAAATTCCAACAGGACGAGACAGGGTAAATGCAGTGAGGACATTCCCACTGGTGGGGGAGTCCAGAGCCAGGGGTCACAGTCTGAGGACACGGGGTTGACCATTTAGGGCGGAGGTGAGGAGACATTTCTTCACCCAAAGAGTGATGAGCCTGTGGAATTCATTCCCACCGGAAGTAGTTGATGCCAAAACATTGAATGCATCCAAGAGGCAGCTGGATATCGCACTCGGGGCCAATGGGATCAAAGGGTATGGGGAAAAAGCAAGATTAGGCGATTGAGTTGGATGATCAGCCATGATTGTGATGAATGGCGGAGCAGGTTTTAAGGGACAAGTGGCCTCCTTCTGCTCCTATCTTTTATGTTTCTAGATATAATTTCCAGGTTATATTTTAACAAGCATTTGAATTGATAATGTGTTGTGGAAATACAATTTCACCAATAATTCCTGGCAGTGTTTATTATTTAACTCTACTCTCTGTGCCTGAAGTTGTGTGGTAGCCTTCCTGCTGGATAACACTTCTACACAGTCACTCGGCTGCTCACAGGAGGCATTGCTGCTTACTGTACATCCATTTACTTTCCATTTCTTAATTTTGTGACCCTCGTCTGTTTAAAAGATTCAACTTGGATGATGATGATGATGAAACATTCGTGTTAGTTCTGTCCTCTGTGTTCTGGCCTTATTTAAGATTGGAATGTAGTCCTGGCAATAACATACCTGACACAGGCTCGAAATCAGACAGGCACACACTTTCGAAAGTAGAAAAATGCAATGGGTGGCAGCTTCACACTTCAGCAATGCCTTCATTTCACATCATCAGCAATTGGCAGCAGAGACATTGTTTCCATTTGATTCATCTCCAGTGATCCACAGACAAAGAGAAATTATCAAAAGATGGAACGGTGCATGATTCTACACATTAACCCAGTCTGACTAGATAATGATGAGGAATAATCTGGAATGATCTGGAGGAGGGAACCGAGTGTACGGTGTCGAAATTTGCTGATGACACCAAGATTGGGGGAACGGCAAATTGCGCGGAGGGTGTGGAGAGTCTGCAGAAGGATCTAGATAGGCTGGGCGAATGGGCCAGGAACTGGCAAATGGAATTTAATGTTGGCAAGTGCGAGGTGGTCCACTTTGGTAGGAATAATGGTAGGAAGGACTATTACTTACATGGCGAAAAACTGCAGCAGGCGACAGTGCAGAGGGACCTCGGGGTCCTTGTGCATGAGTCGCAAAAACCCAGCCTGAAGGTGCAGCAGGTGGTCAGGAAGGTGAATGGGATGCTGGCCTTCATAGCGAGGGGGATTGAATATAAAAGTAGGGAGGTCTTGCTGCAGCTGTATAGGGCATTGGTGAGGCCGCAGCTGGAGTATTGTGTGCAGTTTTGGTCGCCGCACTTACGCAAGGATATTTTGGCCTTGGAGGGAGTGCAGAGGAGGTTTACTAGGCTGATACCGGAGTTGAGGGGGTTGAGCTATGAGGAGAGGCTGAATAAACTCGGCTTGTACTCGTTAGAGTTTAGAAGAATGAGGGGAGATCTCATTGAGACATATAAGATGATGAATGGGATGGATAGGATAGAGGTGGAGAGGCTCTTCCCGCTCAGAAAGGTCAGTAGGACTAGGGGTCACAGCCTCAAGATAAAGGGGGGCGGTTTAGAATGGAGTTGAGGAGGAACTTCTTCACTCAAAGGGTGGTGAGTCTCTGGAATTCTCTGCCCGTTGAAGTGGTGGAGGCTGCCTCGCTAAATATTTTTAAGACGCGGGTTGATGGGTTTTTGATAAGCAAGTGGATTAAGGGTTATGGGGAGAGGGCGGGAATGTGGAACTGAGACACGACAGATCAGACATGAACTTATTGAATGGCGGGGCAGGCAAGAAGGGCTAGATGGCCTACTCCTGCTCCTATTTCTTATGTTCTAATAAGAGCTTGGGAAGACTCTCCAACAACACCCGAGGATCGCTGGGTGTTAAGGTGGAGAAAAAAAGCTGGGTTGCTTATTGCACATGAAGGCAGATTTGTCACAGGATGGAAATGTATCGTTCTTTCACACCGATCCTGCGAAACCAAGTGATGACCAAGAACAGGAACACAAAATACCTCCCACCCCCTCCCCGTTCCCCGAAAAAAGCAGAACACTGGGAATGTTTTGGGAACTGGAAAGCTGAGCTGATTCCCTCCACATCAATCCTGAAACTCTTAGTAATGGTACAAAGCTTGAACTCATTCCCTTGAACAATGTCAGCAGGATTGGGTAATGATCAGCTACAGGATACTGACCCAACATATTAACATGAACCCCACACCACCGAGCTCCGTCCCACTGGTCCTAATTGGACCATTGCCCTCATTTACACTATTATCTGTAGCATTATTTACCTTTGCATGTGCAAGGATTATTTAATATCGGAACAATTACCATAACCTCCCTACACTGCTGAATGAGACTATACATCCATCGAGCCTGCAAGCAATTTCCTAAAGAGTATCCTGATTCACCACCCTGGCCCATACCTGGAACCCCACACATTTGTCATGGCTCCTGAATCAAGCCTACAATTACTTGGTCACCAAGGAGGAACACAGCATGGCCAATCCAGCTAACCTACACATCTCTAGAATGTGGCAGGAAACGACAGCACCCGGAGAAAAGACACACACAAACACAGGGAGAATGTGAAAACTCCATACAGACAGTACCTGAGGCTGGAATTGGACCAGGGTGCCTGGCGCTGTAAGACAGCAGTGCGAATCACTGTGCTACCATGTTACCCTTTGTGTTTCTACTCGCTCATCTTTTTGTGGATTCCATTGCTTTGTGCAATATACACACCATCCTGCTTTATGCAGCTACTGGCTGTTCACTCTGGTTCACCGTCACTTTCACTTTTGATCGTTTTTGGTCATTTGTTATCAAAAGTTCAAAAATAAATACTGTATTGAGAAAATGGCTACAATGGTTCTAGGAACTGTGACTGTCCTGAGTTGTTTGAAAAATATTTTTTGTTATTTTATGCTAACAGGCTGGTATGCACTGGTGAACCAACCCTGGTTATGCTCTACATCAGAGGATGCTCGATTGTCAACTGCCTGGGGATCAATCGAGTTCCTTCATCACATTTTAAACCCGGTGGTCCCATTTGTTCTTATTCTGCTGATCAATGTTTTCACAATCAGAAACATTCTGGTGAAAAGTACAGCCTGCCGGAGACTCTGAGCTCAAAATTGTGGGAAGGCTACCAGAGACTCAGAAATAGAGGGGAGAAGGAAACCCATCATTCAATTGCTTGTAATTTTGGGGAATTTTATATACTTATGGTTCCTTTTATTGGTAAATTCTTCATGGGTCAGAATGCATTGGATGGATTTTACCTATGTATTTATGCATAACTGTGTGCGAGAAATGACCTTCATGCTCCAGCTCCTGAATTGCTGCACAAAAGCTTGAATTTATGCTGTGACCCAGACGAAGTTCAGAGCACAATTGAAGGAGATGATGGGATACCACTTTAAAATATTTATTAATTCATTAAATATTGAGAAAAAAATGATAAAATGGAAGCAGTTTTATTTTTCTCGAATGACAATTTCTCCTGGGTGTCAACAGAACAGACTTTCTACTGGGCAGTATCTACCTTACCATTGTTAAGTATTGTAAATGAATCTAGGTTTGAGCAAGGGACTCTGGTCTTTTTGAGCTATGGACATTTGAGTTAATGGACAAAAAATTCATTCTACTGGGGTGGAAACTTGAAGTTTTTAAAAGGAGTCAGGATTCTTTCTTTACTCTTTCAAGGGCAACTGTGGTTGAGACAGCATTTAATGCCAATTCCAAACTTGAAACAAAAATAATTCAAAAGCTATTTTTCAAGTGTCAACTTTATTATTAGTGATCTGGGATCACATGTAGGTCACAACAGATCTTATAACCTGAAGAAGAACATAAAAACTGACTTTTTATTTACAAAACTTGACAATGATTTAAGGTAATTGTTAAATGCTTAATTCCAGATTTTCATTGAAGTATTGTGCCTGACTGGAACCTGAAACAGGGCCCTCAGAACATTGTCCAAAGTCTCTGTATTAATAGTCCAGTGACATTGCCCCTGGGCCCCCATATGCACCTTTTCTTATTGAAAACACTGGTTTCGGGTTTTACGATACCATGACCCTGGTTTAGAAGCTATCGTGTGTTGGCAGGAATAAAGCTTATGACATTAGCAGCAGGTTGGAGGCCAGGAGATGCAAATAATTGTCTTTGTTCACAAGTGGTGGTGGCGGAAGTTACATTTTTGAAGCCATTCTGTTAGCTTGGCTGGAGTGTTTTTGCGATCGGGTGCTATACTCAAGCGGTTTTTTTTGGTTTTGAAATGAAACACGTTCCCTGTAGTGAATGAAAATAATTTAATTTCACATATTGACTCATGGAAGGTGGGATATGAGTTGCAGTTCTGTGCAGGTATCGGTCCATTCATATCAGCATATAAAACACACATTCAGCAGGGGAAATGGTCTTTCCCCACTGCATCCTCTTTCTGAGGTTTAAATCCTGGTTCAGACATGTGAAAGAACCAAATCTTGGCATTTGCAAATGTTGGGAGGCTTGCAGAGTATTTATGATCCATCTGTTTGAGGATGTCCATTTCATGCACAAACTCTGATCTCACTGTCCCCGGGTGGGGATCAGGTTTGCCAAATCACTGATGTGGTGTCGAAGGGGTCGAGGTTGATGAGCACTCAGTGGCCGTGTGCAGGTTAGGCTGTTCTGCACAATGCACAGAGGGATGCTGCACATTTCACTTTGAGATATCTCAGCCCTGGGATCATGCGTTGCCTTGTCAAGATGGGAACCTGGTATTCACTTGGGTAACGAGGAACTTCAGTTGCTCGAGCCCAGGGACTGGGGCTTGGCCAATGATCAGGAGAATGGAAAATATTAATTGTCTTTGCATGGTTTTGAGGGTCCCCTTTCAGGGTCGATCACAATTGGGAGGTTTCCACTTCCACTGCTGTGAGTTGTTAGTCTGTACAGCGATAGTTGGGCAGTTGGCTCCTGAACTTGGGCCAACCTTTCTGCGCTGGAATGACAGATGTCCTTCTGTGTGGAATCTCGCCTGCCTCCATAACGAATATATCTGCAGTGCAGCAGACTTTTCGGTTCAGCATAAGATCCAATGTGGTGTTGGCCACCGTGCTGGTGAACGGGATAAAGGATCCTCCCTTTATTGTAACACGACTGTCATGTGAGGAATGGTCAGGTAATGCTGTAACTCCAGCTCGCTGATCAATTCTGTGGGACATCACCACACATTTTTGGAGCATTGTAGAATTTGTTCTGTTCCAATGTTCCAGTTGGTCACAATTTTGAAGTGTACATAGAGTTATTTCTGCTTCTATCTGCTTTCTGGTTTGACAGGCCGCTGCCTGGAGTCCATTTTCTTCGGATCTTCAATAGTAACTGCCCGAGTTCATTCCCACAGGGAAATATTCCAATTCCTAGCAGCTTGTGGGCAGTTAATTTGTCATCTCTCACATCACTCCTTCCTGATATGGGATAAAGTACTTATTTTCCAAATCTGGAATCTTGAATTCTTGACTTTCATGGTTCCTTTTAATCTTCTGCTGATGTCAAGTTGCCGAAAGGAGATTCCTGATGAAAAGACATTGCGTGCTGGAAAGGGAATGTTTACACCATTAGCACCAGGTTAAAGAATATAATATATACAAACAGCTGCCATGGTGTAGGTCTGTCTGGGACAGACTTCCCATCTGCTAAAACATTGTGCTGGCTTGACTGGAATGTTTCTCGAATCCAATGAGCTCGACATTCCACGTGTTTGCCTTTCTCTTCAACAGTTAACAAAAGTCCAGAAACAAGCTTGTGATTATCTGGAGCCATCTTGTCACCCAGACATTGTCAGTTAAAAAAAGGGGGAAAAGCATCAGGCTGACCACAAATTTAACAACAAACACGTGAGCCTTTGACAGGTCTGAGTAATGATAAAACCGTTTAAGACTCATAGCGACGACACATAAGAACATAAGAAATAGGAGCAGGAGTAAGCCATCCAGCCCTTCGAGCCTGCCCCGCCATTCAATAAGATCATGGCTGATCTGTCGTGGCTCAGTTCCACATTCCCGCCCTCTCCCCATAACCCTTAATCCCCTCTCTTATCAAAAACCCATCAACCCGCGTCTTAAAAATATTTAGCGAGGCAGCCTCCACCACTTCAACGGGCAGAGAATTCCAGAGATTCACCACCCTTTGAGTGAAGAAGTTCCTCCTCAACTCCGTTCTAAACCGCCCCCACTTTATCTTGAGGCTGTGCCCTCTAGTCCTGCTGTCCTTTCTGAGCGGGAAGAGTCTCTCCACCTCTATCCTATCCATCCCATTCATCATCTTATATGTCTCAATGAGATCGCCCCTCATTCTTCTAAACTCTAACGAGTCCAAGCCTAGTTTATTCAGCCTCTCCTCATAGCTCAACCCCCTCAACTCCGGTATCAGCCTTGTCAACCTCCTCTGCACTCCCTCCAAGGCCAAAATATCCTTGCGCAAGTGCGGCGACCAAAACTGCACACAGTACTCCAGCTGCGGCCTCACCAGTGCCCTGTACAGTTGCAGCAAGACCTCCCTACTTTTATATTCAATCCCCCTCGCTATGAAGGCCAGCATCCCATTCGCCTTCCTGACCACCTGCTGCACCTGCAGGCTGGGTTTTTGCGACTCATGCACAAAGACCCCAAGGTCCCTCTGCACCGTCGCCTGCTGCAACACATTTACACCCAAGAATCATTGATATGTTATGGGCAGCAGCCCCAAAACTTCCACAATTTTTGCATTCAGCAAGCCTCCCGCATACATTAAATCTGAGAAAATTATCTACTTTATGAGGAATAAAAAGTATTTGAAAAAAGGGGTTAACTGAGCTTGTTTGTTTAGTCACTGTAATGATGTTAATCTCCGTAGATACTCATGATGTCACAAGAGACTTCCTATCTCCTGTTAAGAAGGGGTTCCTATTCACGTGTTAGCTGATAGTGTTCGCAGAAGCTTCACCTCCAGCTCATAAAGTTTAGCAGCGCCAGTGACAAGGAGAGGATCGGTCAGAATCTCAGATCAATAGACTGGAGTGTCACAACAACGCATCAGCATCGAATGACAATGGATTGGAATGTTACAGCAATTGATGATAATCTGGGATTAACACAATTGAATGATACGGCAATGGTTCAGAGTCTGAGAACAACCTGGTGGAATATTACAGCAATGGACAGAGCTTTGTCCTATTGCATTGACAGGCTTCATGAAAATAGCTGGTGGATAACGTCAGCTCATCGGATCACATTTGCAATTCACATTTTCCAGTACTTTTACTATCCCATCCTGGCCATTATTGGAGTCCCAGGTAAATCTCAATAACCAGTTAATAATTAGATAAGAATGTTTAACTCTGTTTCTCCTCTCGTCCCTTTGTTTGCTGTTGCCGTTTCTGTTGAGTCTCAGTGTTCAGATATTAACATCCCCATGTCCATTCGCATTTAGAATGTTCTTAATAATTCAATTTCTCCACTTTGCTCCAGGTGGAATCTATCATAAACTTCATATGCACCATCTCACAGTCTGACCTGTATTCATGCATCCAGAGAACATTTGTGTTTGGCTGATGTATGAATAACTTTTTTCCTCAGGTGGGTGAAACTGGCTGGGAGGTCCCTTGGTTTTCCCAACATAACGAAATTCCTGATGCCGTGTGTGCTGAACTATTCGTCCCACTGACCTGCACTTGAACCTTGTCCCTCCACACCCGTCTCATCCATGAACCCGTCCAAGTCTTTTTTAAATGTTAAAAGTGACCCCACATTGACCACTTTATCCGGCAGCTCATTCCACACTCCCACCACTCTCTGTGTGAAGAATCCCCCCCTAATATTCCCTTTAAACTTTTCTGCTTTCACCCTGAACCCGTGCCCTCTGGTTTTTCTCTCCCCTAGCCTCAGTGGAAAAAGCCTGCTTGCATTCACTCTATCGATACCCATCAAAATCTGATACACCTCTATCAAATCTCCCCTCATTCTTCTACACTCCAGGGAATAAAGTCCTAACCTGTTCAATCTCTCTCTGTAACTATCCAGGTGACTATCCAGGTAAGTCTTAAACGATGCCAGTGTGTCTGCCTCCACCACCCTACTTGGCAGTACATTCCAGGCCCCCACCACCCTCTGTGTAAAAAACGTCCCTCTGTTATCTGAGTTAAACCTCGCCCCTCTCACCTTGAACCTGTGACCCCTCGTAATCGTCACCTCTGACCTGGGAAAAAGCTTCCCACTGTTCACCCTATCTATACCCTTCATAATTTTGTACACCTCTATTAGGTCTCCCCTCATTCTCCGTCTTTCCAGGGAGGACAACCCCAGTTTGCCCAATCTCTCCTCATAGCTCAGACCCATCATACCAGGCAACATCCTGGTGAACCTCCCCTGCACTCTCTCTAAAGCCTCCATGTCCTTCTGGTAGTGCGGCGACCAGAACTAGACACAGTACTTCAAATGTGGCCTAACCAACGTTCCACGCAGCTCCAACATCAGACTCCACCTTTTATACTCTATACCCCGTCCTATAAAGGCAAGCAGATCACATGCCTTCTTCACCACCTTCTCCACCTGTGCTGCCACCTTCAAAGATTTGTGGACTTGCTCACTTCGGTCCCTCTGTGTCCCTTGATGGTTCTGCCATTTATCTTAACACAATGATACAGAAACAGAGGGAGAGACACAGAGAAAAGGTACAGAGGAAAAGTCAGATCAGCACAAATGCAGGTAAAGTTTTACACATCACCAATAACTGATATTTGGGACCAGGAAGAAGGGAAAACAAGGGGGATGGGGAACAATGAGGGGGAGAGAAACAGAAACAGACAATGTGAGTGAGAAGGATGGAGAAAGATTGTTCTCAGTTAACAGTTGAGTTGAACAGTCAGGGGCTAAGGTCTGTGGGATGGATGTATCGAATATTAACAAAGACGCCTCTCCCGAGTGGATGATATCTGGGAAGGGATGGGATTAGCAGGAGGTTGGATGGAAGAAAAGGACTGGAATGAACAAAGAGATAAGCTTGGTCTCCATTCCAGTTCCACAACAAGTACTGTCTGTATCGTTGGCCAAAAAGTAAAGAATACATTTGATGTTTAAATTGGCCTGGGAGCAATTAGAATTCATTTTAATGAGGTTGTGTTTGTGGGATTCGATTTCACTCTCTCAGCCTCTCCAGTGATCTCCCTGAATTCGATAACCAGGAGAATGGAGTGAGGAAAAGAGGGTGAGTGAGGGGAGGTATGGGGGAAGAGAGAAATAAGCAGAGCAGGGGATAGAGCAAAGTGAGGCAGGATTTGGTGCCTTCACTGCCTCGTCACCGCTCAGCTCATAGTCCCGACCCTGTCAGAGCCTGGTGAAAAGTATAGCAGCCAATCCCAATCCGACTGAAGGGTATAGACAGAGGTAAGGTATTTCCTATGATAGAGACACGTAGGACAAGGGGCCATGGGTTTCAAGTGATGGGGGGAGAGGTACAACACAGATATTAGAGGGAGGTTTTTCACACAGAGGGTAGTGGGGGTATGGAATGCTCTGCCAAATAAGGTGGTGGAGGCAAACACGCTAGAGTCCTTTAAGAGTAACTTAGACAGGCACATGACTGAGTTGGAGATGGGTGGATATAGGAGAACCTTTCAAATAGGGTCATTAGCATTGGGGCATCCCTGGTAATGTAAATGGGTATAGTATGATAATAATGTTTTTTCTCTTTCATTCACAGGTTTTAAGTCGGTCCACCTCGTGTCCAACGAGGGGCATACACGCGATGGGTCGTACTGGGGCTGCTCTTGGTTGTTTGAGATTGGCCGAGTGCTTCATGTTGTTAGTGTGTGCCTAAACTGGACAAGATACTGGGCAAGACGACAGCTCAGTGACTATCACTGATTGCTGTGCAGACACATGGATTTGGACCGGTGTCTGTGGGAGTTTGCACATTCTCCCCGTGCTTGCATGGGTTTTCTCCGGGTGCTCCGGTTTCCTCCCACACCCCAAAGATGTGCTGTTAGGCTGATTGGCAGGAATAAATTGTCCCTAAATCAGTTTCCCTCAATCTGGATGGCCATAAATCATTAGACAGGGGTCGTGAGTAGAGAGGTGGACTGGTGGTGTTGAGATGGCGGCGCGGGCTCGTTGGGCTGAAGGGCCTGTTTTCCAGGCTGATTTTGTTCTTTGTTCTTTGACTCCAGAGGCAGTTAGAAATATTGAGAAAGCAAGGAATTTGAGCAGTAGAATATATATGCATCAGCTCCAGCGGTCCAAAGGAGAGGGGTCAAGTGAGCAGAGCGATCGGGAGACCGTACGAGGGATCGGGGAGCAGAGAGATATACAGAGACAGAATGAGGTGCCAGGTGAGCAGAGAGATACGGAGACAAAGATAGGGAGCAGGGCAGGGGGAATAAGAGACAAGGAGAGGACCAGGGAAGTAGAGGCATATGGAGACCAGGAGTGTGACCAGGGGAACAGACACATTTGCAGACAAGGAGAGGGATGACAAAGGAAGATTGGATGAGGGTATAGTTGGGTGGATTAGTAAGTTTGCTGATGACACCAAAGTCGGAGGTGTGGTAGATTGTGAGGAAGGGTGTCGAAGTTTGCAGGGTGACTTGGACAGGTTGCAGAGCTGGGCCGCGAGGTGGCGGATGGAGTTTAATGCGGAGAAGTGTGAGGTAATCCATTTCGGTAGGAATAACAGATGTGTTGAGTATAGGGCTAACGGGAGGACTTTGAATAGAGTGGAGGAGCAGAGGGATCTAGGTGTATGTGTACATAGATCCCTGAAAGTTGGGAATCAAGTAGATAAGGTTGTTAAGAAGGCGTACGGTGTCTTGGCGTTTATTGGTAGGGGGATTGAATTTAGGAGTCGCAGCGTCATGTTGCAACTGTACACAACTCTGGTGCGGCCGCACTTGGAGTACTGTGTGCAGTTCTGGTCCCCACATTACAGGAAGGATGTGGAGGCTTTGGAGAGGGTGCAGAGGAGGTTTTCCAGGATGTTGCCTGGTATGCAGGGGAGGTCCTATGAGGAGAGACTGAGGGATTTGGGGTTGTTTTCACTGGAAAGAAGGCGGCTAAGAGGGGATCTTATAGAAACATATAAGATGATTAGAGGTTTAGATAGGGTGGACAGTGATAGCCTGTTTCCTCGGATGGAGAAATCTAGCACAAGGGGGCATGGCTTTAAATTAAGGGGGGGTAGTTATAGGACGGATGTCAGGGGCAGGTTCTTGACCCAGAGGGTGGTGAGGGACTGGAATGCCTTGCCTGCTGCAGTTGTAAATGCGCCTAGTTTGGGGGCATTTAAGAGATTGGTGGATAGGTTTATGGACGAAAAGGGATTCGTTTAGATTAGTGGGTCAATGTTTTTTTTTAAAAAATAAGACTGGTCGGCGCAACATTGTGGGCCGAAGGGCCTGTTCCGCGCTGTAATGTTCTATGTTCTATGTTCTATGTTCTATACGAGAAAAGTCGTGAGATCATGGGTGCAGAAATAAGGAGACAAGGAGAGGGATCGGGGTGGGGATTGCAGAGCAGAGAGATATAGAGACAAGGACAAGACCAGAGTAGCAGAGAAATATGGAGCCAAGGGAAGAGCCGAGGTAACAGTGAGACACAGCCAAGGAGCAGAGTGGAGTATGGTAGGATGAGAGAAGAATTGGCGAATGTGGACTGGGGGAGTGCGTTGGAAGGTAGGTCTGCTGAGGAGCAGTGGAGGATCTTTAAGGAGATCTTTCTTGGTGCTCAGCAGAAATTTATTCCGATGGTCAAAAAGGACCGTAGGAGGAGAGGTAATAAGCCGTTGATAACGAAGGAGGTGAAGGAAAGTGTTAAATTAAAAGCGGAGGCGTTTAGAGTAGCTAAGAGTAGTGGGCGAGAAGAGGATTGGGAGAGGTTTAAATGTCAACGAAGATTGACAAAGAAGTTGATGAAGAAGGGTAGGAGAAACTATGAAGCTGGGCTAGCGCTTAATATAAAAAAGGATAGCAAGAGTTTTTATAAATATATAAAAAGGAAGAGGCTGGCTAGGGTGAACGTTGGTCCCTTAGAGGATGAGAAGGGGGACTTAGTGGTAGGGGATAGGGAAATGGCTGAGGTCTTGAATAACTTTTTTGTTTCTGTCTTCACGGAGGAAGATGTGAATAATTTGCCGGGTGTTAGCGATGGAAAGGTGGTAGGACTGGAGGGTCTCAATGACATTATTGTTACTAGAGAGGCGGTGCTCGACAGACTGGAGGGGCTGATTGTGGACAAGTCCCCAGGACCGGATGGAATGCATCCGAGGGTTCTGAAAGAAATGGCGGAGGTGATAGTGGATGCCTTGGTGGTTATTTTCCAGACGTCGCTGGATTCCGGGGAAGTGCCGGAAGATTGGAAAACGGCTAATGTTACGCCGTTGTTTAAGAAGGGTGCCAGGCAAAAGGCGGGGAATTATAGGCCAGTTAATTTAACGTCTGTTGTAGGTAAAATGTTAGAATCCGTCATCAAGGAGGAAATAGCGAGGCATCTTGAGGGGAACTGCTTGATAGAGCAGACACAGCACGGTTTCGTTAAAGGGAAGTCGTGTCTGACAAATTTACTGGAGTTCTATGAGGATGTGTCGAGGGCGGTGGATAGAGGAGAGCCGGTGGATGTGGTCTTTCTTGATTTTCAGAAGGCGTTTGACAAGGTACCTCACAAGAGGTTATTGCAGAAGGTAAGGGGGCATGGAGTTGGGGGTAGGGTGTTAGCGTGGATAGAGGACTGGTTGTCAAATAGGAGGCAGAGAGTGGGGGTCAATGGGTGCTATTCAGATTGGCGGATGGTGACTAGTGGAGTGCCCCAGGGGTCGGTGCTGGGGCCTCAGATATTTACCTTTTATATAGAGGATCTGGAGGAGGGAACTGAGCGTAGGGTGTCGAAATTTGCTGATGACACCAAAATTGGTGGAAAGGCAAATTGTGGGGAGGGTGGGGAGAGTCTACAGAAGGGTCTAGATAGGCTGGACGAATGGGCCAGGAAATGGCAGATGGAATTTAATGTTGGCAAGTGTGAGGTGGTCCACTTTGGTAGGAAGAATGGTAGGAAGGACTATTACTTACGGGGCGAAAAACTGCAGCAGGCGACGGTGCAGAGGGACCTTGGGGTCCTTGTGCATGAGTCGCAAAAACCCAGCTTGCAGGTGCAGCAGGTGGTCAGGAAGGCGAATGGGATACTGGCCTTCATAGCGAGGGGGATTGAATATAAAAGTAGGGAGGTCTTGCTGCGGCTGTATAGGGCATTGGTGAGGCTGCAGCTGGAGTACTGTGTGCAGTTTTGGGCGCCGTACTTACGCAAGGATATTTTGGCCTTGGAGGGAGTGCAGAGGAGGTTTACTAGGCTGATGCCGGAGTTGAGGGGGTTGAGCTATGAGGAGAGGCTGAATAAACTAGGCTTGTACTCGTTAGAGTTTAGAAGAATGAGGGGAGATCTCATTGAGACGTATAAGATGATGAATGGGATGGATAGGATAGAGGTGGAGAGACTCTTCCCGCTCAGAAAGGATAGTAGGACTAGGGGGCACAGCCTCAAGATAAAGCGGGGGCGGTTTAGAACGGAGTTGAGGAGGAACTTCTTCACTCAAAGGGTGGTGAATCTCTGGAATTCTCTGCCCGTTGAAGTGGTGGAGGCTACCTCGCTAAATATTTTTAAGACGCGGGTTGATGGGTTTTTGATAAGAGAGGGGATTAAGGGTTATGGGGAGAGGGCGGGAATGTGGAACTGAGCCAAAACAGATCAGCCATGATCTTATTGAATGGCGGGGCAGGCTCGAAGGGCTAGTTGGCCTACTCCTGCTCCTATTTCTTATGTTCTTATGAGATGGGCATGGGAATAAGAGAGATGTGGAACCAAATAGAGAAAACAGTAGAGAAGAGAGTTAATGACAGAACGGGAGGAAAGAGGCACAGAGACATACCGAGGGACCAGCTAAAAGCAGAAATACATAAACATGGAAAGTAACTATGGCAGCATAGACATACAGTGACAAGGAGGGGGACAAGGATCTAGAGAGCAAACAGATACAGAGACTAAGATTCAGAGCAGGGGAACTGAGAGGTACAGCGATGAGGATTGTGACCAGGGGAACAGAGATACGTGTAGACCTGGACAGGGGTGAGTGGAGTGGAGAGATATGGAAACAATTCACAGAATGAGGATCTGAGGACTGTGAAAACATGGGTCAGAGCTGGGTAGCTGGTAACTGGGAACCCAAAGAGCTGGATCAGATGGAGACAGTTTTATAACCAAGGCAACGACCTGGAGAAAGGCACTGGGAGGAGATGTATTGAAGAAGAATATTGTCATTGCACACAACATAAGGATAATTACTTTACCCTGACTTGGTGCTGCCTGCTGGGAAGCATACGCCTTTCTGAAGCAAATGCCATCATGCCTTAACTTGTTCAGTAAATTATGGTGAAATATCCAAACAGGTTTTCTTTTGAAATCCAAAAACTCCATGTCGACATTTACAGAAATATCCAACCTGCTTGTTCCATCCTCACATGAATTACCCAGAGGTGATTCAATCTGAAAACTGAAACAGCCTTTGCCTGTTTTAATGACACTCCCTTCCATTTTCCTGCTTAATGTTGTATTCTTACTGCTTTGCTCAAACCGATGTGTTAGTAATAATTTATCAAAATTCACTGGACTCTGGGGAAGTGTCGGCTGATTGGAAAATAACTAATGTTACACCGCTGTTTAAAAAAGGAAGTAGACAAAAGGTGGGTAACTACAGGCCGGTTAGCTTAATGTCCGTAGTTGGGAAAATGATGGAATCCATCATTAAAGAAGAAATAGCAGGACACCTGGAAAAGATTGGTTCAATCAAGTAGACGCAGCATGGATTCATGAAGTGAAAGTCGTGTTTGAAGAATTTACTGGATTTTTATGAAGATGTAATGAGTGCGGTTGACAGTGGATGTGGTGTTTTTAGATTTCCAGAAGGCTTTCAATAAGGTGCCTCACAAAAGGTTGCTGCAGAAGATTAAGGTTCACGGAGTTGGGGGGAAAGTGTTAGCCTGGATTGAGGATTGGCTATCTCATAGGAAGCAGAGAGTTGGAATAAATGGGTGTTCTCCTGCTTGGCAGTTGGTGACTAGTGGCATGCCGCAGGGATCGGTGCTGGGGCCTCAACTGTTTACCATATACATAGACGATCTGGAGGAGGGGACCGAGTGTAGGGTAACAAAGTTTGCTGATCACACAAAGACGAGTGGAAAAGCGAATTGTGTGGAGGATGTGGAAAGTCTGCAGAGGGATCTGGATAGGCTGAGTGAGTGGGCAAGGATTTGGCAGATGGCAAGTGTGAAGTTATCCACTTTGGAAGGAATAACAGTAAAATGGACTATTATTTTAATGGTGAAAAATTACAACATGCTACAGTGCAGAGGGACCTGGGGGTCCTTGTGCATGAATCGCAAAAACCCAGCCTGTAGGTGCAGCAGGTGATCAAGAAGGCGAATGGGATGTTGGCCTTTATAGTGAGGGGGATAGAATATAAAAGTAGGGAGGTCTTGCTGTAATTGTACAAGGTGAGGCTGCAAATACAGTACTGTGTGCAATTTTGGTCCCTGTATTTGCGAAAGGTTATATTGGGTTTGGAGGGAGTACAGACAAGGTTCACCAGTTTGAAACCGGAGATGAGGGGGTTAGCTTATGAACAGAGATTGAGTAGATTGGGCCTGTATTTGTTGGAGTTTAGAAGGCTGAGGGGTGATCATATAGAGACATATAAGATAATGAAGGGGCTCGATAGGGTAGAGGCAGAGAGGTTCTTTCCACTTAGAAAGGAAACAAGAACTAGAGGACACAGCCTCAAAATAAGGGGGAGTCGGTTTGGAACAGAGTTGAGGAGGGACTTCTTCTCTCAGAGGGTAATGAATCTCTGGAATTCTCTGCCCATTGAAGCAGTGGAGGCCACCTCGTTAGATATGTTTAAGTCACATTTCTGATCAATAAGGGAATTAAGGGTTACGGGGAGCAGGTGGGTGAGTGGAACTGAACCACTATCAGATCAGTCATGATCTTATTGAATGGCGGGGCAGGCTCGAGGGGCTGGATGGCCCACTCCTGCTCCTATTTCTTATGTTCTTATATTAGATGTTGAATTAACATGTGTATAATTTCAGGCTATCTGTCACTCCCCTGTCTCTAACACAACTAAAAATAAAATACTGCTGAAGCTGGAATCTGAAACAAAAAACAGAACATTCTGGAAAATCTAAGCAATTCTGAGAGTGTCTGTGAAGGGAGAATGGAGTCAGAAGTCTGACACCAGGTTTAAGTCCAACCAATTTTCTTTCCAATTTATTTAAGGGAGAGTGGATGCAACGCTGTGAGTCTCCGTGACCCTTCATCAGCGCTCGGAGAATTCCCACCATCCTTTGTTTTTCTCAGGGAAAGTTTTGTTGATTTTGTCAATTCCAAGTCTGCAGAGCGTTCCCCAAACTGCACACACACACACACAGACACACACACACACAGACACACGCACACACACACAGACACACACACACACACACCCACACAGACACACACACACACACAGACACACACACACACAGACACAGACACACACAGACACCCACACACTCACACACACCCACACACACACACCCACACACACCCACACACACACAGACACACACACCCACACACTCACACACACCCACACACACACACACACACACACACACACACCCACACACACACACACACACAGACACACACACACACACACACACACTCTCACACACACACACACACACAGACACACACACAGACACACACTCACAGACAGACACACACACACACACTCACAGACACACACACACACACACAACACATGCACACACACACACACAGACACACACACACACACACACACTCTCACACACACACACACACACACACACAACACACACACACACACACAGACACACACACAACACACACACACACAACACTACAGCACAAAGAGGCCCTTCAGCCCACAAGCTGTGCTGATCATATCCATCCCTTCCAGGCCATAGAACTATCTGTAACTCCCAATCCCATTAAATCCCAGAGACTCATCCAGAAGTCTTTTAAAAGACCCCAGCGAGTTCGCCTCCACCACCACTGACGGCAGCCGATTCCACTCACTCACCGCCCTCTGAGTGAAAAACTTACCCCTAACATCACTTCTGTACTTTCCTCCCCGCACCTTAAATCTGTGTCCTCTCGTAGTGGCCATTTCAGCCCTGGGAAATAGCCTCCGAGAATCCACCCTATCTATTCCTCTCAACGTCTTATAAACCTCTATCAGGTCGCCTCTCAACCTTCGTCTCTCCAGGGAGAAGAGACCGAGCTCCCTCAACTTATCTTCATAAGGCATGCCTCCCAATCCAGGCAACATCCTTGTAAATCTCCTCTGCACCCTCTCAATAGCTTCCACATCCTTCCTATAGTGAGGCGACCCAGAACTGTGCACAGTACTCAGTGTTGTGACGGCGACACAGTCTGTTTCGTCCCTTATTCAGTGAACAAAGATTTGTGAATAGACCTCTTGTTAATGCAGCAATATTTATTTACAAACAATTAATAATTACCCCCCCCAATCAATAGATACATGACAGCGCAGAGTCGCTGAGCAGAGACTGATAGCCAAGTTCTGCACACATGAGGACGGCCTCAACCAGGTTCTTGGGTTCATGTCACATTATCTGTAATACCCATGATTTGCCTGAACTTGCAACATCTCACATACTGTCCTGTCTGGAGACAATACACATCTCTTTAACCTATGCTTAATGCTATCTCCACTCACATTGTTTGCACCTTTAAGACTTGAACAGCAGATTAGCTGTAAAGACTCAGATTCTAATCAGTAATCTGTAAACTGTGTGTGCCTTTATATGCCCTGTTTCTGAGGATGTGGTCAAGAAGGCGTATGGTGTACTGGCCTTCATTAATTGAGGGATTGAGTTTACGAGTCGGGGGACAATGCTGCAACTTTATAAGACCCTTGTCAGATCCCACTTGGAGTACTGTGCACAGTTCTGGTCGCCTCACTACAGGAAGGATGTGGAAGCTATTGAGAGGGTGCAGAGGAGATTTACAAGGATGGTGCCTGGATTGGGAGGCATGCCTTATGAAGATAGGTTGAGGGAGCTCAGTCTCTTCTCCCTGGAGAGACGAAGGTTGAGAGGCGACCTGATAGACATTTATAAAACGTTGAGAGGAATAGATAGGGTGGATTCTCGGAGGCTATTTCCCAGGGCTGAAATGGTCACTACGAGAGGTTTAAGGTGCTGGGGAGCCGGTACAGAGGAAATGTTAGGGGCAAGTTTTTCACTCAGAGGGTGGTGAGTGAGTGGAATCGGCTGCCATCGGTGGTGGTAGAGGTGAACTCACTGAGGTCTTTTAAAAGACTTCTGGGTGAGTATATGGGATCTAATGGGATTAGGAGTTACAGATATTTCTATGGCTTGGTAGGTATAGATGTGACCAGCACATCTTGTGGGCTGAAGGGCCTGTTTGTGCTGTAGTGTTCTATTTTCTATGTTCTATGTTAATAGATGAGACAATCATAAATCAAATCAAATCAAATCAAATAGAAGTGATATCCAATCCCTTTAATCGTGCAGTTTTTCCATCCTTGCGCATACGTCAAACTGCAAATTTTGTGACAGTTCTGTTGTCTGAGGTTTATTCACCTTTTGTCGAACTTTGAAAGCTCTCTCAGAACTTGTTGAGGTTCCCACTTTAAACCCCACCCATTTCATTGCAGAATGGAAACAGAAATTTCCCACAGTGCAGAAGTAGGCAATTCGGCTGCTGGATTCCACATTGAATCCCTGAAGAGAATCCTACCCCAATCCCACCCCACCCCGCTCAATCTCCATAACCCCACACATTTCCCATAGCTAATCCTTCTTATTGAATGGTGGGTCAGGCTCGAAGGGCTGGATGGCCGACTCCTGCTCCTATTTCTTATGTTCTTCTGTTCTTTTAACCCCGGTACCAGTTTGCATTCGTATACCCACCTGCAGTCAATCTTCAACCCACACTCCCGGGTTTCTAATATTAAAAATAAAACTATTTCATATTCCTTGTGTTTGTTATACAGTCGTAAATTCCCCCCTTTGTTTAACAAACCAATGCACTTCCCGGTAACTTTGAACATGAAAGACAACTGAAGAAATAAAATTTTCACGGTTTTGTAATAAATATTATATCTTCCCAAGTATTATTGACTTTGATCCATTACATGATGGAGCAGCGAACTTACAACCCAACAACTTCCCTTCTGTTCACGGTATACATTCACCTCTATTGGATAGAGGGTGATATCTCACTCGCTCCTCTGCTCTACCAGATCCATCACCACATATCCTCTCTGCATGTCATCAATCACAAACACTCCCCCAGTGCCTGTTGCACAGATCCTGAAATTCCAATGTGACTAAATACTCCATTAATTCCACATATACTGATACCCACATTGTTTATCTGCTCCATCACTCACCTCACCAGTGTAACGGTTTTCTCACTCCATCTCTGCCAGTTATAACACACACATTCTCCCACTGTGATTTTGTTCGATCCCATCCACTCGCGAATTGCTTGTTTATCTATCACCTGCTCTTATTTTCTGCAGCATTCAAATCTCATCAATTGGTATAAATGCTGAATCATCCGTTCCACACATGCTCCTAATGGATGAATCCATTTCCCTCTATAATTACCACCATCGCATCCTGTTCCCGGTATTGGTTTCTGGGAGGTCCATGGTGATGGTGGAGGTGTGGAGCTGGAGGACACAGACGACTATCCAACTGTATTCAATCTTTGAAGGGTAAATATGCTGCATGCTCTGCGAGGAACTGACTGAGAAGCTTTAGCATTTTCCCAAATCCTAATTCTGTTCAAATCCCATTGCGAGTTTCCTGCAGCGTTTATTGCCACCATTTAGACAGGCTCTCCCACATTGCAAAAAAATGTTCAGCACCAACATAGCAACAGGGTCTTCCTGCCTTTCCCAATATTAAGATTTGGTCGTCACTTGGTTTGGAAGGATTGGTGTGAAATAAACAGCCATCTCCATCCTGCTGATCTGTGCAAATCTGCCTTCAGAAGCAACTGAGCTTTCTTCTCCACATTATCACCCAGCAACCCTGGGTTATTGTTCGAGAGTCTTTTCAAGTTCTTGTTCCTTATTATTATCCAGTCACACTGGGTTAATGTGTAGAATCATCACCATTCCATCTTTTGATAATTTCTGTTTGACTGTGGATCACTCGAGATGAATCAAATGGAAACAATGCTTCTATTTCCAGCTGGTGATTCTGTGAAACGAAGGAACAGTTAAAATGTTAAGCTGCCACCCATTGCGTTTTCCAGCTTTAGAAAGTATGTGCCTGTCTGATTTTGAGCCTGTGTCAGGTATGTTATTGCCAGGACTACATTCCAATCTTAAATAAGGCCAGAACACAGAGGACAGAACTAACACGAACGATTCATCATCATCATCATCCAAGTTGAATATTTTAAACAGAAGAAGTTTGCAAAATTAAGGAATCAAATTGGAAAGTAAATGGATGTACAGTAAGCAGCAATGCCTCCTGTGAGCAGCCGAGTGACTGTGTAGAAGTGTTATCCAGCAGGAAGGCTACCACACAACTTCAGGCACAGAGAGTAGAGTTAAATAATAAACACTGCCAGGAATTATTGGTGAAATTGTATTTCCACAATACATTATCAATTTAAACGCATATTAACATGTAACCTGGAAATTACAGATCGAAACATAGAAACATAAAATATCGGAGCAGAAGGAGGCCATTTGGCCTTCGATCCTGATCCACCAATCATCACGATCATGGCTGATCATCCAATCAATAGCCTCATCCTGCAATTTCCTCAGATTCTTTGATCCCATTCACCCCAAGTTCTCGATCCAGCCATTTAATGTGTTGCCATCAACGACTTCCAATGGGAATGAATTCCACAGATTCACCAATCTTTGGGTGAAGAAATGTCTCCTCAGCTCCGTCCTAAATGGTCGACCCTGAACCCTCAGACTGTGACCCCTGGTTCTGGATTCCCCCACCATCGGGAATATCCTCCCTGTATCTACCCTGTTTAGTCCTGTTAGAATTTTAGAAGTAAGCAGTCTCACAACACCAGGTTAAAGTCCAACAGGTTTATTTGGTTGCGCAACCTTTCAGGAGCTGGAATACAGGAAATTTAGCAACTAATTTTCTCACAGCAAGATGTCACAATTAACATCGTGATTCAGCTGTGGAAGGCAGGGTTGCTTCTCATCGAATCATAGAAACCCGACAGCACAGAAAGAGGCCATTCATCCCATCGAGTGTGCACTGACCACAATCCCACCCAGGTCCTACAACAAATCCCTTCATATTTACCCACTAATCCCTCTAACCTACGCACCTCAGGACACTAAGGGCAATTCTAGCATGGCCAATCAACCTAACCTGCACATCTTTGATCTGTGGGAGGAAACTGGAGCACCCGGAGGAAACCCACGCAGACACAAGGAGAATGTGCGAACTCCACACAGACAGTGACCCAAGCTGGGAATCAAACCCAGGACCCTGGAGCTGTGAAGCAGCAGTGCTAACCCACTGTGCTACTGTGCTGCCCAAACGATGGATAAAAGGACAATCAATGGTGGAAGGGCACCAGGGAGATCTCTCCAGATCTTCTCCCAGTCGTGACCTTTGGAGATTTTCGGAAGCGCGCGGTCAGCAAACCTGTACACATAGATTCTGCAGAACAATAAAAATAGTTTATTTCTTGCAATCAGTTGTGAGTTGGGACATGCTGCCTGAATTGTCCTTGGAGAAAAACCCACGAATTCCCTTAAAGGATGAATTGGATGATTAATTTAGGAGAGGGTGTTATTGCATGGTTAGAGTCAAAGAGCAGAGGGAAGTGAGGATAATTGGATTGCATTTTGAATGTAGCAAGTTGGATCAAATGGTTTCTGTCTTTATTGTTTTGTTCATCTTTGAATGCAATAAATTGTGTGCATAAACCTTCCTCAGATCAATCATTTGTTAGACCTGTCACACCAATTTTAATTTTAAATAATGATTCCAGTTAATGTTGGGTTCAGTTAATGGAGTGTCCATTTAACGTATCCAATGTGTCTGATTATTAACTTTGAATACTCTGTGTGCTCATATAAAGAGCTCATGTACTTTACAATCTCAGTTTGATCGTGAGCAGCTCAGTGCAAGATGATGAAGGCACTCTCTCTCCTACTTGCATTCCTGGTCCTAATAGAGTCCATCGATGCCGATGGAACAGTGGGTGCCTCACTTTACAGAGAAGGTCAGTATATATCTAACTGCACACTGAGTATAAAGATACAAATTGGAATGAGGAGGAGATTCCTCTGGTCGGTCCCGAGCTGTCATTCAATGGGTGTGAGCTGATACCACTTGGCCATTGCCTTCCCTTGGGATAGAATTTGCTGCATAATGAATAAAATAAATAAAAGGGTGACCAGGGTGAGGTTAGGGTCAGTCAAGGCTCGTAGTGGGAACTTGTGCATGGAGTCAGAAGAGATAGGTGAGGCGTTGAATTAATACTTTTCTTCAGTGTTCACTAAGGAGAAAGGCCATGTTTTTGAGGGTGAGAGTGTGATACAGGCTGATAGGATGGAGGAGGTAGATGTTCTGAGGGAAGATGAATTGCCAATTTTGAAGAAAAAAAAATTGAGAGTGGATAAGTCCCCTGGACCAGATGGGATACATCCTAGGATACTTTGGGAGGCAAGGGATGAGATTTCAGAGCCTTCAGCTTTGATCTTTGGGTCTTCGCTGTCCACTGGGATAGTGCCAGAGGACTGGAGAATGGCTAATTTTGTTTCTGTCTTGAAGAAAAGAAATAGGAATGACCCTGGTAATTATAGGCCAGTAAGTCCTACTTCAGTAGTCAGTAAGTTAATGGAAAGGATCCTGAGAGACAGGATTTATGACCATTTGGAAAGATGCAGTTTAATCCGGGATAGTCAGCACGGATTCATGAGGGGTAAGTCCTGCCTCACAAATTTGATTGAATTCTTTAAGGAGGAAACCACGTGTGTGGATGAAGATAGAACTGTTGATGCCGAATACGTGGATTTTAGTAAGGCATTTGATAAGGTTCCCCATGGTAGACTGAAGAAGAAGATAAGGATGTGTGGGATAGAAGGAAATTTGGCTGATTGAATAAGTAACTGGCTGTCTCATAGAAGACAATCGCCAGGCAAGACTGTTCCCTTCCTGTTGGTGAACACTTCAGTGGTCACGGGCATTCAGCCTCTGACCTTCGGGTAAGCGTTCTCCAAGGCAGCCTTCATGACACACGATGGCGCAGAGTCGCTGAGCAGAGACTGATAGCCAAGTTCCGCACACATGAGGACGGTTGCAACAGGGATCTTGGGTTCATGTCGCGCTATCTGTAACCCCCGTGACTTGCCTGGGTTTGCAAAACCTCACTCACTGTGCTGTCTGGAGACAATACACATCTCTTTAACCTGTGATCAGTGCTCCTTCCACTCACATTGTCGGCCACTTTAGGACTTGAACAGCAGGTTAGGTGTAAAGATTCGCATTCTAATCAGTCATCTGTAAACTGTCTGTCCTTTATCTGCTCTGCCTGAGGCCAGAACTCTCCATTCACCTGACGAAGGGACAAACCCGAAAGCTTGAAAGTTTACTATCAAATAAATTGGTTGGACTTAAACCTGTTGTTGTCAGACTTTCTACCGTGTCATAGAAGACAGAGGGTGGTGGTGGAGGGAAAATTTTCAGACTGGAGACCAGTTACCAGTGGTGTACCACAGGGGTCAGTGCTGGGTCCTCTGTTACTTGTGATTTTCACCAATGACTTGGAAGAGGGGGCAGAAGGATGGGTCAGTAAATTTGCTGACAACAAGATTGGTGGAGTAGTGAATGAGGTGGAGGGCTCTTGTCGGCTGCAAAGCGACATTGATAGGCTGCAGAGCTGGGCCAAAAAGTGGCAGATGGAGTTGAACCCTGATAAGTGCGAGGTGATTCATTTTGGTTGGACAAACTTGAATGTGGATTACAGGGTCAACGGCAGGGTTCTGAGGAATGTGGAGGAACAGAGAGATCTTGGGGTTCATATCCACAGATCTCTGAAGATTGCCACTCAAGTGGATAGAGCCGTGAAGAAGGCTTATTGTGTGTTAGAATTTATTAACAGGGGGTTTGAGTCTAAGAGCCGTGGGGTTATGCTGTAACTATACCGGACATTGGTGAAACCATATTTGGAATATTGTGTGCAGTTCTGGTCACCTCACTATAAGAAGGATGTGGAAGCATTGGAGAGAGTGCAGAGGAGATTTACCAGGATGCTGCCGGGTTTGGAGGTAGGCCTTATAAGGAAAGGTTGAGGGAGTTGGGACTTTTCTCTTTGGAGCGGAGGAGGATGAGAGGCAACTTAATAGAGGTTCATAAGATGATGAGAGGGATTGATAGAGTGCACACCAGAATGATAGGGAGTGGGATAGCTTGATCTTGGGATTGGACAAAGCTCGGCACAACATTGAGGGCTGAAGGGTCCGTACTGTGCTGTAATGTTCTGTGTTTCTATGTTCTCAGTAGCGACTTCCTGCAGTGTACGTTTCACATGGGGCACACCACCACCAACTGGATATCAGAGATGAAGGGACTGAGTGTTTGTCCATGTGATGCTACATCCCTCACCATTTCTCTGTGATGTGAGCATGAAATGCTTGATTTAACCCTGCATTTGAAGAGACTCCACACATTAAAACATGTCTGACCTGTATTCTCGTTCAAGCTACTGCCTGGGTCACAGCAGACCACCGTCAGCTTCAGAGTGCGATGCCAGAGTTTTCTTCCAGTGTTACTCTGTGCAACTGGTTCCAATGGATTGGTTCAGTCACATGCTCACTGTTGCAAAGAGGCCAAAAATGAAGAGTTCAGCTCTGTTATGGTTCAGGTCAGAAACTCCAAAGTGTTTTATGGAGCCCGCCCGGGTCACACATTTTGTACTTTGAATTTGACTCGGGTGAGACTGAGACGTTTCATTTCAAATCTGATTCAAATGACTCACGAGGGAGTTTTTATCAGCTAATGTTTATTTCAGAATACAGTTCACATGTACAGAAATAAAATGTTTACAATTACACGCAAAAAGCATAACCATGATACTGTATATGCCTTATTGAATATAGGAAATGTTTCAATCATACAAACTTCACCATATAAAAGTCTTACTACAGGTTTAGGACAGAAAATATAAATGCTCTTGTGATGCTGAAACTTGGTTTTTTTGCCAAAATTCTACAATTCTCTTGATGAACAGACAGACAAGCTCGATGTCAGAATAGCCTCTCAAAGCACCAGAGAGAGAAAAGGACTCCAGTAACTAGCCAGAGAACCAGCAACAGCAACATTTGCACTCTGGAAAGGCCAGGATCCTTGCTTTCACCTGGCCAGCAGAGTTTCCAATGCCAGGGAGAGGGAGAGAGACACAAAGAGAGAGAGAGGGAAATATTGTTTTCCAAAAGACAACCAGGACAGATTCCTAACAATGCAGGGTCATAAGACAAATCCCAGAAAATACCTGAAGTACAAATTAAAAACAAATAAAACTAATTTTAAACCATGGAGGCAACAATAAAATAATTTCTAGCAGAAAACCGGGTTGTAATTCAAACACAAATGAAACTGTTGTCGCTGCAGTGAATCTGATTACTGAGAACAATGGAATGAGGTGGAGGGTGAATGTGTGGCTGAGGGATTGGAGCAGGGGGCAGGGATTCAGGTTTCTGGATCATTGGCACCTCTTTAGGGGCAGGTGTGACCTGTACAAAAAGGACGGGTGGCACTTGAATCCCAGGGGGACCGATATCCTGGCGGGAAGGTTTGCGAAGGCGACTGGGGAGAGTTTAATCTGGAATGGTTGTGGGGAGGGAATCGAAATGAAGTGACTGGGAGAGAGGAGGTTAGCTCACAGATAGAGAGAGATTGTCGACAGTGTGAGAGGGAGGATGGGCAGGTGTTTGAGAAGGGGAGTGCTCAGGCTGAAGGTTTGAGATGTGTCTATTTGAACGCTCGGAGTGTTGTGAACAAAGTGGATGAGCTTAGAGCATGGATCACTACTCGGAAATGTGATGTTGTGGCCATTACAGAGACTTGGATGTCTCAGGGACAGGACTGGATACTTCAAGTGCCGGGTTTCAGATGTTTCAGGAGGGACAGGGAGGGGGGTTAAAGAGGTGGGGGAGTGGCAGTGTTGATCAGAGATAGTGTCACAGCTGTAGAGAAGGTGGACACCGTGGAGGGATTGTCTATGGAGTCTCAGTGGGTGGAAGTTTGGAACAGGAAGGGGTCAATAACTTTACTGGGTGTTTTCTATTGGCCGCCCAAAAGTTGAGGAGCAGACAGTGATACAGATCCTGGAGAGATGTAATAATAACAGAGTTGTCGTGATGGGAGACTTTAATTTCCCAAATATCGATTGGAATATCCCGAGGGTAAGGGGTTTGGATGGGGAAGAGTTTGTTAGGTGTGTTCAGGAGGGTTTCCTGGATAATCCTACAAGAGGAGAGGCTGTACTCGATCTGGTATTGGGTAATGAACCTGGACAGGTGTCAGATCTCTCAGTGGGAGAGCATTTTGGGAAGAGTGATCATAACGCTATCTCATTTACACTAGCATTGGAGAGAGATCGGATCAGGCAAGACAGGAAAGTGTTTATCTGTTGGAAGGGGAATTATGAAGCCATCAGGCAGGAAATTAGAGGCATAAATTGGAAGGAGGTTTTCTCAGGGAAATGTACAGAAGTAATGTGGCAGATTTTCAAGGAATGTTTGTCTGGAGTTCTGCATGACCACGTTCCAATGAAACAGGGAAACAGGGTTACAGGAACCGTGGTGCACGGAAGTTGTAATGAATTTAGTCAAAAAGGAAAGAAAAGCGTACAAAAGGTTCAGGGAGCTCGGTAATGTTAGGGATCTACAGGAGAATATGACTTGTAGGAAGGAACTTAAAAAGGAAATTAGGAGATCCAGAAGGGGTCATGAGAAGGCCTTGGCAGGTTAGATTAAGGGAAACCCTAAGGCAGTACAAGTGGAGAAGGTTGTGAAGAAAGGATGGGGTATAGAATATAAGAGCTGGAGTCTAATGTTGCAGTTGCACAGAACATTGGTGAGGCCACATTTGGAGTACTGTGTCCAGTTCTGGTCACCTTACTACCGGAAGGACGTGGAGACTCTGGAGAGAGTGCAGAGGAGGTTTACCAGGATGTTGCCTGGGATGGAAGGACTGGGGTATGAGGAAAGATTGAAGAAATTGGGGCTCTTTTCCCTTGAAAGACACCGACTGAGGGGGGATCTAATAGAGGTATATAAGATTATGAAGGGTATAGATAGAGTAACCAGAGGTAAGCTATTTCCAATGATAGAGACACATAGGACAAAGGGCCATGAACTTAAGGTGAGGGGGGGAGAGGTACAACACAGATATTAGAGGGGGGTTTTTCACACAGAGGGTAGTGGGGGTATGGAATGCTCTGCCAAGTAAGGTGGTGGAAGCAAACACGCTGGAGTTGTTTAAGAGTAACTTAGACAGGCACATGACTGGGTTGGAGATGGGTGGATATAGGAGATTGTTTTAAATAAGGGTCATTAGCATTGGGGCGTCCCTGGTAATGGAAATGGATATGGTATGATCATGTTTTTTTTCCCTTTTCATTCACAGGTTATAAGTCGGTCCACCTCATGTCCAACGAGGGGCATACACGCGATGGGTCGTACTGGGGCTGCTCTTGGTTGTTTCGAGAGTTGCCTAGTGCTTCATGTCGTTAGTGTGTGCCTAAACTGGACCAGATACTGGGCAAGACGACAGCTCAGTGACTATCGCTGATTGCTGTGCAGATACATGGATTTGGGCCGGTGTCTGTGGGAGTTTGCGCATTCTCCCCGTGCTTGCGTGGGTTTTCTCCGGGTGCTCCGGTTTCCTCCCACACCCCAAAGATGTGCTGTTAGGCTGATTGGCAGGAATAAATTGTCCCTAAATCAGATTCCCTCAATCTGGATGGCCAGAAAACATTAGACAGGTGTCGTGGGTGGAGAGGGGGACTGGTGGTGTTGAGATGACGGCGCGGGCTCGTTGGGCTGAAGGGCCTGTTTCCCGGGCTGATTTTGTTCTTTGTTCTTTTTTTGTTCTTTAGTTCTACAAGGATATGAAGAGTAAAAGCTTGACATGTGAAGGAATAGGACCTATCAAATGTGACGGTGGGGAAGTTTGTATAGAACCGGTAGAAATAGCAGAGATACTCAATGAATACTTTACTTCGGTATTCACGGTGGAAAAAGATCTTGGTGGTTGTAGTGCTGACTTGCAGTGAACTGAAAAGCTTGAGTATGTTGACATTAAGAAAGAGGATGTGTTGGAGTTTTTGAAAAGCATCAAGTTAGATAAGTCGCCAGGACCGGATGGGATGTACCCCAGGTTACTGTGGGAGGCGAGGGAAGAGATTGCAGAGCCTCTGGCGATGATCTTTGTGTCATTGATGGAGACGGGAGAGGTTCCGGAGGATTGGAGGATTGCGGATGTGGTTCCTTTATTTAAGAAAGGGAAAAGAGATAGCCCAGGAAATTATCGACCAGTGAGTGTGACCTCAGTGGTTGGTAAGTTGATGGAGAGGACCCTGAGGGACAACATTAATAAACATTTGGAGAAGTTCAGTACGATCAAAAGTAGTCAGCATGACTTTGCCAAAGGCAGGTCGTGCCTTATGAGCCTGGTTGAGTTTTTTGAAAATGTGACTCAACACATTGACAGAGAAAAAGCGGTGGATGTGGCTAATATGGTCTTCAACAAGGCATCCAGGATGAATCAAAGAGCCCTACAGTGCAGAAAGAGCCCCTTCGGCCCATCGAGTGTGCACCGAGCACACTGTGCACCCACCCAGGCCCTACCCCCACTTCCGATAACCACTAATCCCTCTAACCTAGGCATCCCTGGACACTAAGGGGCAATTTCTTAGCATGGCCAATCAACCTAACCCGCACATCTTTGGACTGTGGGAGGAAACCGGAGCACCTGGAGGAAACCCACGCAGACATGAGGAGAATGTGCAAACCCTACTCAGGCAGTGACCCGAGCCGAGAATCGAACCCAGGACCCTGGAGCTGTGAAGCAGCAGTGCTAAGCACTGTGCTACCGTGCCACTGATGTTCCACATCCTCCCATCCTTCACGTCTCCTCCCCACTAATCCCAGCCCTTGGCACTTAATCACCATACCCTCTGACCTTTCTTTCTCTGAGGTTGAGTGTGCTGTGCTCAGGAAAGGATTCAGCTTCGTAAACTTATTTCCTCACCTCAATGAATGTTGGGTTCATGATGCTGAATTCTTTATTCACCACCTTCATCCCCTTCACTTCTTTGTACAGGTGTCTTCCTCCAGGTAATCAGATCCTTTCACCCACCCCCTCCACCAGGGAGCCTCCATTTGGCTCGAACCTGTTTTTGATCTTTCCATCCAGAATTCTCGGTGTGAAATTGCCATTCTCAATTCCTCCACTCCACTCAACCACTCGAGGTTGTCTCCTTCTGAACTTGCTGCTGAATTCTCTCTCAGGACAAACCCTGGCTGTGTCATCAAACCTGCCGACAAGGTGATGCCATTGTTGTCTGCCGTACGGATCTCTACCTCACAGAAACTGAGCACCAACTCTTGGACGCTTCCTCCTATCTCTCCCTGGACCACGACCTGATCACTGAACATCAAACAACTGTTTCCAGGACTCTCACTGACTTCACCTCCAGAAGAAAACGTTCATCTCCAGCCTCCAACCTCATCGTTTCCTAACCTCAGACACCCCTTTCTACTCCGATCCCAATATCCACAAACAGGACTGTCCCAGGAGGCCCATTGCATCAGCCTGTTCCTGCCCCACCGAAATCCCTCCCTCCTATCCTGTCTGTATTCTTTGTTCTTTCATCCAGTCCCTTCCCACTGATATCCACGATTCCTCTGATGTCCTACGCCATATCAACAACTTCCAGTTCCCCGGCTCAAACTGCCTCCTCCTCACCATGTGTGACCAATCCATTAATGCCTCCATTCCCCAACAGGATGGCTTCAAAGCTCATCGCTTCATCCTCGAACAGAGGTCTGAACAATCCCCAACCACCACAACTCATCTCCGTATGTCTGAACTTGTCCTCTCACTCAACAAATTCACATTTAAATCATCTCATTTCCTCCAGATTAAAGGTGTTGCTAAGGGCGCCAGCATCGTTCCCAGTTATGTCTGACTCTTTATGAGCTGTGTGGAACATTCCCTATTCCAATCCTACTCCGGCCCCCTCCCACAATTCCTTTATCGATACACTGACAATTATTTTGCTGCCGCTTCATTCTCTCATCTGGATCTGGAAAAAAATATCAATTTTGCTTCCAAATTCCACTCATCTTCACATGGTCCATCTCTGACACTTCTCTTCCCTGCTTTGACCCTCTCTGTCTCCATTTCTGGGACACACTGTCCACTAGGGTCCAGTTTTCGCCCAATGATTTCTACAGTGACTTTGACTCCAGGCTTCACACCCCATATCCTGTGCGGGCTCCATCCCGAAATCTTGATCAGCGCACAGATCCTGAAATTCCAATGTGGCAAAATACTCCCTTAATTCCACATATACTGATACCCGCATTGTTTATCTGCTCTATCACTCACCTCACCAGTGTGACAGTTTTCTCACTCCATCTCTGCCAGTTATAACACACACATTCTCCCACTGTGATTTTGTTCAATCCCATCCACTCGCGAATTGCTTGTTTATCTATCACCTGCTCTTATTTTGTGCAGCATTCAAATCTCATCAATTGGTATAAATGCTGAATCATCCATTCCACACATGCTCCTAATGGATGGATCCATTTCCCTCTATAATTACCACCATCGCATCCTGATCCTGGTATTGGTTTCTAGGAGGTCCATGGTGCTGGTGGAGGTGTGGATCAGGAGGGGACAGAGGGATATCCATCTGTATTCCATCTTCAAAGGTTAAATTTGCTGCTTGCTATGCGAGTAACTGACTGAGAAGCTTCAGCATTGCACCAAATCCCAATTCCGTCCAAATCCCACTGTGAGTTTCCTGCAGTGTTTATTGCCACTTTTTAGACAGGCTCTTCCTACATTGACAAAAAATGTTCAGCACCACCATAGCATCAGGGTCTTCCTGCCTTTCCCCATTTTCAGATTTAATTCCCTACAATCCATAAATACATCAACAGGGTACAACCTACACTGTCACATTTGGCCCTGTCATGTTGGGAAATGTGCAATTACATCAATGATTCCATGTCTGTGAGAAACATCATTGAAATAATTGCACAACATGCAGAAAGGGACATTTGAGCACATTCTTCAACTGCTCTCTGTATTTCCTCTGGGTCACAGCGTATATGCAAGTATTTGTGCAGCAACTCATGAGCTGAAGCATGAAGCTGAACTCATGAACAATATTATCCATCCAAAAAGCATAATACCCCAAATAATACATTCGCCTCCATACAGAGTATACCATTATCATTGCCCATAATATGATAAAATTCATTGAGATAGCAAAGAGTAAAATAATAGATTTCCTTCGATTCTGCATCTCTGGGTCTTTGGTACCTTTTCCATTGATGGGAGTTTGGAGTCTCCTGCGAGACCTGCTGGTCACTAAAATGTGCCTGATGGTGCAAATATTAAACAACAGAATCAGAACAAATGGGACACAGGGGTTTAGAATATGATGGCTGAGTTCGACGGGAATCCAGACAGGAGAATCAATGACACTGAAAGGTACAAAACAAAACCATGGGTTGTTCCTCAACCCATACGAATTTGACAACATAAAATACCAAAAAATGTTCTTACAACAGCTCAGAACAGTGATTGATCCCAGGACAACTTTAGCCACTTTGTCGGTGCAAAATTTACTTTTCAGCATGGGGCAACAAATTGTCACAAGTCGATCAAAGGTGAAAGCGACAGTGAACCAAACAGAACAGTCAGTAGCTGCATAAAGGAGCACAGCGTGGATATTACACACATCCATGTCCCTGAGGAATAGGAAATGCTCCCAATAAACAATTGGAATTTGTCTTAATATCACATCAAAAATAACGACCAGTAGATCTGCGGCTGCCATCGAAACCAGGTAGTGTGTTACACATTTGGAGAGACCACATCTTTCCTGAGAGAGTATTCCAATTGTCATCACGTTAACTTTAAGGAGCAGAAATAAATCCAGAGATTAGACATCAAGCTTTATAGACACAGCCTATGGAAGCATTTTGCTTTGTTAATTCATCCTGAGATTTCTGGAATTAATTGCAAGCAGTGAGGGAACAGCAAAGTCTGCAAAATACCACAGAATATTCACAATGAAATGATTAAAGGTGCCGTGGTCAAATTGCAAATCCTTGTTCGTAACATTGCAATGATTCCCTTCCTATCCAGAGACAATTCAACATTAAGTGACTGATAATTCTGGAAAACATTCCATTTTGATGCATGAATTCAACTGACATTTGGCCGAGCTGTGTTTGACACTGGCGTATTTAAATATTGAACTGGAAATGTTCATGTTAATATTATAGAAATTGCCTGGTCTGATTTCAAAATGGGCCAAATTTCGAAGTAACGGCATACATGGATGAAATGATGTGGAGATGCTGGTGTTGGACTGGGATAAACACAGCAAAAAGTTTCACAACACCAGGTTAAAGTCCAACAAGTTTATTTGAGAGTAAGCCCATAAGCTTTCGGAACGCTGTTCCTTCATCAGGAGTGTGGAAAGTTTTGATCAGAAACAGGGCATATAAAGGCACACACAGTTTACAGATTACTGATTAGAATGTGAGTCTTTACAGCTACTGTGCTGTTCAAGTCCTAAAGGTGCAGACAATGTGAGTGGAGATAGCATTAAGCATAGGTTAAAGAGATGTGTATTGTCTCCAGACAGGACAGTATGTGAGATGTTGCAAGTTCAGGCAAATAATGGGTATTACAGATAATGTGACATGAACCCAAGAACCCGGTTGAGGACGTCCTCATGTGTGCAGAACTTGGCTATCAGTCTCTGCTCAGTGACTCCGCGCTGTCATGTATCTATTGATTGTGGGGGGGGGGTAATTATCAATTGTTTGTAGATAAATATTGCTTCATTAACAAGAGGTCTATTCACAAATCTTTGTTCACTGAATAAGGGACAAAACAGACTGTGTCGCCGGCACAGCACTGAGTACTGTGCACAGTTCTGGGTCGCCTCACTATCAAAAGGATGTGGAAGCTATTGAGAGGGTGCAGAGGAGATTTACAAGGATGTTGCCTGGATTGGGAGGCATGCCTTATGAAGATAGGTTGAGGGAGCTGGGACTCTTCTCCCTAGAGAGACGAAGGTTGAGAGGCGACCTGATAGAGGTTTATAAAATGTTGAGAGGAATAGACAGGGTGGATTCTCAGAGGCTATTTCCCAGGGCTGAAATGGTCGCTATGAGAGGACACAGATTTAAGGTGCAGGGAAGCAAGTACAGAGGAGATGTTAGGGGTAAGTTTTTCACTCAGAGGGTGGTGAGTGAGTGGAATCGGCTGCAGTCAGTGGTGGTAGAGGCAAACTCGCTGGGGTCTTTTAAAAGACTTCTGGATGAGTATATGGGATCTAATGGGATGGGGGGTTACAGATATTTCTATGGCTTGGTAGGTATTGATGTGATCGGCGCAACTTGTGGGCCGAAGGGCTTGTTTGTGCTGTAGTGTTCTATGTTCTATGTTAATAGATGTGACAATCATAAATCAAATCAAAGCAAATAGAAGTGATCTCCAATCCCTTTAATCGTGCCGTTTTTCCATCCTTGCACATACATCAAACTGCAAATGTTGTGACAGTTCTGTTGTCTGAGGTTTATTCACCTGTTGTAGAACTTTGAAAGCTCTCCCAGAACTTTTTGAGGTTTCCACTTTAAACCCCACCCATTTCATTGCAGAGTGGAAACAGAAATTTCCCACAGAGCAGAAGTAGGCAATTCGGCTGCTGGATTCCACATTGAATCCCTGAAGAGAATCCTACCTCAATCCCACCCCACCCCGCTCAATCTCCATAACCCCACACATTTCCCATAGCTAATCCTTCTTATTGAATGGTGGGTCAGGCTCGAAGGGCTGGATGGCCGACTCCTGCTCCTATTTCTTATGTTCTTCTGTTCTTTTAACCCCGGTACCAGTTTGCATTCATATACCCACCTGCAGTAAACCTTCTCCCCACACTCTCTCCCTTTGAATTTACCATTCTCAAGGCCATCAAAAAATTCCTGTTTTAAATTCCACAAAGAGCCGGCAGTTATTTGATGCGATACCAGTTGCTCAGTCCAGGCTCTTCAAATCCCGAATGGATACTGGGAACAGAACGATGATGCAATTTGTTTGTTGAGGTTTTTTTCAGAAACTCAGATATAAAACGTTTGAAATGAAAGTTGATGGTTATTTATTCGAGTTAAGGATTTATTACAATAAAGAAGAAGTGATATTTAAAGCAGAACAGCGCCGCCTTCCAGGAATTAGTACTTTGAAAATTACCCCTTAAAGATTTCAGTTTCTGCAATCAAATCTTTAGAAGGTCTTCAGATTCTGCTTTCTATACCACTCCCATGGTTTGTGAAATTTTAGTTTATTAATTTATGATGTGCAATATGCAAGCTCTTTTCCTGTCCTTCTGCAGAGTGATAAAACTGTTCCCTGCTCCTGGGAACACAAGCAACTCAATTTACTTTTGCTGTCTCAGTGTTACTCCCGGGTTTCTAATATTAAAAATAAAACTATTTCATATTCCTTGTGTTTGTTATACAGTTGTAAATCCCCCCATAGCTTAACAAACCAATGCACTTACAGGTAACTTTGAAAATGGAAGACAACTGAAGAAAGAAAATCTAAACACCATTTAAACATCTAGATTCTGACCAACACACAGGGATCAAAAAGCATATTTTCATGATTTTGCTTTAAAAGACTTCCCAAATATTATTGACTTTGATCCATTACATGATGGAGCAGCGAACTTACAACCCAACAACTTCCCTTCTGTTCACAGTATACATTCACCTCGATTGGATGGAGGGTGATATCTCACTCGCTCCTCTGCTCGACCAGACCCATCACCACATATCCTCTCTGCATGTCATCAATCACAAACACTCCCCCAGTGCTTGTTCCACAGATCCCGAAATTCCAATGTGACTAAATACTCCATTAATTCCACATATACTGATACCCGCATTGTTTATCTGCTCTATCACTCACCTCACCAGTGTAACGGTTTTCTCACTCCATCTCTGCCAGTTATAACACACACATTCTCCCACTGTGATTTTGTTCTATCCCATCCACTCGCGAATTGCTTGTTTATCTATCACCTGCTCTTATTTTCTGCAGCATTCAAATCTCATCAATTGGTATAAATGCTGAATCATCCATTCCACACATGCTCCTAATGGATGAAGCCATTTCCCTCTATAATTACCACCATCGCATCCTCTTCCCGGTATTGGTTTCTGGGAGGTCCATGGTGCTGGTGGAGGTGTGGAGCTGGAGGAAACAGAGGACTATCCAACTGTATTCAATCTTTGAAGGGTAAATTTGCTGCTTGCTCTGCGAGGAACTGACTGAGAAGCTTTCGCTTTGCACCAAATCCTAATTCCGTTCAAATCCCACTGCGAGTTTCCTGCAGCGTTTATTGCCACTGTTTAGACAGGCTCTCCTACATTGTCAAAAAATGTTCAGCACCACCATAGCATCAGGGTCTTCCTGCCTTTCCCCATATTCAGATTTAATTCTCTACAATCTAAAAACACATCAACAGGGTACAACCTGCTCTGCCCTGTCATGTTGGGAAATGTGCAATTAAATCAAGGATTCCATGAATTATTCTTTGCCTGTTATCAGCATCATTGAAATAATTGCACAGTGTGCATAAAGGGATATTTGAGCACATTCTTCAATTGCTCTCTGAATTTCCTCTGGGTCACAGTGTATATACAAGTATTTGTGCAGCAACTCATGAGCTGCAGCATGAAGCCGAACTCCTGGACAATATCACCCATCCAAACAGCATAATACCCCAAATAATACATTCGCCTCCATACAGAGTACACCATTATCGTTGCCCATAATATGATAAAATTCACTGAGATAGCAAAGAGTAAAATAATAGATTTCCTTCGATTCTGCATCTCTGGGTCTTTGGTACCTTTTCCACTGATAGGAGTTCGGAGTCTCATGCGAGATCTACTGGTCACTAAAATGTGCCTGACGGTGCAAATATTGAAAAACAGAATCAGAACAAATGGGACACAGGGGTTTAGAATATGATGGCTGAGTTCAACGGCAATCCAGACAGGAGATTTCATAACACCAAAAGGTACAAAACAAAACCATGGGTTGTTCACCGACACATACCAATTTGACAACATAAAATACCAAAAAATGTTCTTACAACAGCTCAGAATAGTGATTGATCCCAGGACAACTTTAGCCATTTTGTCGGTGCAAAATTTACTTTTCAGCATGGGGCAACAAATTGTCACAAGCCGATCAAAGGTGAAAGCGACAGTGAACCAAACAGAACAGTCAGTGGCTGCATAAAGGAGCACAGCGTGGATATTACACACATCCATGTCCCAGAGGAATAGGAAATGCTCCCAATAAACAATTGGAATTTGTCTCAATATCACGTCAAAAATAACGACCAGTAGATCTGCGGCTGCCATCGAAACCAGGTAGTGTGTTACACATTTGGAGAGACCACATCTTTCCTGAGAGAGTATTCCAATTGTCATCACGTTAACTTTAAGGAGCAGAAATAAATCCAGATATTAGACATCAAGCTTTATAGGCACAGACTATGGAAGCATTTTGCTGTGTTAATTCATCCTGAGATTTCTGGAATTAACGCAAGCAAACGGACAGCAAAGTCTGCAAAATATCACAAAATATTCACAATGAAATGATTAAAGGTGCCGTGGTCAAATTGCAAATCCTTGTTTGTAACATTACAATGACTGTCTTCCTATCCAGAAACAATTCAGCATTATGAAGGGTATTACGGGTGCTGATGTATTTTTAAGACAAAAAATAATGCTTCTGTGGTCAACATCAAAAAGGGGGAGAGAGTGTGACTTACCAGGGACTCCAATAACAGCGAGGAGGGGATAGTAACCAGCCTGAACAACCTGCAGTGCCCAAAGGATCCGGAGTTCTAATGACAACCATCTATAACGGATGGTAAGGTAGTATATTGCCTCAGATAAGCCCTTCTCCATTATTGTGACCTTGTGATCCGATGTACTCAGATTCTGACCTGTTGTTCCAGCTCTCTCCGTTATTGTTCTTATATTCTCACCCATAGATGTAGCGTTCCAATCTACTGAACTGAGATTGTTTCCCATTGTTTCACCATTCCAGATCATTGGTCTCAGATACAGTCCCATCTCTGGAGCACTTCAATCTATTCCTCATATGCTGAGGAAGCTGCTTTCTCTCTCTTTCACACTGCAGCCCGCTGCAGCTGGATTTCACACTACTGCTGAGGCGATTGGGTGACTCATTGACAGGAATCTCCCTTTAAAAAAGGGAAAATCCCTCGACTGCACCGGGAGGAATCTATGGGGGAATGACATTCATTCCACTCACTGAACAAACAGAATCACTGAAGCCCTTTCAATCGGACAGGATTTCTATTCTATTAACATCCATGACCTTTCTACTTGCAAAGTGCAGCAATGCAATGGAGCTGCCAAATCCCAATAACATCTGGTTAAATGATATCACTACAACCAGTGTGATGCTCTCTCGGGGAAATGTCAAGGGGCTTTAACCAAGGTTAGAGATGAGATTGGCTTCAGAGAAATTGGATAACCCCTGACACCAGAACCAAATAGTGAATGGGAAATGATATCTGGGAATATTGATCAGATGAATAAATTGATTGTTGATGATAGTGTCGCTGACGGCATGTGTCAGTAATTTCAAAGACAGCCGTGTGAAGGGATCAGTTGGGCCGATGTTAAATGTGATTCGCCGAATCAAGCTGTCACAGATCGCGGATTAAGCAGATGGGATTTTCAAACAAGAATTTGAAAAATATCACTCTTCAGCAGCAACACAATATAAGAGAGAATTTTGGTGTCACTGAGCGTGTGCCGCGAGTTATTCATTGGGCTCCTTGTCAGTGGTGTACGAGGCATTGCACCTCTTCCGGGCTCCCTTCACCCTTTCGAGAAACTCCTCCTGCATTAGGCTTGACTTTTCTGTGAGCTCCCCACCCTGGCTCCAGGGTGTGTGTGTGTGTCTGTGTGTGTGTGTGTGTGTGTGTGTCTGTGACTGTGTGTGTGTGTGTGTGTTCGTGTGTGTGTGTGTGAGTGTTAGTGTGTGTCTGTGCGTGAGTGTGCGTGTGTTTCTGTGTGTGTGTGTGTGCCTGTGTGTGTGTGTGAGTGTGTGTGTGTCTGTGTGTGTGTCTGAGTGTGTGTGTGTCTGTGCGTGAGTGTGTGTGTGTGTGTCTGTGTGTGTGTCTGTGTGTGTGTGTTTGTGTACGTGTTTGTGTGTGTGTCTGCGTGCGTGTGTGTGTCTGTGTGTGTGTGTGAGTATGTGTGTGTCTGTGTGTGTGTATGTATGTGTGTGTGTGTGTCTGTGTGTGTGTGCGTCTGTATGTGTGTCTGTTGGCGTGTGTGTGTGTGTCTGTGTGTGTGTGTGTGTGTCTGTGTGTGTGTGTGTGTGTGTCTGTGTATGTGTGTGCCTGTGTGTGTGTGTGTGTGTCTGTGTGTGTGTGTGTGTGTGCCTGTGTGTGTGTGTGTGTGTCTGTATGTGTGTGTGTCTGTGGGCGTGTGTGTGCGTGTGTCTGTGTGTGTGTGTGTGTGTGTGTGTGTCTGTGTATGTGTGTGCCTGTGTGTGTGTGTGTGTGTGTCTGTGTGTGTGTGTGAGTGTGTGTGTCTGCGTGTGTCTGTGTGTGAGTGTGTGTGTGTGTGCGTGTTTGTGTGTGTGTGTGTCTGTGTATGTGTGTGCCTGTGTGTGTGTGTCTGTGTGTGTGTGAGTGTGTGTGTCTGTGTGTGAGTGTGTGTCTGTGTGTGTGTGTTTGTGTGTGTGTGTGTGTCTGTGTCTGTGTATGTGCGTGCCTGTGCATGTGTGTTTGTGTCTGTTTTAGTGTGTGCCTGTGCGTGTGTGTGTGTTTGTGTGTGTGTGTGTGTGTATGTTTGTGTGTGTGTGTGTCTGTGTGTCTGTGTATGTGTGTGCCTGTGCGTGTGTGTGTGTCTGTGTGTGTGTCTGTGTATGTGTGTGCCTGTGCGTGTGTGTTTGTGTGTCTGTGTGTGTGTGAGTGACTGTATGTTTGTGTGTGTGTGTGTGTGTGTTTGTGTGTGTGTATGTGTGTGTCTGTGTGAGTGTGTCTGTGTGTGTGTATGTGTGTGTGTTGTTACAAAACAGGCCATTTAAGATGATGGTTTGCAAGGACACGCTGGGATAATTGGGCGAGAGCTGAAACAGACAGGCTGCAGCCTCTAAAGGAATTTGACAGAGAGAAACAGGCTGTAGCTTCAAGAGCTGGAATACACAGCATATTGGCCATCTCCAGGACACAGGACACATTTTAGTCAAATTGGGTTGTTTAGCAGACACAGGGATGCCTCATCCCCTTATCTGGAGGGAGGTATGTGACCTCCGTGCCTCCAGCACCTACAGGCATGGCCGTCGGGTTCACACCCAGAGATCGGTCTGGCAGTACCTGTCAGTCAGAGTGATCGAGCCCAGATCAATTGATTGGTAATCGTCAAAAGGGTGTGAAAACTGACGCGGTATAAAGGGTGTGGCGTAACGGAAGATTCTCTTTCTCTCTTTTCCCCAACAAACAACGACCAGCATGAGGAGAGGCTCCCCACACAAGTAGGAAGGAAGACCAGAGCCAGAGTATCCGACCAGACCAAAGGACCAGACTACGCAGAGGACTACAGAGACCAGCACACAGATAAAGGCCAATATTTGCCTGGGTACTTGCCAGTCACACATAAGTTAAGTCAAAGTCAGAGTTTGATATTCTATAAGATAACTGACTGTTGATTGGGTGGGTGATTAATAATTGCTCTGGGCTCCTCCATCATTTAGGATGGGGATATTTGTGGAGCCTCCTCCTCGAGTGAGTTGTTGAATTGTCCACCACCATTCACCACTGGATGAGGAAGGACAGTCGAGCTTCGATCTAATCCGTTGGCTGTGGGCAATTTTCAGACCCAGTACGAGAGGGCCGACCAAGATGCCCAGTGTGCTGTCTTGGCCAAAGATCAAGTCGACCGGGTGGGAGCACAATTGGAAGCTGTGTGCACCGATCTGCAGGAGGGAATCAAAATATGACATCAAGCCAGTAAGGAACAGAGATAGGAAACCACTAAAATACCAGGGAAACATTTCCAGGCCGGAATCCCGATGATCAGTTGAAAATGAGTTTCTATTTCCATTCGGGACAGTCGAGGAAGGGGAGATACAGAATGCAGATTGGGGAGAGTTAAACGAGAATGTTAAACTTTATGTTACACCAACGGAAGATTGGGGCCCACCACCATCTTTCCCACTGGACGTCACACCCACCACACCCTCAGATTCCCCTCCAGGACCGATGAACCCAGTGAGGACTGAACGTCGGGTCGGAGAGGCTCAGGGCCCAGCTGTTACATACACGTTTACAGTGGCACAATCAGCTGAAATTGCAAATAAAATCCCAACTCTGAGCCATCGGCTGACCCACACAGTTTCTTTGTGGAGGTTAGGCAGCAAAAAGATGATGCACGGGTTCGATGAAAGGGAAGGAGTAAAGCTAATAGTCATGTGCTTAAGCAATTCTGTCAGAACAACGCAAGAAAGCTCCTGTGGAGAACACACTCAATGAAGCAAGGGTTCTCCAATGGTTAGCTCGAGTCTCGCATCTGGAAACAGGAAGTTCAAGGAGCCCAATGTCAAGGTCAGTTAGGGAAGCTTCCCATTTCTTATTGGATGTTGCTGTTCCGTTTCTCCCACAATGCACCTGTGAAGCACTTCAGCCAATGAACCGCCTGTTTATCACTGGAAGTGAACTTTCACTTCCCACTTCTTAGAAGATGTTGCTGGTCTGACTTCTCTCAGAACGCACCAGTGACAACCCACAATCACCTCTCCCAAACCCTGTAACTCGTGTGTTCAAATGGTCAGTGGAAAGACATATGGCTAATATTGGAATCGTTTAGGTTAGAGGGTCATTAGATTGGTTCCACTGGTCAGCGCAACATCGAGGGCCGAAGGGCCTGTACTGCGCTGGAATGTTCTATGTTCGATGTTCTATTTACTTATTAAATTCCAACAGGACGAGTCAGGGTAAATGCAGTGAGGACATTCCCACTGGTGGGGGAGTCCAGAACCAGAGGTCACAGTCTGAGGACATGGGGTTGACCATTTAGGGCGGAGGTGAGGAGACATTTCTTCACCCAAAGAGTGATGAGCCTGTGGAATTCATTCCCACCGGAAGTAGTTGATGCCAAAACATTGAATGCATCCAAGAGGCAGCTGGATATCGCACTCGGGGCCAATGGGATCAAAGGTTATGGGGAAAAAGCAAGATTAGGCGATTGAGTTGGATGATCAGCCATGATTGTGATGAATGGCGGAGCAGGTTCGAAGGGACAAGTGGCCTCCTTCTGCTCCTATCTTTTATGTTTCTAGATATAATTTCCAGGTTATATTTTAACAAGCATTTGAATTGATAATGTATTGTGGAAATACAATTTCACCAATAATTCCTGGCAGTGTTTATTATTTAACTCTATTCTCTGTGCCTGAAGTTGTGTGGTAGCCTTCCTGCTGGATAACACTTCGACACAGTCACTCAGCTGCTCACAGGAGGCATTGCTGCTTACTGTACATCCATTTACTTTCCATTTCTTAATTTTGTGACCCTCGCCTGTTTAAAATATTCAACTTGGATGATGATGATGATGAAGCATTCGTGTTAGTTCTGTCCTCTGTGTTCTGGCCTTATTTAAGATTGGAATGTAGTCCTGGCAATAACATACCTGACACAGGCTCGAAATCAGACAGGCACACACTTTCTAAAGTAGAAAAATGCAATGGGTGGCAGCTTCACACTTCAGCAATGCCTTCATTTCACATCATCAGCAATTGGCAGCAGAGACATTGTTTCCATTTGATTCATCTCCAGTGATCCACAGACAAAGAGAAATTATCAAAAGATGGAACGGTGCATGATTCTACATATTAACCCAGTCTGACCAGATAATGATGAGGAATAATCTGGAATGATCTGGAGGAGGGAACCGAGTGTGCGGTGTCGACATTTGCTGATGACACCAAGATTGTTGGAACGGCAAATTGCGCGGAGGGTGTGGAGGGTCTGCAGAAGGATCTAGATAGGCTGGGCGAAGGGGCCAGGAACTGGCAAATGGAATTTAATGTTGGCAAGTGCGAGGTGGTCCACTTTGGTCAGAATAATGGTAGGAAGGACTATTACTTACATGGCGAAAAACTGCAGCAGGCGACAGTGCAGAGGGACCTCGGGGTCCTTGTGCATGAGTCGCAAAAACCCAGCCTGAAGGTGCAGCAGGTGGTCAGGAAGGTGAATGGGATGCTGGCCTTCATAGCGAGGGGGATTGAATATAAAAGTAGGGAGGTCTTGCTGCAGCTGTATAGGGCATTGGTGAGGCCGCAGCTGGAGTATTGTGTGCAGTTTTGTTCGCCGCACTTACGCAAGGATATTTTGGCCTTGGAGGGAGTGCAGAGGAGGTTTACTAGGCTGATACCGGAGTTGAGGGGGTTGAGCTATGAGGAGAGGCTGAATAAACTCGGCTTGTACTCGTTAGAGTTTAGAAGAATGAGGGGAGATCTCATTGAGACATATAAGATGATGAATGGGATGGATAGGATAGAGGTGGAGAGGCTCTTCCCGCTCAGAAAGGTCAGTAGGACTAGGGGTCACAGCCTCAAGATAAAGGGGGGCGGTTTAGAATGGAGTTGAGGAGGAACTTCTTCACTCAAAGGGTGGTGAGTCTCTGGAATTCTCTGCCCGTTGAAGTGGTGGAGGCTGCCTCGCTAAATATTTTTAAGACGCGGGTTGATGGGTTTTTGATAAGCAAGTGGATTAAGGGTTATGGGGAGAGGGCGGGAATGTGGAACTGAGACACGACAGATCAGACATGAACTTATTGAATGGCGGGGCAGGCAAGAAGGGCTAGATGGCCTACTCCTGCTCCTATTTCTTATGTTCTAATAAGAGCTTGGGAAGACTCTCCAACAACACCCGAGGATCGCTGGGTGTTAAGGTGGAGAAAAAAAGCTGGGTTGCTTATTGCACATGAAGGCAGATTTGTCACAGGATGGAAATGTATCGTTATTTCACACCGATCCTGCGAAACCAAGTGATGACCAAGAACAGGAACACAAAATACCTCCCACCCCCTCCCCGTTCCCCGAAAAAAGCAGAACACTGGGAATGTTTTGGGAACTGGAAAGCTGAGCTGATTCCCTCCACATCAATCCTGAAACTCTTAGTAATGGTACAAAGCTTGAACTCATTCCCTTGAACAATGTCAGCAGGATTGGGTAATGATCAGCTACAGGATACTGACCCAACATATTAACATGAACCCCACACCACCGAGCTCCGTCCCACTGGTCCTAATTGGACCATTGCCCTCATTTACACTATTATCTGTAGCATTATTTACCTTTGCATGTGCAAGGATTATTTAAGATTGGAACAATTCCCAGAATGTCCTTACACTGCTGAAAGAGACTATACATCCATCGAGCCTGCAAGCAATTTCCTAAAGAGTATCCTGGTTCACCACCCTGCCCCATACCTGGAACCCCACACATTTGTCATGGCTCCTGAATCGAGCCTACAATTACTTGGTCACCAAGGGGGAACACAGCATGGCCAATCCAGCTAACCTACACATCTTTAGAATGTGGGAGGAAACGGCAGCACCCGGAGGAAAGCCACACACAAACACAGGGAGAATGTGAAAACTCCATACAGACAGTACCTGAGGCTGGAATTGGACCAGGATCCCTGGCGCTGTAAGACAGCAGTGCTAATCACTGTGCTACCATGTCACCCTTTGTGTTTCTACTCGCTCATTCCAAATTATAACTTATATTTAATGATTGATTTGATTAGATATTATTCATTCTTTGTCGGGGATAATTGGAGCCGTCTTGTCACCCAGACATTGTCAGTTAAAAAAGGGGGAAAAGCATCAGGCTGACCACAAATTTAACAACAAACATATTAGCCTTTGACAGGTCTGAGTGATGATAAAACCATTTCAGACTCACAACGATGACACACAGCAACACATTTACACCCAAGAATCATTGATATGTTGTGGGCAGCATCCCCAAAACTTCCACAATTTTTGCATTCAGCAAGCCTCCTGCATCCATTAAATGCGAGAAAATTATCTACTTTATGAGGAATAAAAAGTATTTGAAAAAAGGGGTTAACTGAGCTTGTTTGTTTAGTCACTGTAATGATGTTAATCTCCGTAGATACTCATGATGTCACAAGAGACTTTCTATCTCCTGTTAAGAAGGGGTTCCTATTCACGTGTTAGCTGATAGTGTTCGCAGAAGCTTCAGCTCCAGCTCAAAAAGTTTAGCAGCGCCAGTGACAAGGAGAGGATCGGTCAGAATCTCAGATCAATAGACTGGAGTGTCACAACAATGCATCAGCATCGAATGACAATGGATTGGAATGTTACAGCAATTGATGATAATCTGGGATTAACACAATTGAATGATATGGCAATGGTTCAGAGTCTGAGAACAACCTGGTGGAATATTACAGCAATGGACAGAGCTTTGTCCTATTGGATTGACAGGCTTCATGAAAATAGCTGGTGGATAAGGCCAGTTCATCGGATCCAATATGTAATTAACATTTTCCAGTACTTTTACTATCCCATCCTGGCCATTATTGGAGTCCCAGGTAAATCTCAATAACCAGTTAATAATTAGATAAGAATGTTTAACTATATTTCTCCTCTCATCCCTTTGTTTGCTGTTGCTGTTTCTGTTAAGTCTGTGTTCAGATATTAACATCCCCATGTCCATTCGCATTTAGAATGTTCTTAATAATTCAATTTCTCCACTTTGCTCCAGGTGGAATCTATCATTAACTTCATCTGCACCATCTCACAGTCTGACCTGTACTCATGCATCCAGAGAACATTTGTGTTTGGCTGATGTATGAATAACTTTTTTCTTCAGGTGGGTGAAACTGGCTGGGAGGTCCCATGGTTTTCCCAACATAACGAAATTCCTGATGCCGTGTGTGCTGAACCATTCGTCCCACTGACCTGCACTTGAACCTTGTCCTTCCACACCCGTCTCATCCATGAACCCGTCCAAGTCTTTCTTAAATGTTAAAAGTGACCCCACATTGACCACTTTATCCGACAGCTCATTCCACACCCCCACCACTCTCTGTGTGAAGAAGCCCCCCCTAATATTCCCTTTAAACGTTTCTGCTTTCACCCTGAACCCGTGCCCTCTGGTTTTTCTCTCCCCTAGCCTCAGTGGAAAAAGCCTGCTTGTATTCACTCTATCGATACCCATCAAAATCTTATACACCTCTATCAAATCTCCCCTCATTCTTCTACACTCCAGGGAATAAAGTCCTAACCTGTTCAATCTCTCTCTGTAACTATCCAGGTGACCATCCAGGTAAGTCTTAAACGATGCCAGCGTGTCTGCCTCCACCACCCTACTTGGCAGTGCATTCCAGGCCCCCACCACCCTCTGTGTAAAAAACGTCCCTCTGATATTTGAGTTAAACCTCGCCCCTCTCACCTCGAACCTGTGACCCCTCGTAATCGTCACCTCCGACCTGGGAAAAAGCTTCCCACTGTTCACCCTATCTGTACCCTTCATAACGTTGTACACCTCTATTAGTTCTCCCCTCATTCTCCATCTTTCCAGGGAGGACAACCCCAGTTTGCCCAATCTCTCCTCATAGCTCAGACCCATCATACCAGGCAACATCCTGGTGAACCTCCCCTGCACTCTCTGTAAAGCCTCCATGTCCTTCTGGTAGTGCGGCAACCAGAACTAGACACAGTACTTCAAATGTGGCCTAACCAACGTTCCACGCAGCTCCAACATCAGACTCCACCTTTTATACTCTATACCCTGTCCTATAAAGGCAAGCAGGTCACATGCCTTCTTCACCACCTTCTCCACCTGTGCTGCCACCTTCAAAGATTTGTGGACTTGCACACCTCGGTCCCTCTGTGTCCCTTGATGGTTCTGCCATTTATCTTAACACAATGATACAGAAACAGAGGGAGAGACACAGAGAAAAGGTACAGAGGAAAAGTCAGATCAGCACAAATGCAGGTAAAGTTTTACACATCACCAAGAACTGATATTTGGGACCAGGAAGAAGGGAAAACAAGGGGGATGGGGAACAATGAGGGGGAGAGAAACAGAAACAGACAATGTGAGTGAGAAGGATGGAGAAAGATTGTTCTCAGTTAACAGTTGAGTTGAACAGTCAGGGGCTAAGGTCTGTGGGATGGATGTATCGAATATTAACAAAGACGCCTCTCCCGAGTGGATAATATCTGGGAAGGGATGGGATTAGCAGGAGGTTGGATGGAAGATAAGGACTGGAATGAACAAAGAGATAAGCTTGGTCTCCATTCCAGTTCCACAACAAGTACTGTCTGTGTCGTTGGCCAAAATGTAAAGAATACATTTGATGTTTAAATTGGCCTGGGAGCAATTAGAATTCATTTTACTGAGGTTGTGTTTGTGGGATTCGATTTCACTCTCTCTGCCTCTCCAGTGATCTCCCTGAATTCGATAACCAGGAGAATGGAGTGAGAAAAAGAGGGTGAGTGAGGGGAGGTACGGGGGAAGAGAGAAATAAGCAGAGCAGAGGACAGAGCAAAGTGAGGCAGGATTTGGTGCCTTCACTGCCTCGTCACCGCTCAGCTCATAGTCCCGATCCTGTCAGAGCCTGGTGAAAAGTATAGCAGCCAATCCCAATCCTACTCCAGAGGCAGTTAGAAATATTGAGAAAGCAAGGAATTTGACCAGTAGAATAAAAATGCATCAGCTCCAGAGTCCAATGGAGAGGGATCAAGTGAGCAGAGCGATCGGGAGACCGTGCGAGGGATCAGGGGAGCAGAGAGAGATACAGAGACAGAATGAGGTGCCAGGTGAGCAGAGAGATACGGAGACAAAGATAGGGAGCAGGGCAGGGGGAATAAGAGACAAGGAGAGGACCAGGGAAGTAGAGGCATATGGAGACCAGGAGTGTGACCAGGGGAACAGACACATATGCAGACAAGGAGAGGGATGACAAAGGAAGATATACAAGAAAAGTAATGAGATCATGGGTGCAGAAATCTGGAGACAAGGAGAGGGATCGGGGTGGGGATTGCAGAGCAGAGAGATATAGAGACAAGGACAAGACTAGGGTAGCAGAGGGATATGGAGCCAAGGGAAGAGTCGAGGTAACAGTGAGACACAGCCAAGGAGATGGGCATGGGAATAAGAGAGATGTGAAACCAAATAGAGAAAACAGTAGAGAATAAAGTTACTGACAGAACGGGAGGAAAGAGGCACAGAGACATACCGAGGGACCAGCTAAAAGCAGAAATACGTAAACACGGAAAGTAACTATGGCAGCATAAACATACAGTGACAAGGAGGGGGACAAGGATCTCGGGAGTAAACAGATACAGAGACTAAGATTCAGAGCAGGGAACTGAGAGATACAGCGATGAGGATTGTGACCAGGGGAACAGAGATACGTGTAGACCTGGACAGGGGTGAGTGGAGTGGAGAGATATGGAAATAATTCACAGAATGAGGATCTGAGGACTGTGAAGCCATGGGTCAGAGCTGGGTAGCTGGTAACTGGGAACCCAAAGAGCTGGATCAGATGGAGGCAGTTTTATAACCAAGGCAACGACCTGGAGAAAGGCGCTGGGAGGAGATGTATTGAAGAAGAATATTGTCATTGCACACAACATAAGGATAATTACTTTACCCTGACTTGGTGCTGCCTGCTGGGAAGCATACGCCTTTCTGAAGCAAATGCCATCATGCCTTAACTTGTTCAGTAAATTATGGTGAAATATCCAAACAGGTTTTCTTTTGAAATCCGAAAACTCCATGTCGACATTTACAGAAATATCCAACCTGCTTGTTCCATCCTCACATGAATGACCCAGAGGTGATTCAATCTGAAAACTATTATTATTATAATTTTAATATAATATAATTATTAGAATTATTACTAACGCATCTGTTTGAGCAAAGCAGTAAGAATACAACATTAAGCAGGAAAATGGAAGGGAGTGTCATTAAAACAGGCAAAGGCTGTTTCAGTTTTCAGATTGAATCACCTCTGGGTAATTCATGTGAGGATGGAACAAGCAGGTTGGATATTTCTGTAAATGTCGACATGGAGTTTTCGGATTTCAAAAGAAAACCTGTTTGGATATTTCACCATAATTTACTGAACAAGTTAAGGCAGATGGCAAGTGTGAGGTTATCCACTTTGGAAGGAATAACAGTAAAATGGACTATTATTTTAATGGTGAAAAATTACAACATGCTACGGTGCAGAGGGACCTGGGGGTCCTTGTGCATGAATCACAAAAACCCAGCCTGTAGGTGCAGCAGGTGATCAAGAAGGCGAATGGGATGTTGGCCTTTATAGTGAGGGGGATAGAATATAAAAGCAGGGAGGTCTTGCTGTAATTGTACAAGGTGAGGCTGCAAATACAGTACTGTGTGCAATTTTGGTCCCTGTATTTGCGAAAGGTTATATTGGGTTTGGAGGGAGTACAGACAAGGTTCACCAGTTTGAAACCGGAGATGAGGGGGTTAGCTTATGAGCAGAGATTGAGTAGATTGAACCTGTATTCGTTGGAGTTTAGAAGGCTGAGGGGTGATCTTATAGAGACATATAAGATAATGAAGGGGCGAGGTAGGGTAGAGGCAGAGAGGTTCCTTCCACTTAGGAAGGAAACAAGAACTAGAGGACACAGCCTCTAAAATAAGGGGGAGTCGGTTTGGAACAGAGTTGCGGAGGGACTTCTTCTCTCAGAGGGTAATGAATCTCTGGAATTCTCTGCCCATTGAAGCAGTGGAGGCCACCTCGTTAGATATGTTTAAGTCACATTTCTGATCAATAAGGGAATTAAGTGTTACGGGGAGCAGGTGGGTGAGTGGAACTGAACCACTTTCAGATCAGTCATGATCTTATTGAATGGCGGGGCAGGCTCGAGGGGCTGGATGGCCCACTCCTGCTCCTATTTCTTATGTTCTTATATTAGATGTTGAATTAACATGTGTATAATTTCAGGCTATCTGTCACTCCCCTGTCTCTAACACAACTAAAAATAAAATACTGCTGAAGCTGAAATCTGAAACAAAAAACAGAACATTCTGGAAAATCTAAGCAGTCCTGAGAGTGTCTGTGAAGGGAGAATGGAGTCAGAAGTCTGACACCAGGTTTAAGTCCAACCAATTTTCTTTCCAATTTATTTAAGGGAGAGTGGATGCAACGCTGTGAGTCTCCGTGACCCTTCATCAGCGCTCGGAGAATTCCCACCATCCTTTGTTTTTCTCAGGGAAAGTTTTGTTGATTTTGTCAATTCCAAGTCTGCAGAGCGTTCCCCAAACTGCACACACACACACACACACACACACACACACACAGACACACACACACACACACACACAGACACACACACTCACACACACACAGACACAGACACTCACACACACACACACACACACAGACACACTCACAGACACTCACAGACACTCACAGACACACACACACACAAACACACACACAGACACACAAACACACACACACACATAGACACATACATAGACACACAGACACACGCACACACACACAGACACACACACACACACAGACACATACATACACACACACACACACACACACAGACACAGACACACACACATACACACACACACACATACTCACACACACACAGACACACAAACACACACACACATAGACACATACATACACACACACACACAGACACACACACACACACAGACACACACATACACACACACACACACACAGACACACACACACACACAGACACATAGACACACACAGACACACACACACACACACACAGACACACACACTCACACACAGAACATAGAACACTACAGCACAAAGAGGCCCTTCACCCCACAAGTTGTGCCGATCATATCCATCCCTTCCAGGCCATAGAACTGTCTGTAACTCCCAATCCCATTAAATCCCATATACTCATCCAGAAGTCTTTGAAAAGACCCCAGCGAGTTCGCCTCCACCACCACCGACGACAGCCGATTCCACTCACGCAACACCCTCTGAGTGAAAAACTTACCCCTAACATATTCCTCTGTACCTGCTCCCCAGCATCTTAAACCTGTGTCCTCTCGTAGTGACCATTTCAGCCCTGGGAAATAGCCTCCGAGAATCCACCCTATCAATTCCTCCCAGCATTTTATGAACCTCTATCAGGTCACCTCGCAACCTTCGTCTCTCCAGGGAGAAGAGACCGAGCTCCCTCAACCTATCTTCATAAGGCATGCCTCCCAATCCAGGCACCATCCTTGTAAATCTCCTCTGCACCCTCTCAATAGCTTCCACATCCTTCCTGTAGTGAGGCGACCAGAACTGTGCACAGTACTCAGTGCTGTGCCGGCGACACAGTCTGTTTTGACCCTTATTCAGTGAACAAAGATTTATGCAGCAATATTTATTTACAAACAATTAATAAGTACCCCTCCCACAATCAATAGATACATGACAGCGCAGAGTCACTGAGCAGAGACTGAGGCATCAGGAGGGCCTCAACCGGGTTCTTGGGTTCATGTCACATTATCTGTAACCCCCATGATTTGCCTGAACTTACAACATCTCACATACTGTCCTGTCTGGAGACAATACACATCTCTTTAACCAATGCTTAACGCTATCTCCACTCACATTGTCTGCACCTTTGAGACTTGAACAGCACAGTAGCTGTAAAGACTCACATTCTAATCAGTATTCTGTAAACTGTGTGTGCCTTTATATGCCCTGTTTCTGATCAAAACTTTCCACACTCCTGACGAAGGAACAGCATTCCGAAAACTTGTGGGTTTACTCTCAAATAAACTTAATGAACTTTAACTTGATGTTGTGAGACTTTTTACTGTGTTTATCCAAGTCCAACAACGGCATCTCCACATCATTTCATCCATGTATGCAGTTACTTAGGAATTAGGCTCATTTTAAAATCAGACCAGGCAATTTCTATAATATTAACATGAACATTTCCAGTTCAATATTTAAATACGCCAGTGTCAAACACAGCTCGGCCAAATGTCAGTTGAGTTCATGCATCAAAATGGAATGTTTTCCAGAATTATCAGTCACTTAATGTTGAATTGTTTCTGGATAGGAAGGGAGTCATTGCAATGTTACAAACAAGGATTTGCAATTTGACCATGGCACCTTTAATCATTTCAATGTGAATATTCTGTGGTATTTTGCAGACTTTGCTGTTGCTTCACTGCGTGTAATTAATTCCAGAAATCTCAGGATGAATTAACACAGCAAAATGCTTCCATAGTCTGTGCCTATAAAGCTTGATGTCTAATATCTGGATTTATTTCTGCTCCTTAAAGTTAACGTGATGACAATTGGAATACTCTCTCAGGAAAGATGTGGTCTCTCCAAATGTGTAACACACTACCTGGTTTCGATGGCAGCCGCAGATCTACTGGTCGTTATGTTTGATGTGATATTGAGACAAATTCCAATTGTTTATTGGGAGCATTTCCGATTCCTCTGGGACATGGATGTGTGTAATATCCACGCTGTGCTCCTTTATGCAGCTACTGACTGTTCTGTTTGGTTCACTGTCGCTTTCACCTTTGATCGACTTGTGACAATTTGTTGCCCCATGCTGAAAAGTAAATTTTGCACCGACAAAATGGCTAAAGTTGTCCTGGGATCAATCACTGTTCTGAGCTGTTGTAAGAACATTTTTTGGTATTTTATGCTGTCAAATTCGTATATGTTGGTGAACGACCCATGGTTTTGCAGTGTTTCTTTCTTTGTCATGGATTCTCCTGTCTGGATCGCCGTTGAACTCAGCCATCATATTCTAAACCCCTGTGTCCCATTTGTTCTGATTCTGTTGTTCAATATTTACACTGTCAGGCACATTTTAGTGACCAGCAGGTCTCGCAGGAGACTCCGAACTCCTATCAATGGAAAAGGTACCAAAGACCCAGAGATGCAGAATCGAAGGAAATCTATTATTTTGCTCTTTGCTATCTCAGTGAATTTTATCATATTATGGGCAATGATAATGGTATACTCTGTATGGAGGCGGATGTATTATTTGGGGTATCATGCTGTTTGGATGGGTGATTCTGTTCAGGGTTTCGGCTTCATCCTACAGCTCATGAGTTGCTGCACAAATACTTATATATACGCTGTGTCACAGAGGAAGTTCAGAGAGCAGTTGAAGAATGTGCTCAAACGTCCCTTTGTGCTCAGTGTGCAATTATTTCAATGATGCTCAGAACAGGCAAAGAATAATTCATAGAATCCTTGATTTAATTGCACATTTCCCAATGTGACAGGGCCAAGTGTGACAGAGAAGGTTGTGCCCTGTTGATGTGTTTATTGATTGTAGGGAATTAAACCCGAATATGGGGAAAGGAAGGAAGACCCTGTTGCTTTGGTGGTGGTGAACATTTTTTGACAATGCAGGAGAAGCCTCTCTAAACGGTGGCAATAAACGCTGCAGGAAACTCGCAGTGGGATTTGAATGGAATTAGGATTTGGTGCAACACTGAAACTTCTCAGTCAGTTATTCACATAAGTGGCTTTCTCCTGTTCATTTGTTCCTATATCCCTATGATTGTATTATTCGATTTATAGAACAAAATTATGAAATATGTAATTCTTCCCAAGTAATTAATCTCAAAGTATTACTTTCATTTTTAATGTTCTGTTTTAGCAGAGAGACCGGTTTCCAATATCTGTCAGAGTGTGGTACGATTGTGTGCCTTTACGAAAGGTACTTTAAACATGTTCCATGTCGTTGTAAACAGCCTTCATTTTTCATCATGGCACCGAGCTGCTGGTTCAATACCTTCTAATTACAGCTTAAATGGTTTAAAGGCGCTTACTTTATGTATTTAATTTGGGCCTAATGCACTTTCTGGGAGTTTATGAATGTTTGAAGTGTTGTGGGGAGATTGATTGACAGGTCAGGTGGGACAGTTTCTTTTTCACTCCCAATTCTTCTTCACTGACTTTCAGTTTGATTGTTAGTTTGTTAGAAGGTGGATAGATTTTGGGTTGGGTGCAGTGGTGCGGTGCTCTCTCCCCGGTGTTCTGGGAAGATGTTCTGGCTTCAGTTTGTCAGCTTGTGTCAAAAAAGCTGCAGAATCCAACAACAAAACCTAAGCTGAAGGGCTTCCTGTGCTCATCCCAAAAAGGGTGTTTGTTTATTGGGCTAATTTGGTTGGGAAAGTGTATTTCGTTGCTGAGATTTATGCAATTTCATGGTTGATTTTTTTTCTTGCTTGTAATTGCTAAAAGTGATTGCTACTTTTCTTGCTCTGTGATAACTGTACTCTTCAATTCACTCTGTTTGATAAAAACTCCCTAGTGGGTTACGCGAACCATACCTGAAGTGAAATGTTACATGTTTACCCACGCTAAATTCAAAATGCAGAATTTTGGTCTTGTCTGACCTCATCAAATATCTTCGGTTTCGGACCACCTGGGCTAAAATATCTATTCCCTGATGGCTTAGGGATTATTTGACGAAAACATTGAGTGTGAGCATGGTAATGTTTTCTTTTCCGGTGTTGTATTAAGGTCTAACTAGGGAGTGACTTGTGAAATAAAGACTCTTTCTGAAGCGAAGAACTTCCCGAGATGGTGATTCATTGACAGTGAGTCATTCAGAGCGGTTTACAAAGGTGACTAAAACCAACCTTTCTCAACCTGCAAAAATGTTCTAGTTGACGTGACCTGACGGCACACAGAAGGTGGAGATAATTGTGTTTGCAGCTGAGCATTTAAAATTGCCGGAAGTACAGTCAGGACCATTGGAAACGAAATGAAATGAAATAAATGGAAATGTGGTGAAGGCAGAGAAGAGAGTTCATTCTCTGAAATTGCTGAACTCAATACTCAGTCCAGAAACTGTAAAGTACTGAATCAGAAGATGAGATTCTGTTCCTCCAACTTGTACTGGAGTTCACTAGAACGTGACAAAAGGCCGAAGACAGACATATGGACAGGAGGGCAGGATGGTGTGTTAAAGCGGCAAGTGACAGGAAAGTCTCGGCTTTGCTTGTGAACAGAACAAAGGAGTTCAACAAAGCAATAACCCAGTCTGCATTTGGTCTGTCTGATGGTGAGCAAATCACATTGGAGCAGTGAATGCAGTAGACCAGATGAAATAAGGTGCATGTGAAGTGCTGCTACACCTTAAAAGGATGTTAAGGATCTGGGGCAGTGAGTAGGGAGGAGGGAGAGGGCAGTTTTTGCACCTTCTCAGAGTGCATGGGAAGAGGCCATGGGAAGGAGATGAGGTGTAGGGTGCGATGCTAGAGTGGACCAGGATGTCCCTGTGGAATGCTGAGGAGGGTGGGGTGTGAGGGGAAGTTGTGTTGACTGGTGGCATCATGCTGGAATTGGCAGAAATGGTGTGTGGTGATCCTTTGAATGCAGAGACTGGTGGGGTGAAAAGTGAGGAGAAGTGGAACCTTATCCTAGTTCGGGGAGGGAGGGAAGGTAGTGAGAGCTGTGGCCAGGGGGATGTGTTCTACGCGGCTGAGAGCTCTGTCAACTACAGTGGGTGGAAATGCACGATTGAGGAAGAGGGAAGACATATTGGCAGCGCTATTTTGGGAAGTGGCCTCATCAAAACTGCTGCGGTGGATATGAAGGAACTGAGAGAACGGGATGGAGCCCTTACGGGATATGGGGTGTGAGGAGCTGTCGTCAGAGTAACTGTGGAAGTCGGTGGGCTTATACTGCCCACTAGTGGACAGTGTATCGACAGAAATAGAGACAGAGAGGGTCAAAGAAGGGAAGAGAAGAGTCAGAGATGGACCATGTGAAGGTGATAGATGGGTGGAAATTAGAAACAAAATTGATATTTTTTCCAGATCCGGATGAGAGAATGAAGCGGCAGCAAAATAGTCATCAATGTATCGATAAGGGAATTGTGGGAGGGGGGCCGGAGTAGGACTGGAATAGGGAATGTTCCACACAGCCCATTAAGAGACAGACATTACTGGGAACCATGCTGGCTCCCATAGTCACACCTTTAATTTGGAGGAAGTGAGACGAGTTCAAGGAGAAGTTATTGAGTGAGACAACAAGTTCAACCAGACGGAGAAGAGTGCTGGTGGATGGGGATTGTTCAGATCTCTATTCGAGGAAGAAGCGATGAGCTTTGAAGCCATTATGTTGCGGAATGGAGTGACGATGGATTGGACATACATAGTTTGGAGGAGGCGGTTTGATCCGGGGAACTGGAAGTCATTGATATGACTTGGGGCATCGGAGGAATCATGGATATCAGTGGGAAGGGACTGGATGAAAGGACAAAGAACAGAACCAAGATAGGAGGAACCGATTTCGGTGAGGCAGGGAAAGGCTGACGCAATGGGCCTACTGGGGCAGTCCTGTTTATCGATATTGGGATTGAGGTAGAAATGGGCTGCCTGAGGCTGGGAGACGATGAGATTGGAAGCTGTAGATGAAAGTTTTCTACTGGAGGTAAAGTCAATGACAGTCCCGGGAAAAGTTGCTTGATGTTCAGTGACCAGGTCGTGGTTCAGGAAGAGTTGGCGTTCAGCCTCTGTGAGGCCGAGCTCTGGATAGCAGACAACAGTGGCATCGCCCTTATCGGTGGTTTTGATGACAAGGACAGAGTTTGTCCAAAGACAGCAAAGGGCAGCAAGTTCAGAAGGAGACAACTTGGAGTGGTTGAGTGGATTGGAGGAGTTGAGACTGGCAATTTCACGTCGATAATTCTGGATGAAAAGATAAAAGCAGGTAAAGGCCAGAAGGAGGTGCCCAGGTTGAGGGGCAATGCTTGAAGGTGGGTGAAAGGATCTGATTACCTGGGAGAAGACACCTGCCCAAAGAAGTGAGCATGGAGACGAAGGTGGTGGATAGAGTTCAGAATCAGGAGCCCAAAGTTCGTTTACGTGAGGAGGTCAGGTAACAAAGCCGAGTACTTTGCTGAGCACAGCACGCTCAGCCTCAGAGAAGGGAAGGTCAGAGGGTTTCGTGAATAAGTGCCAAGGGCTGTGGTTCAGAGGGATGAGATCTGAGGGACGAGAGAAGGTGGAATGTCCTGGATGGGTGTTGGTATTGATGGATTGTTGGAACTTGCGCCTTAACACCTAAAGGAAGAGAAAAAGTCTCTTCTGAATGTGTCAAATGAAACGGGAATGAAGTAAAACTGGGGGCCAGGATATCTTTCAGAAAGAATGAGTTGGTGCTGCTGGAGAGACATATTCGGGGTGAGCATATGGTGGCTGACGGCACTGATCTCAGGATGCAGAACAGCATTCAGAGGGGCAATGTACACCCTGGAGATACCATAAATCTTTGGTGGATTCGGAAGATGAGGGGTGGAACTTCATTCGGAATCCACGTGCAGTGAGTCAGAGACAGAAACTGAGGAGGAAATCTGGCTGTGAGAGCGAGTTTTGGGAAACACCAGGAGGGAAATGGAAAGCAGTGACGGTGCACAGGGTAAAAGAGAGCAGTGAAAATTCTGTCAGAGAGGAAAGCAATACTTCTCCAGGGAAGGCATTCTGAGAAGTGAAATTGCAATGAGTTAAAAATTAAGATTAAAACAAAATACTGCGGATGCTGCAATCAGAAACAAAAGCAGAGAATGTTGGAAAATTTCAGCAGGTCTGACAGTATCTGTGGAGAGAGAAGAGAGCCACCGTTTCGAGTCACGATGACCTTTTATCAGGACGAAGAGCAAAGAGAATCAGCAGAAATTGATACGATGAGGGTGTGAGTGCGGCAGAGTGGAATTGGAGAAAGGGAATGTAAAAGAGATGACAGAAGGTTGAGGAGGTGCTAAAGGTGTCCGTTCAGTAATCAGAATGTGTTAATGGTCGAACAGAAGTACAGATTGTTCCAGAGACGCCTCAGGAATGTGACGGTTGCCCTGAACAGTTGGAGGAAGTGGGGGAGGGAACGAGAAGGAAACGGCATTGGAGAAATGGAATAATGGAAGGGAGAAAGAAGGATGATACAATGGATGAATGGTCATTTCAGGATTATCCGATTGCATAGAGCACGTGGACGATCTGGTGGCTGTTAGACAGATGTGGAGAGAACAGGATGCCATGGTGACTCAATGGTTGGCACTGCTGCCTCACAACATCAGAGACTCGGGTTTGTTTCCCGGCTTGGAGTTTGTCTTTGTGGAGTTTGAATGTTCATCCCTTGTTTCCGCCGGGTGCTCCTGTTTCCTCCCACAAACCAAAACATGGTTATGTTGATTGGCGATATAAATTTCACCTCAATGTCAAGGGATTAGCAGGGTCAATAGATTCCGTTATAAAGAACAAAGAACAAAGAACAAAAACAGCCCAGGAAACAGGCCCTTCGGCCCAACGAGCCCCCGCCGCCATTTTAACATTACCAGTCCCCTCTCCACCCATGACCCTTATCCATGCTTATGGCATTCCACATTGAGGGAAACTAATTCAGGGACAATTTATTACTGCCAATCAGCCTAATAGCGCATCTTTGGGGTGTGGGAGGAAACCGGAGCACCCGGAGAAAACCCACGCAAGCACGGGGAGAATGCGCAAACTCCCACAGACACCGGCCCAAATCCATGTGTCTGCACAGCAATCAGTGATAGTCACTGAGCTGTCGTGGTGCCCAGTATCTGGTCCAGTTTAGGTACACACTAACGACATGAAGCACGAGGCTATTCCCGGACATTCAAGAGTAGCCCTCGTACGACCTATCGTGTGTATGCCCCTCGTTGGACAACAAGGCGGACCGACTTAAAACCTGTGAATTAAAAGAGAAAAACATTGGTACCGTTCCATATCCTTTTACATTACCAGGGACGTCCCAATGCTAATGAACCTTACTTAAAACAATCTCCTATACCCTCCCATCTCCAACCCACTCACGTGCCTGTCTAAGTTACTCTTAAACAACTCCAGCGTGCCTGCCTCCACCACCTTACTTGGCAGAGCATTCCATACCCCCACTACCCTCTGTGTGAAAAACCTCCCTCTAATATCTGTGTTGTACCGCTCCCCCCTCACCCTAAGCCCGTGGCCCCTCGAACTGTGTGTCTCTAACAGGAAATAGCTTACCTCTGTTTACTCTATCGATACCCTTCATAATCTTATATACCTCTATTAGATCCCCCCTCAAAAGATCCCCCCTTGAAAGAAGGCGACTGAGGGGAGATCTCATCGAGGTGTACAAGAATATGAAGGGTATAGATAGATTAAACAGTGGTAAGCTTTTTCCTATGTTAGAGACACACAGTACGAGGGGCCACGGGCTTAGGGTGAGGGGGGGCAAGGTATAACACGGATGTTAGAGGGAGGTTTTTCACACAGAGGGTAGTGGGGGTATGGAATGCTCTGCCAAGTAAGGTGGTGGAGGCAGGCATGCTGGAGTTGTTTAAGAGTAACTTAGACAGGCACATGAGTGGGTTGGAGATGGAGGGATATAGGAGATTGTTTTAAATTAGGTTCAGGAGCCTTGGGACGTCCCTGGTAACGTATAAGGATCTGGATGATATGAATGTTTTTCTCTTTTAATTCACAGGTGCTTTGGTCCGCCTTGATGTCCAACGAGGGGCATACACACGATGGGTTGTACGAGGGCTGCTCTTGGTTGGTTCGAGAGTAACCCAGTACTTCATGTCGTTCATGTACGCTTAAACTGGACCAGATACTGGGCAAGACGACAGCTCAGTGACTAACACTGATTGCTGTGCAGACACATGGATTTGGGCCGGTGTCTGTGGGAGTTTGCGCATTCTCCCTGTGCTTGCGTGGGTTTTCTCCGGGTGCTCCAGTTTCCTCCCACACCCCAAAGATGTGCTATTAGTCTGATTGGTGTAATAAATTGTCCCTAAATTAGTATTCTCTCAATGTGGAATGCCATAAGCATAGATAAGGGTCATGGGTGGAGGGGGAACTCGTAATGTTAAAATGGCGGCGTGGGTTCGTTGGGCCAAAGGACCTGTTTCCCGGGCTGTTTTTGTCCTTTGTTCTTTATTCTATATTGTATGGAGTGTTCCTTTTACTCGCACTCAGGTGATATACTTTCTCTTGGGCAGTATCTACCTTACCATTGCTAAGTATTGTAAATGAATCTAGATTTGAGCGAGGACTTCGGTCTTTTTGAGTTATGGACATTTGCGTTAATGGACAAAAAATGTACTCTACTGGGGTGGAAACTTGAAGTTTTTAATCTGAGTCAGGATTCTTTCTTTACTCTTTCAAGGGCAAGTGTGGTTGAGACAGCATTTAATGCCAATTCCAAACTTGAAATAAAAAGAATTCAAAGGCTATTTTTCAAGTGGCAACTTCATTATTAGAGATCTGGGATCACATGTAGGTCACAACAGGGAATGACAACAGATTTTATAACCTGAAATAGAACAAAAAAACCAGATTTTCATTCACAAAAATCAACAATGATTTAAGGTTCAGATTAAACATTTAATTCCAGAGTTTCATTGAAATATTGTGCTTGAGTGGAACCTGAAACAGGGCCCCCAGAGCATTGTCCAAAGTCTCTGTATTAATAGTCCAGTGACATTGCCCCTGGGCCCCCATATGCACCTTTTCTTATTGAAAACACTGGTTTCGGGTTTTACGATACAATGACCCTGGTTTAGAAGCTATCGTGTGTTGGCAGGAATAAAGCTTATGACATTAGCAGCAGGTTGGAGGCCAGGAGATGCAAATAATTGTCTTTGTTCACAAGTGGTGGTGGCAGAAGTTACATTTTTGAAGCCATTCTGTTAGCTTGGCTGGAGTGTTTTTGCGATTGGGTGCGATATTCAAGTCTTATTTTTTGGTTTTGAAATGAAACACGTTCCCTGTAGTGAATGAAAATAACTTAATTTCACATATTGACTCATGGAAGGTGGGATATGAGTTGCAGTTCTGTGCAGGTATTGGTCCATTCATATCAGCATATAAAACACACATTCAGCAGGGGAAATGGTCTTTCCCCACTGCATCCTCTTTCTGAGGTTTAAATCCTGGTTCAGACGTCTGAAAGAACCAAATCCTGGCATTTGCAAATATTGGGAGGCTTGCAGTGTATTTATGATCCATCTGTTTGAGGATGTCCATTTCATGCACAAACTCTGATCTCACTGTCCCCGGGTGGGGATCAGGTTTGCCAAATCACTGACGTGGTGTCGAAGGGGTCTAGGTTGATGAGCACTCAGTGGTCGTGTGCAGGTTAGGCTGTTCTGCACAATGCACAGAGGGATGCTGTACATTTCACTTTGAGATATCTCAGCCCTGGGATCATGCGTTGCCTTGTCAAGATGAAAACCTGCTATTCACTTGGGTAACGAGGAACTTCAGTTGCTCGAGCCCAGGGACTGGAGCTTGGCCAATGATCAGGAGAATGGAAAATATTAATTGTCTTTGCATGGTTTTGAGGGTCCCTTTCAGGGTCGATCACAATTGGGAGGTTTCAACTTCCACTGCTGTGAGTCCTTAGTCTGTACAGCGATAGTTGGGCAGTTGGCTCCTGAACTTGGACCAACCTTTCTGCGCTGGAATGACAGATGTCCTTCTGTGTGGAATCTCGCCTGCCTCCATAACGAATATATCTGCAGAGCAGCAGACTTTTCGGTTCAGCATAAGATCCAATATGGTGTTGGCCACCGTGCTGGTGAACGGGATAAAGGATCCTCCCTTTATTGTAACATGACTGTCATGTGAGGAATGGTCAGGTAATGCTGTAACTCCAGCTCGCTGATCAATCCTGTGGGACATCACCACACATTTTTGGAGCATTGTAGAATTTGTTCTGTTCCAATGTTCCAGTTGGTCACAATTTTGAAGTGTACATAGAGTTATTTCTGCTTCTATCTGCTTTCTGGTTTGACAGGCCGCTGCCTGGAGTCCATTTTCTTCGGATCTTCAATAGTAACTGCCCGAGTTCATTCCCACAGGGAAATATTCCAATTCCTAGCAGCTTGTGGGCAGTTAATTTGTCATCTCTCACATCACTCCTTCCTGATATGGGATAAAGTACTTATTTTCCAAATCTGGAATCTTGAATTATTGTCTTTCATGGTTCCTTTTAATCTTCTGCTGATGTCAAGTTGTCGAAAGGAGATTCCTGATGAAAAGACATTGCGTGCTGGAAAGGGAATGTTTACACCATTAGCACCAGGTTAAAGAATATAATATATACAAACAGCTGCCATGGTGTAGGTCTGTCTGGGACAGACTTCCCATCTGCTAAAACATTGTGCTGGCTTGACTGGAATGTTTCTCGAATCCAATGAGCTCGACATTCCACGTGTTTGCCTTTCTCTTCAACAGTTAACAAAAGTCCAGAAACAAGCTTGTGATTATCTGGAGCCATCTTGTCACCCAGACATTGTCAGTTAAAAAAGGGGGAAAAGCATCAGGCTGACCACAAATTTAACAACAAACACGTGAGCCTTTGACAGGTCTGAGTAATGATAAAACCGTTTAAGACTCATAGCGATGACACATAAGAACATAAGAAATAGGAGCAGGAGTAGGCCATCTGGCCCTTCGAGCCTGCCCCGCCATTCAATAAGATCATGGCTGATCTGTCGTGGCTCAGTTCCACATTCCCGCCCTCTCCCCATAACCCTTAATCCCCTCTCTTATCAAAAACCCATCAACCCGCGTCTTAAAAATATTTGGCGAGGCAGCATCCACCACTTCAACGGGCAGAGAATTCCAGAGATTCACCACCCTTTGAGTGAAGAAGTTCAAAGAACAAAGAACAACACAGCACGGGAAACAGGCCCTTCGACCCAACGAGCCCGCGCCGCCGTCCCACTGTCTCAGTGATCTATTCATGATTTTAGTCTAGGCCTAATGTGCGAGGATCAGGGAGGTCCAATTGAGGGACAATTTAGTACCCAATCCATCAGCCTAAAAGCACATCTTTGGGATGTGGGAGGAAACCGGAGTACCCGGAGGAAACCCACGCAACCACGGGGAGAACGTGCAAATTCCCACAGACACAGGCCCAAATCCATGTGTCCGCACAGCAACAGAGATAGTCTCTGAGCTGTCATGTTGCCCTCGAGATGGTCCAGTTTAAGCACACTAACGACATGAAGCAATAGGCAACTCCCGAAGCAACATCCAAGAGCAGCCCACTACAACCTGCCGCATGCATGCCCCTTGCTGGACTTAAATGCCTGTGGAGACAAAAAAAATTCATTATTAAACAGGCAAAGACCGTAACATCCCTGTAACATTCCTCCTCAACTCCGTTCTAAACCGCCCCCACTTTATCTTGAGGCTGTGCCCTCTAGTCCTACTGTCCTTTCTCAGCGGGAAGAGCCTCTCCACCTCTATCCTATCCATCCCATTCATCATCTTATATGTCTCAATGAGATCGCTCCTCATTCTTCTAAACTCTAACGAGTCCAAGCCTAGTTTATTCAGCCTCTCCTCATAGCTCAACCCCCTCAACTCCGGTATCAGCCTTGTCAACCTCCTCTGCACTCCCTCCAAGGCCAAAATATCCTTGCGCAAGTGCGGCGACCAAAACTGCACACAGTACTCCAGCTGCGGCCTCACCAGTGCCCTGTACAGTTGCCGCAAGACCTCCCTACTTTTATATTCAATCCCCCTCGCTATGAAGGCCAGCATCCCATTCGCCTTCCTGACCACCTGCTGCACCTGCAGGCTGGGTTTTTGCGACTCATGCACAAGGACCCCGAGGTCCCTCTGCACCGTCGCCTGCTGCAACACATTTACACCCAAGAATCATTGATGTGTTATGGGCAGCAGCCCCAAAACATCCGCAATTTTTGCATTCAGCAAGCCTCCCGCATACATTGAATCTGAGAAAATTATCTACTTTATGAGGAATAAAAAGTATTTGAAAAAAGGGGTTAACTGAGCTTGTTTGTTTAGTCGCTGTAATTATGTTAATCTCCGTAGATACTCATGATGTCACAAGAGACTTTCTATCTCCTGTTAAGAAGGGGTTCCTATTCACGTGTTAGCTGATCGTGTTTGCAGAAGCTTCACCTCGAGCTCATAAAGTTTAGCAGCGCCAGTGACAAGGAGAGGATCGGTCAGAATCTCAGATCAATAGACTGGAGTGTCACAACAATGCATCAGCATCGAATGACAATGGATTGGAATGTTACAGCAATTGATGATAATCTGGGATTAACACAATTGAATGATACGGCAATGGTTCAGAGTCTGAGAACAACCTGGTGGAATATTACAGCAATGGACAGAGCTTTGTCCTATTGGATTGACAGGCTGCATGAAAATAGCTGGTGGATAACGTCAGCTCATCGGATCGCATTTGCAATTCACATTTTCCAGTACTTTTACTATCCCATCCTGGCCATTATTGGCGTCCCAGGTAAATCTCAATAACCAGTTAATAATTAGATAAGAATGTTTAACTATATTTCTCCTCTCGTCCCTTTGTTTGCTGTTGCTGTTTCTGTTGAGTCTCAGTGTTCAGATATTAACATCCCCATGTCCATTCGCATTTAGAATGTTCTTAATAATTCAATTTCTCCACTTTGCTCCAGGTGGAAACTATCATAAACTTCATATGCACCATCTCACAGTCTGACCTGTATTCATGCATCCAGAGAACATTTGTGTTTGGCTGATGTATTAATAACTTTTTTCCTCAGGTGGGTGAAACTGGCTGGGAGGTCCCTTGGTTTTCCCAACATAACGAAATTCCTGATGCCGTGTGTGCTGAACCATTCGTCCCACTGACCTGCACTTGAACCTTGTCCCTCCACACCCGTCTCATCCATGAAACCGTCCAAGTCTTTCTTAAATGTTAAAAGTGACCCCACATTGACCACTTTATCCGGCAGCTCATTCCACACTCCCACCACTCTCTGTGTGAAGAAACCCCCCCTAATATTCCCTTTAAACTTTTCTGCTTTCACCCTGAACCCGTGCCCTCTGGTTTTTCTCTCCCCTCGCCTCAGGGGAAAAAGCCTGCTTGTATTCACTCTATCGATACCCATCAAAATCTGATACACCTCTATCAAATCTCCCCTCATTCTTCTACACTCCAGGGAATAAAGTCCTAACCTGTTCAATCTCTCTCTGTAACTATCCAGGTGACTATCCAGGTAAGTCTTAAACGATGTCAGCATGTCTGCCTCCACCACCCTACTTGGCAGTACATTCCAGGCCCCCACCACCCTCTGTGTGAAAAACGTCCCTCTGATATCTGATCTACCTCGCCCCTCTCACCTTGAACCTGTGACCCCTCGTAATCGTCACCTCCGACCTGGGAAAAAGCTTCCCACTGTTCACCCATTCTATACCCTTCATAATTTTGTACACCTCTATTAGGTCTCCCCTCATTCTCTGTCTTTCCAGGGAGAACAACCCCAGTTTGCCCAATCTCTCCTCATAGCTCAGACCCATCATACCAGGCAACATCCTGGTGAACCTTCCCTGCACTCTCTCTAAAGCCTCCATGTCCTTCTGGTAGTGCGGCGACCAGAACTAGACACAGTACTTCAAATGTGGCCTAACCAACGTTCTACGCAGCTCCAACATCAGACTCCACCTTTTATACTCTATACCCCGTCCTATAAAGGCAAGCAGATCACATGCCTTCTTCACCACCTTCGCCACCTGTGCTGCCACCTTCAAAGATTTGTGGACTTGCTCACCTCGGTCCCTCTGTGTTTCTAAACTCTTGATGGTTCTGCCATTTATCTTAACACAATGATACAGAAACAGAGGGAGAGACACAGAGAAAAGGTACAGAGGAAAAGTCAGATCAGCACAAATGCAGGTAAAGTTTTACACATCACCAAGAACTGATATTTGGGACCAGGAAGAAGGGAAAACAAGGGGGATGGGGAACAATGAGGGGGAGAGAAACAGAAACAGACAATGTGAGTGAGAAGGATGGAGAAAGATTGTTCTCAGTTAACAGTTGAGTTGAACAGTCAGGGGCTAAGGTCTGTGGGATGGATGTATCGAATATTAACAAAGACGCCTCTCCCGAGTGGATGATATCTGGGAAGGGATGGGATTAGCAGGAGGTTGGATGGAAGATAAGGACTGGAATGAACAAAGAGATAAGCTTGGTCTCCATTCCAGTTCCACAACAAGTACTGTCTGTGTCGTTGGCCAAAAAGTAAAGAATACATTTGATGTTTAAATTGGCCTGGGAGCAATTAGAATTCATTTTAATGAGGTTGTGTTTGTGGGATTCGATTTCACTCTCTCAGCCTCTCCAGTGATCTCCCTGAATTCGATAACCAGGAGAATGGAGTGAGGAAAAGAGGGTGAGTGAGGGGAGGTACGGGGGAAGAGAGAAATAAGCAGAGCAGGGGATAGAGCAAAGTGAGGCAGGATTTGGTGCCTTCACTGCCTCGTCACCGCTCAGCTCATAGTCCCGATCCTGTCAGAGCCTGGTGAAAAGTATAGCAGCCAATCCCAATCCAACTGAAGGGTATAGACAGAGGTAAGGTATTTCCTATGATAGAGACACGTAGGACAAGGGGCCATGGGCTTCAAGTGATGGGGGGAGAGGTACAACACAGATATTAGAGGGAGGTTTTTCACACAGAGGGTAGTGGGGGTATGGAATGCTCTGCCAAATAAGGTGGTGGAGGCAAACACGCTAGAGTCCTTTAAGAGTAACTTAGACAGGCACATGACTGAGTTGGAGATGGGTGGATATCGGAGAACCTTTCAAATAAGGGTCATTAGCATTGGGGCGTCCCTGGTAATGTAAATGGGTATAGTATGATAATAATGTTTTTTCTCTTTCATTCACAGGTTTTAAGTCGGTCCACCTCGTGTCCAACGAGGGGCATACACACGATGGGTCGTACTGGGGCTGCCCTTGGTTGTTCGAGATTGGCCTAGTGCTTCATGTTGTTAGTGTGTGCCTAAACTGGACCAGATACTGGGCAAGACGACAGCTCAGTGACTATCACTGATTGCCGTGCAGACACATGGATTTGGGCCGGTGTCTGTGGGAGTTTGCGCATTCTCCCCGTGCTTGCATGGGTTTTCTCCGGGTGCTCCGGTTTCCTCCCACACCCCAAAGATGTGCTGTTAGGCTGATTGGCAGGAATAAATTGTCCCTAAATCAGTTTCCCTCAATCTGGATGGCCATAAATCATTAGATAGGGGTCAGTGGGGCAGAGGGGGACTGGTGGTGTTGAGATGGCGGCGCGGGCTCGTTGGGCCGAAGGGCCTGTTTCCCAGGCTGATTTTGTTCTTTGTTCTTTGACTCCAGAGGCAGTTAGAAATATTGAGAAAACAAGTAATTTGAGCAGTAGAATATATATGCATCAGCTCCAGCAGTCCAAAGGAGAGGGGTCAAGTGAGCAGAGCGATCGGGAGACCATGCGAGGGATCAGGGGAGCAGAGAGAGATACAGAGACAGAATGAGGTGCCAGGTGAGCAGAGAGATACGGAGACAAAGATAGGGAGCAGGGCAGGGGGAATAAGAGACAAGGAGAGGACCAGGGAAGTCGAGGCATATGGAGACCAGGAGTGTGACCAGGGGAACAGACACATATGCAGACAAGGAGAGGGATGACAAAGGAAGATATACGAGAAAAGTCGTGAGATCATGGGTGCAGAAATAAGGAGACAAGGAGAGGGATCGGGGTGGGGATTGCAGAGCAGAGAGATATAGAGACAAGGACAAGACTAGAGTAACAGAGGGATATGGAGCCAAGGGAAGAGCCGAGGTAACAGTGAGACACAGCCAAGGAGCAGAGGGGAGTACGGTAGGATGAGAGAAGAATTGGCGAATGTGGACTAGGGGAGCGCGTTGGAAGGTAGGTCTGCTGAGGAGCAGTGGAGGATCTTTAAGGAGATCTTTCTTGGTGCTCAGCAGAAATTTATTCCGATGGTCAAAAAGGACCGTAGGAGGAGAGGTAATAAGCCGTTGATAACGAAGGAGGTGAAGGAAAGTGTTAAATTAAAAGCGGAGGCGTTTAGAGTAGCTAAGAGTAGTGGGCGAGAAGAGGATTGGGAGAGGTTTAAATGTCAACGAAGATTGACAAAGAAGTTGATAAAGAAGGGTAGGAGAAACTATGAAGCTGGGCTAGCACTTAATATAAAAAAGGATAGCAAGAGTTTTTATAAATATATAAAAAGGAAGAGGCTGGCTAGGGTGAACGTTGGACCCTTAGAGGATGAGAAGGGGGACTTAGTGGTAGGGGATGGGGAAATGGCTGAGGTCTTGAATAACTTTTTTGTTTCTGTCTTCACGGGGGAGGACATGAATAATTTGCCAGGTGTTAGCAATGGAAAGGTGGTAGGACTGGAGGGTCTTAATGACATTACTGTTACTAGAGAGGCGGTGCTCGACAGACTGGAGGGGCTGATTGTGGACAAGTCGCCAGGACCGGATGGAATGCATCCGAGGGTTCTGAAAGAAATGGCGGAGGTGATAGTGGATGCCTTGGTGGTTATTTTCCAGACGTCGCTGGATTCCGGGGAAGTGCCGGAAGATTGGAAAACGGCTAATGTTACGCCGTTGTTTAAGAAGGGTGCCAGGCAAAAGGCGGGGAATTATAGGCCAGTTAATTTAACGTCTGTTGTAGGTAAAATGTTAGAATCCGTCATCAAGGAGGAAATAGCGAGGCATCTTGAGGGGAACTGCTTGGTAGAGCAGACGCAGCACGGTTTCGTTAAAGGGAAGTCGTGTCTGACAAATTTACTGGAGTTCTATGAGGGTGTGTCTAGGGCGGTGGATAGAGGAGAGCCGGTGGATGTGGTCTTTCTTGATTTTCAGAAGGCGTTTGACAAGGTACCTCACAAGAGGTTATTGCAGAAGGTAAGGGGGCATGGAGTTGGGGGTAGGGTGTTAGCGTGGATAGAGGACTGGTTGTCAAATAGGAGGCAGAGAGTGGGGGTCAATGGGTGCTATTCGGATTGGCGGATGGTGACTAGTAGAGTGCCCCAGGGGTCGGTGCTGGGGCCTCAGCTATTTACCTTTTATATAGATGATCTGGAGGAGGGAACCGAGTGTAGGGTGTCGAAATTTGCTGATGACACCAAAATTGGTGGAAAGGCAAATTGTGCGGAGGGTGGGGAGAGTCTACAGAAGGATCTAGATAGGCTGGGCGAATGGGCCAGGAAATGGCAGATGGAATTTAATGTTGGCAAGTGCGAGGTGGTCCACTTTGGTAGGAAAAATGGTAGGAAGGATTATTACTTACGTGGAGAAAAACTGCAGCAGGCGACGGTGCAGAGGGACCTCGGGGTCCTTGTGCATGAGTCGCAAAAACCCAGCTTGCAGGTGCAGCAGGTGGTCAGGAAGGCGAATGGGATGCTGGCCTTCATAGCGAGGGGGATTGAATACAAAAGTAGGGAGGTCTTGCTGCAGCTGTATAGGACATTGGTGAGGCCGCAGCTGGAGTACTGTGTGCAGTTTTGGGCGCCGTACTTACGCAAGGATATTTTGGCCTTGGAGGGAGTGCAGAGGAGGTTTACTAGGCTGATGCCGGAGTTGAGGGGGTTGAGCTATGAGGAGAGGCTGAATAAATTAGGCTTGTACTCGTTAGAGTTTAGAAGAATGAGGGGCGATCTCATTGAGACGTATAAGATGATGAATGGGATGGATAGGATAGAGGTGGAGAGACTCTTCCCGCTCAGAAAGGATAGTAGGACTAGGGGGCACAGCCTCAAGATAAAGGGGGGGCGGTTTAGAACGGAGTTGAGGAGGAACTTCTTCACTCAAAGGGTGGTGAATCTCTGGAATTCTCTGCCCGTTGAAGTGGTGGAGGCTACCTCGCTAAATATTTTTAAGACGCGGGTTGATGGGTTTTTGACAAGAGA
>NC_137355.1:2560000-2847500 GCF_965287045.1 Carcharhinus amblyrhynchos
GCTCCTTTATGCAGCTACTGACTGTTCTGTTTGGTTCACTGTCACTTTCACCTTTGATCGACTTGTGACAATTTGTTGCCCCATGCTGAAAAGTAAATTTTGCACCGACAAAATGGCTAAAGTTGTCCTGGGATCAATCACTGTTCTGAGCTGTTGTAAGAACGTTTTTTGGTATTTTATGCTGTCAAATTCGTATACGTTGGTGAACGACCCATGGTTTTGCAGTGTTTCTCTCTTTGTCATGCAATCTCCTGTCTGGATTGCCGTTGAACTCAGCCATCATATTCTAAACCCCTGTGTCCCATTTGTTCTGATTCTGTTGTTCAATATTTACACTGTCAGGCACATTTTAGTGAGCAGCAGGTCTCGCAGGAGACTCCGAGCTCCCAACAATGGAAAAGGTACAAAAGACCCAGAGATGCAGAATCGAAGGAAATCTATTATTTTACTCTTTGCTATCTCAGTGAATTTTATCATATTATGGGCAACGATAATGGTATACTCTGTATGGAGGCGGATGTATTATTTGGGGTATTGTGCTGTTTGGATGACTGATTCTGTTCAGGATTTCGGCTTCATCCTACAGCTCATGAGTTGCTGCACAAATACTTATATATACGCTGTGACCCAGAGGAAGTTCAGAGAGCAGTTGAAGAATGTGCTCAAATGTCCCTTTGCGCTCGTTGTGCAATTATTTCAATGATGCTCATAACAGGCAAAGAATAATTCATAGAATCCTTGATTTAATTGCACATTTCCCAGTGTGACAGGGCCAAGTGTGACAGTGAAAGTTGTGCCCTGTTGATGTGTTTATTGATTGTAGGGAATTAAACCCGAATATGGGGAAAGGAAGGAAGACCCTGTTGCTATGGTGGTAGTGAACATTTTTTGACAATGTAGGAGAAGCCTGTCTAAACGGTGGTAATAAACACTGCAGGAAACTCGCAGTGGGATTTGAATAGAATTAGGATTTGGTGCAACACTGAAACTTCTCAGTCAGTTATTCACATAAGAAGCAGCAAATTTAACCTTTGAAGATTGAATACAGATGGATAGCCCTCTGTCTCCTCCACCTCCACCAGCACCATGGACCTCCCAGAAACCAATACCAGGAACAGGATGCGATGGTGGTAATTATAGAGGGAAATGGATTGATCCATTCGGAGCATGTGTGGAACGGATGATTCAGCATTCATACCAATTGATGAGATTTGAATGCTGCACAAAATAAGAGCAGGTGATAGATAAGCAAGCAATTCGCGAGCGGATGGGATCGAACAAAATCACAGTGGGAGAATGTGTGTGTTATAACTGGCAGAGATGGAGTGAGAAAACCGTTACACTGGTGAGGTGAGTGATAGAGCAGATAAACAATGCGGGTATCAGTATATGTGGAATTAATGGAGTATGAAGTCACATTGGAATTTCGGGATCTGTGCAACAGGCACTGGGGGAGTGTTTGTGATTGATGACATGCAGAGAGGATATGTGGTGATGGATCTGGTAGAGCAGAAGAGCGAGTGAGATATCACCCTCTATCCAATAGAGGTGAATGTATACCGTGAACAGAAGGGAAGTTGTTGGGTTGTAAGTTCGCTGCTCCGTCATGTAATGGATCAAAGTCAATAATATTTGGGAAGATATAATATTTATTACGAAATCGTGAACATGTACTATTTGATCCCTGTGTGTTGGTCAGAATCTAGATTTTTATTTCTTCAGTTTCTTCCATTTTCAAAGTTACCTGTAAGTTCATTGGTTTGTTAAGCTAAAGGGGGATTTACAACTGTATAACAAACACAAGGAATATGAAATAGTTTTATTTTTAATATTAGAAACCCGGGAGTTACACTGAGACAGCAAAAGTAAATTGAGTTGATTGTGTTCCCAGGAGCAGGGAACAGTTTTATCACTCTGCAGAAGGACAGGAAAAGAGCTTGCAAATTGCACATCATAAATTAATAAACCAAAATTTCACAAACCATGGGAGTGGTATAGAAGGAAGTATCTGAAGACCTTCTAAAGATTTGATTCCATAAACTGAAATCTTTAAGGGGTAATTTTCAAAGTACTAATTCCTGTAAGGAGGTGCTGTTCTGCTTTAAATATCACTTCTTCTTTATTGTAATAAATCTTTAACTCAAATAAATAACCATCAACTTTTATTTCAGAAGTTTTATATCTGAGTTTCTGAAAAAAACCCTCAACAAACACAAATTGCATCATCGTTCTGTTCCCAGTATCCATTCGGGATTTGAAGAGCCTGGACTGAGCAACTGGTATCGCATCAAATAACTGCCGGCTCTTTGTGGAATTTAAAACAGGAATTTTTTGATGGTCTTGGAAATGGTAAATTCAAAGGGAGGGAGTGTGGGGAGAAGATTTACCGCAGGTGGGGATAGGCACGCACAGTGGCACCGTAGTTAAAAGGATTAGCGATGGGAAATGTGTGGGGTTATGGAGATTGAGCGGGGTGGGGTGGGATTGGGGTAGGATTCTCTTCAGGGATTCAATGTGGAATCCAGCAGCCAAATTGCCTACTTCTGCTCTGTGGGAAATTTCTGTTTCCATTCTGCAATGAAATGGGTGGGGTTTAAAGTGGGAACCTCAAAAAGTTCTGAGACAGCATTCAAAGTTCTACAAAAAGTGAATAAACCTCAGACAACAGAACTGTCACAAAATTTGCAGTTTGACATATGTGCAAGGATGGAAAAACGGCACGATTAAAGGGATTGGAGATCACTTCTATTTGATTTGATTTGATTTGATTTATTATTGTCACACCTATTAACATACAGTTAAAAGTATTGTTTCTTGTGCACTATACAGACAAAGCATACCTTTCAAAGAAATGGAAACGAGAGCGTGCAGAATGTTGTGTTTCAGTCATAGCTAGAGTGTCAAGAAAGATCAATAATGAAAACATGAACCATTTGATCCAACTTGCTACTTTCAAAATGCAATCCAATTATCCTCACTTCCCTCTGCTCTTTGACTCTAACCAGACAATAACACCCTCTCCTAAATTAATAATCCAATTCATGCTTTAAGATAATTTGTGTATTTTTCCCCACTGACAATTCAGGCAGCATGTCCCAACTCACAACTCATTGCAACAAATAAATTATTTTGATAGTTCTGCAGAATCTATGTGTACCGGTTTGCTAACCTCACACTTCCGAAAATCTGCAAGGGTCATGGGTGGAGGGGGGACTCATCATGTTAAAATGGCTGAGCGGGCTCGTTGGGCCGAAGGGCCTGCTTCCCGTGCTGTGTTGTTCTTTGTTCTTGGTCACCACTGGGAGAAGATCTGGGGAACTCTCCCTGGTGTCCTGCGACCATTGATTTCCCATTGCCCATCATAAACAACCCTGTCTTCCACACCTGAATTACTTTGCTCATTGTGGCATCATGCTGTGAGCAAATAAGTTGCCAAATTTCCGATAGTACAGCTCTTGAAAGCTCGTGTTTCCAAATGAACTTGTTGGATTTTAACCTGGTGTTGTGGGGCTACTTTTAGACAAGGCGGGATTGACCGGAGGGTTAGATAGGGTGGACAGTGAGAGCATTTTTCCTCGATGGTGATGGCTAACACGAGGGGACATAGCTTCAAAATGAGGGGTGATAAATATGGGACAAATGTCAGAGGTAGGTTCTTTACTCAGAGGGTAGTAAGGGCGTGGAATGCCCTGCCTGCAGCAGTTGTGGACTCGCCAACTTTAAGGGCATTCAAATGGTCAGTGGATAGGCATCTGGATAAGATTGGAATAGTTGAGGTTCGAGGGTCATTAGATTGGTTCCACTGGTCGGCGCAACATCGAGGGCCGCAGGGCCTGGACTGCGCTGGAATGTTCTATGTTCGATGTTCTATTTACTTATTAAATTCTAACAGGACGAGACAGGGTAAATGCAGGGAGGATATTCCCACTGGTGGGGGAGTCCAGAGCCAGAGGTCACAGTCTGAGGACACGGGGTTGACAATTTAGGGCGGAGGTGAGGAGACATTTCTTCACCCAAAGAGTGATGAGCCTGTGGAATTCATTCCCACCAGAAGTAATTGATGCCAAAACATTGAATGCATCCAAGAGGCAGCTGGATATCGCACTCGGGGCGAATGGGATCAAAGGTTATGGGGAAAAAGCAAGATTAGGTGATTGAGTTGGATGATCAGCCATGATTGTGATGAATGGCGGAGCAGGTTCGAAGGGACAAGTGGCCTCCTTCTGCTCCTATCTTTTATGTTTCTAGATATAATTTCCAGGTTATATTTTAACAAGCATTTGAATTGATAATGTGTTGTGGAAATACAATTTCACCAATAATTCCTGGCAGTGTTTATTATTTAACTCTACTCTCTGTGCCTGAAGTTGTGTGGTAGCCTTCCTGCTGGATAACACTTCTACACAGTCACTCGACTGCTCACAGGAGGCATTGCTGCTTACTGTACATCCATTTACTTTCCAATTCTTAATTTTGTGACCCTCGTCTGTTTAAAATATTCAACTTGGATGATGATGATGATGAAGCGTTCGTGTTAGTCCTGTCCTCTGTGTTCTAGCCTTATTTAAGATTGAAATGTAGTCCTGGCAATAACATACCTGACACAGGCTCGAAATCAGACAGGCACACACTTTCGAAAGTAGAAAAATGCAATGGGTGGCAGCTTAACACTTCAGCAATGCCTTCATTTCACATCATCAGCAATTGGCAGCAGAGACGTTGTTTCCATTTGATTCATCTCCAGTGATCCACAGACAAAGAGAAATTATCAAACGATGGAACAGTGCATGATTCTACACATTAACCCAGTCTGACTAGATAATGATGAGGAATAAGAACTTGGGAAGACTCTCCAACAACACCCGAGGATCACTGGGTGTTAATGTGGAGAAAAAAAGACGGGTTGCTGATTGCACATGAAGGCAGATTTGTTGCACGGATCAACAGGATGGAAATGTATCGTTATTTCACACTGATCCTGCGAAACCAAGTGATGACCAAGAACAGGAACATAAATTACTTCCCACCCCCTCCCCTCCCTCCAAAAAAAGCAGAACACTGGGAATGTTTTGGGAAATGGAGAGCTGAGCTGATTCCCCCCACATTAATCCTGAAACTCTTGGTAATGGTACAAAGCTTGAAATCATTCCCTTGAACAATGTCAGCAGGATTGGGTAATGATCAGCTACAGGATACTGACCCCACATATTAACAGGAACCCCACACCACCGAGCTCCGTCCCACTGGTCCTAATTGGACCATTGCTCTCATTTACACTATTATCTTTAGCATTATTTACCTTTGCATGTGCAAAGATTACTAAAGTTTGAATCAATTCCCATAACCTCCCTACACTGCTGAAAGAGACTATACATCCATCGAGCCTGCAAGCAATTTCCTAAAGAGTATCCTGGTTCACCACCCTGCCCCATACCTGGAACCCCACACATTTGTCACGGCTCCTGAATCGAGCCTACAATTATTTGGTCACCAAGGGGGAACACAGCATGGCCAATCCAGCTAAACTACACATCTTTAGAATGTGGGAGGAAACGGCAGCACCCGGAGAAAAGCCACACACAAACACAGGGAGAATGTGGAAACTCCATACAGACAGTACCTGAGGCTGGAATTGGACCAGGGTCCCTGGCGCTGTCAGACAGCAGTGCGAATCACTGTGCTACCATGTCACCCTTTGTGTTTCTACTCGCTCATTCCAAATTATAATTTATATTCAATGATTGATTTGATTAGATATTATTCATTCATTGTAGGGGATAATTGGTTCCAGGTACAATCATTACAAATTGCCACTGGATATAAAAAAAACTTTCACACTCAAATTGTAAAACCTCTCAGCCTGGTGCATTATTTACTTTTTGATTTTCCTTCTTCACAGTTAACCGAGTGACCATTATCATCTTGTCGTGGGAATAATGTGGTCTGTCCAAATGTGTAACTCGCTCCCTGATGGCCATGGCAGCAGCAGATCGATTGGTTGTCATTTTCAACCTAACCTTGAGACAGATTCCTATTCTTTGTTGGGAAGTGTGCCTTTTTGTGGAGTCCATCGCTTTGTGCAATATACACATCATCCTGCTTTATGCAGCTACTGGCTGTTCACTCTGGTTCACCGTCACTTTCACTTTTGATCGTTTTGTGGTTATTTGTTATCAAAAGTTCAAATATAAACACTGCATTGAGAAAATGGCTACTATGGTCTCGGAACTGTGACTGTACTGAGTTGTTTGAAAAATATTTTTTGTTACTTTATGCTAACAGGCTGGTATGCACTGGTGAACCAACCCTGGTTATGCTCTATATCAGAGGATGCTCGATAATCAACTGCCTGGGGACCAATTGAGTTCCTTCATCACATTTTAAACCCGGTGGTCCCATTTGTTCTTATTCTGCTGATCAATGTTTTCACAATCAGAAACATTCTGGTGAAAAGTACAGCCTGCCGGAGACTCTGAGCTCAAAATTGTGGGAAGGCTACCAGAGACCCAGAGATAGAGGGGAGAAGGAAATCCATCATTCAACTGCTTGTAATTTTGGGGAATTTTATACTCTTATGGTTACTTTTAATGGTAAATTCTACATGGGTCAGAATGCACTGGATGGGTTTTACCTTTGGATTTATGCATAACTGTGTGTGAGAAATGACCTTCCTGCTCCAGCTCCTGAATTGCTGCACAAAAACTGCATTTATGCTATGATCCGACAAAGTACAGAGCACAATTGAAGGAGATGATGAAATATCTCTTTAAAATATTTGTAAATTCATTAAATATTGAGAAAAAAATTACAACTTGAAAGGAGTTTTATTTTTCTCAAACAATTTCTTCTGTGTGTCAATGGTAGAGACATACCGGGGGCATTTTGCTATATCTTGGGCTCTGCAAGGAATCTCCAGTTTTTGTCGTGCTCCTGGAACAAAATCCTAAATTTGAACATAGAACAGTACGGCACAGTACAAGCCCTTTGGACCTCGATGTTGTGCCGAGCTTTGTCCAAAACCAACATCAAGCTATCCCACTCCCTATCATTCTGGAGTTCTCCATGTGCCTATCCAATAACCGCTTCAAAGTTCCTGAAGTGTCCGAGTCCACTATCACAGCAGGCAGTGTATTCCACACCCCAACCACTCTCTCTGAATAAAGAATCTATCTCAGACATCCCTCCTATATCTCCCACCATGAACATTATAGTTATGCCCCCGAGTAACAGCTACATCCACCCGAGGAAATCGTCTCTGCACGTCCACTGTATTAATCTCTCTCATCCTACATTAAGTTGCTCTGATCCTCCTCCTCTCTAAAGAGAAAAGCACCAGCTCCCGCAATCTTTACTCGTAAGACCAACCCTCCAAACCAGGCAGCATCCTGGTAAATCTCCTCTGCACTCTCTCCAATGCTTCCACATCCTTCTTATTGTGAGGTGACCAGAACTGCACACAATATTCCAAATGTGGTCTCACCAAGGGAGTTGCAGCATAACCCCACGGCTCTTAAACTCTAACCTCCTGTTAATAAACACTAACACACTATAGGCCTCCTTCACAGCTCTATCCATTGGAGTGGCAACCTTCACAGATCTATGAATATGAACCCCAAGATCTCACTGTTCCTCCACATTCGTCAGAACCCTGCTGTTGACCCCGTAATCCACATTCAAATTTGTCCTACCGAAATGAATTACCTCGCACTTAACAGGATTAAACTTCATCTGCCATTTTTCAGCCCAGCTTTGCATCCTCACAATGTCTCCTTGCAGCCAACAAGAGCTCCCGAACTCACCCACTGCTCCAACAATCTTGGTGTCATCAGCAAATTTACTGACCCACCCTTCAGCCCCGTCCTCCAAGTCATTGATAAAATCCACAAATAGCAGAGGACCCAGAACTGACCCCTGTGGTACACCGCTGGTAACTGGTCTCCAGTCTGAAAATTTTCCATCCAACACCACCCTCTGTCTTCTATGAGATGCAGTGAGAAGTCTCACAACACCAGGTTAAAGTCCAATAGGTTTATTTGTAGGAAACACCACGAGCTTTCGGAACTGGCTGTTCCTTCAATGGGAGTTCTGGAACATTAACCTGGTGTTGTGAGACTTCTTACTGTGTTTACCCCAATCCAACACCAGCATCTCCACTTCTATGAGATAGCCAGTTACTTATCCAATTGGTCAAATTTCCCTCTTTCCCACACCTCCTTTCTTTCTTCCTGAGCCGACCTTGGGAACTTTATCAAACACCTTACTAAAATCCATGTATACCACGTCAACTGCTCTTCCTTCATCCACACACTCAGTTACCTCAAAGAATTCAGACAAATTTGTGGGGCAGAACTTACTCTTCTCCAATCCGTGTTAACTATCCCAGATTAAGCTATATCTTTCTAAATGGTCATAAATCCTATCCCTCAGGACCCTTTCCATTAATTTACCAACACCAAAGTAAGACTGACTGGCCTATAATTACCAGGGTCATTCCTATTTCCTTTCTTGAACAGAGGAACAACATTCGCCATTCTCCAGTCCTTTGACACTACCCCCATGGACAGTGAGGACCCAAAGGTCAAAGCCAAAGGCTCTGCAATCTCATTCCTTGCCTCCCAAACAATCCTAGGACATATCCCATCTGGCCCAGGGGACTTACCGACCCTCAGGTTTTTCAAACTTGCTAATGCATCCTCCCTCAGAACATCCACCTCCTGCAGCCTATCAGCCTGTATCACACTCTCATCCTCAAAAACATGGCCCCTCTCCTTGGTGAACATTGAAGAAAAGTATTCATTCATCGTCTCTCCTATCTCTTCTGACTCCATGGACAAGTTCCCACTACTATCCTTGACCAGCCCTAACCTCACCCTGGTCATTCTTTTATTTCTCACATAAGAGTAAAAAGCCTTGGGGGTTTTCCTTGATCCGACCCACCAATGAACCGCCCAACTTATATACAGGTAAAAATAAAACACTGAACCAGCAACCAAAGCAAACTACAAACCTTCCCAGGCCTCTCCACGGCCTACTTCCAGTTTCCCGTTTCCTACTGCACTGGAACAAAAAACTCCGAGAAAAAGTAAAATAAAAATCAAACTCTTACACTCAGCTCTCCCTGTACGAATCGCTCCCTCTCTGCTTGCTTTGCTGGAACAATGAGGTCGATACCTCGAAGGTGAGTAACTTTTATAGAAAAAAAATCCTTCCCATTAGGAAGCCAGATTGACCCATTTGTCAAACGACCCAACTGATCCTTGTTTTCTCATCCTTACATACTCTTCCTTTTCCCTCTTGACAAGACATTCAGCCTCCTTTGTGAACTATGGTTCCCTCACTCGGCCATTTCCTCCCTGCCTGACAGGGACATACCTATCACGGACACGCAGGATTTGTTCTTTGAAAAAGTTTCACTTTTTGTTTGTTCCCAGACCTGACAGTTTCTGTTCCCATCTTATGCTCCCTAATTCTTCCCGAATCGCATCATAATTACCCCCCACCCCAATTATAAACCTGAAGAGATTGGTGAAGAGAGTGAACCTGTGCCTCAATTCTCAAAACGAAGGTGGTGGCTCCGGACCACTGCACTCTGCCTACTTCAGAAGCAGAACTGCAGGAACCTGTTCCAGTGTTGAAATGTCGCAAGGTCACAGGGGGAGAGATGCAATGACAATATCGATTGTGGCAGTTAATGTCGTCCAAATGGGGAGCTATGCAGGGGTATATAGTGTGGAGTGTTCCTTTTACTGGCACTGAGGGGGTATATTTTCAACTGGGCAGTAACCACCTTACCATTACTAAGTATTGTAAATGAATCTTGATTTGATCAAGGGACACCGGTCTTTTTGAGTTCGTGAAATTTGAGGTAAAGGACAAAAAATGCATTCTACTGGGGTGGAAACTGGGGTGGAAAATCGACAATGATTTAAGGTAATCATTAAGCATTTAATTCCAGATTTTCATTGAAGTATTGTGCTTGAATGGAACCTGAAACAGGGCCCCCAAAACATTGTCCAAAGTCTCTGTATTAATAGACCAGTGACATTGCCCCTGGGTCGCCATAAGCACCTTTTCTTATTGAAAACACTGGTTTCGGGTTTTACGATACAATGACCCTGGTTTAGAAGCTATCGTGTGTTGGCAGGAATAAAGCTTATGACATTAGCAGCAGGTTGGAGGCCAGGAGATGCAAATAATTGTCTTTGTTCACAAGTGATGGTGGCAGAAGTTACATTTTTGAAGCCATTCTGTTAGCTTGGCTGGAGTGTTTTTGCGATCGGGTGCTATATTCAAGTCTTATTTTTTGGTTTTGAAATGAAATACGTTCCCTGTAGTGAATGAAAATAATTGAATTTCACATATTGACTCATGGAAGGTGGGATATGAGTTGCAGTTCTGTGCAGGTATCGGTCCATTCATATCAGCATATAAAACACACATTCAGCAGGGGAAATGGTCTTTCCCCACTGCATCCTCTTTCTGAGGTTTAAATCCTGGTTCAGACATCTGAAAGAAACAAATACTGGCATTTGCAAATGTTGGGAGGCTTGCAGAGTATTTATGATCCATCTGTTTGAGGATGTCCATTTCATGCACAAACTCTGATCTCACTGTCCCCGGGTAGGGATCAGGTTTGCCAAATCACTGATGTGGTGTCGAAGGGGTCGAGGTTGATGAGCACTCAGTGGTCGTGTGCAGGTTAGGCTGTTCTGCACAATGCACAGAGGGATGCTGCACATTTCACTTTGAGATATCTCAGCCCTGGGATCATGCGTTGCCTTGTCAAGATGAGAACCTGATATTCACTTGGGTAACGAGGAACTTCAGTTGCTCGAGCCCAGGGACTGGGGCTTGGCCAATGATCAGGAGAGTGGAAAATATTAATTGTCTTTGCATGGTTTTGAGGGTCCCCTTTCAGGGTCGATCACAATTGGGAGGTTTCAGCTTCCACTGCTGTGAGTCCTTAGTCTGTACAGCGATAGTTGGGCAGTTGGCTCCTGAACTTGGGCCAACCTTTCTGAGCTGGAATGACAGATGTCCTTCTGTGTGGAATCTCGCCTGCCTCCATAACGAATATATCTGCAGTGCAGCAGACTTTTCGGTTCAGCATAAGATCCAATATGGTGTTGGCCACCGTGCTGGTGAACGGGATAAAGGATCCTCCCTTTATTGTAACACGACTGTCATGTGAGGAATGGTCAGGTAATGCTGTAACTCCAGCTCGCTGATCAATTCTGTGGGACATCACCACACATTTCTGGAGCATTGTAGAATTTGTTCTGTTCCAATGTTCCAGTTGGTTACAATTTTGAAGTGTACATAGAGTTATTTCTGCTTCTATCTGCTTTCTGGTTTGACAGGCCGCTGCCTGGAGTCCATTTTCTTCAGATCTTCAATAGTAATTGCCCGAGTTCATTCCCACAGGGAAATATTCCAATTCCTAGCAGCTTGTGGGCAGTTAATTTGTCATCTCTCACATCACTCCTTCCTGATATGGGATAAAGTACTTATTTTCCAAATCTGGAATCTTGAATTATTGACTTTCATGGTTCCTTTTAATCTTCTGCTGATGTCAAGTTGCTGAAAGGGGATTCCTGATGAAAAGACATTGCGTGCTGGAAAGGGAATGTTTACACCATTAGCACCAGGTTAAAGAATATAATATATACAAACAGCTGCCATGGTGTAGGTCTGTCTGGGACAGACTTCCCATCTGCTAAAACGTTGTGCTGGCTTGACTGGAATGTTTCTCGAATCCAATGAGCTCGACATTCCACGTGTTTGCCTTTCTCTTCAACAGTTAACAAAAGTCCAGAAACAAGCTTGTGATTATCTGGAGCCATCTTGTCACCCAGACATTGTCAGTTAAAAAAGGGGGAAAAGCATCAGGCTGACCACAAATTTAACAACAAACATATTAGCCTTTGACAGGTCTGAGTAATGATAAAACCATTTCAGACTCACAACGATGACACACTGCAACACATTTACACCCAAGAATCATTGATATGTTATGGACAGCACCCCCAAAACTTCCACAATTTTTGCATTCAGCAAGCCTCCTGCATCCATTAAATCCGAGAAAATTATCTACTTTATGAGGAATAGAAAGTATTTGAGAAAAGGGGTTAACTGAGCTTGTTTGTTTAGTCGCTGTAATGATGTTAATCTCCGTAGATACTCATGATGTCACAAGAGACTTTCTATCTCCTGTTAAGAAGGGGTTCCTATTCACGTGTTAGCTGATAGTGTTCGCAGAAGCTTCACCTCCAGCTCATAAAGTTTAGCAGCGCCAGTGACAAGGAGAGGATCGGTCAGAATCTCAGATCAATAGACTGGAGTGTCACAACAATGCATCAGCATCGAATGACAATGGTTTGGAATGTTACAGCAATTGATGATAATCTGGGATTAACACAATTGAATGATACAGCAGTGGTTCAGAGTCTGAGAACAACCTGGTGGAATATTACAGCAATGGATAGAGCTTTGTCCAATTTGATTGACAGGCTTCATGAAAATAGCTGGTGGATAACTTCAGTTCATCGGATCCGATTTGTAATTTACATTTTCCAGTACTTTTACTATCCCATCCTGGCCATTATTGGAGTCCCAGGTAAATCTCAATAACCAGTTAATAATTAGATAAGAATGCTTAACTATATTTCTCCTCTTGTCCCTTTGTTTGCTGTTGCCATTTCTGTTGAGTCTCAGTGTTCAAATATTAAAGTACAGAAGTGATGTTAGGGGTAAGCCTTTCACTCAGAGGGTGGTGAGTGAATGGAATCGGCTGCCGTCAGTGGTGGTGGAGGCGAACTCGCTGGGGTCTTTTAAAAGACTTCTGGATGAGTTTGTGGGGTTTTATGGGATTGGGTGTTATAGATAGGTGTTGATGTGATCGGCGCAACTCGTGGGCCGAAGGGCCTGTTTGTGCTGTAGTGTTCTAAGTTCTTTGTTCTATTAACATCCCCATGTCCATTCGCATTTAGAATGTTCTTAATAATTCAATTTCTCCACTTTGCTCCAGGTGGAATCTATCATAAACTTCATATGCACCATCTCACAGTCTGACCTGTATTCATGCATCCAGAGAACATTTGTGTTTGGCTGATGTATTCATAACTTTTTTCCTCAGGTGGGTGAAACTGGCTGGGAGGTCCCTTGGCTTTCCCAACATATCGAAATTCCTGATGCCGTGTGTGTCTCTGTTGGTCCCCAAAAGAAATTTCAGCAATGCCAAAAACCTTATCAGTATCTCCTGCAATTAATCTTCGACTTTTCTGACAGTTGCTTTAGTTACTTAATTCTGAAACAGGCAGCCAGTCCCAGCATTTGTGCCACTCCGACTGAGAATGAGAGATATCTTCTCAGAGGTATTTCTTTATTATTATTCATTCCTGGGACATGGGCGTCGCTGGCTGTTCAGCATGTATTGCCCATCTCTTGTTGCTCTTGGAGGGCAGTTCAAATTTAACCCCACATTGCTGTGGCTTTGCAGTCGCATGTCGGTCAGTGCAAGTAAGGATGGCAGATTTCCTTTCCTAAAGAAAATGAGTGAACCGGATGGGATTTTCTGAAAATCGACAACGGTTTCACGTTCGTCAGTATATTCTTAATTCCAGATTTTTTATTGAATTCAAATTCCACCAACTGCCGTGAAGGGATTGGAACCCCGGTCCCCAGGACACTAGCTGCGTTTCTGGATTTCTGGGATCTGGCGATAATACCACTGGGCCATTGCATTGAATGTCCCTCAATACAAAGCACAACACTCAAAAAATCTTCACTAGTTGATTGTGAGCCCACCATGTAGAAATATCATATGTATTGTGAGTGCAGGAGAGTCTCTATGTGCATGGTGGAGCTGACCACCAGTGTGATGAACTGGTGCTGTAGATGTTTGAAGCGATGAGAAATAGCCTCCAGTACACGCTGAGCCTGTGTCCAAGTTCAAGGTTTTCTGCTGCAGTCTTCATATCAATACCTTCACAGGAAATAAATATTCTCACCAGGTATTTAGTGAACACCTGAGGAAGGAAAATTCTTCGTTGCTCGACACATTCCTCCTGAACGGGTTGAGTATTTTATTCATTTCCACGTGACGTGGGTGCCGTTGGCGATGCCACCATTAGTTCCCCATCACTGGTTGCCATTGATGACAATGGGGTTTAGGTCCACACACAGTTAGGTTAGGGAGAGAAGACCAGGAATTTGACCCAGTGACAGTGAGCGAAAGGCGAGACATGTCAAAGTCAGGATGGTCCATGTTTGGAAAAAGAGGTCATTCATGATCTCCCTTCTGTTGATTCCCTCACCATGTTCCACACGTCTAGTCTAGCAGTTTGGTCAGTTGGAACATGGCCAGCTGAAACTGTGGTGACACTACAGATCCATTCTTGATGATGACATTGAAGCCACCCACCCACAGTGCTTTGTGCGTTCTTGCCACCCCCTCCCCGCACCATCCCCCCTCTCCCACTCCCGTGCTTACTCAAGGGTTGTTCATCATGGAGGAACACTGACTCACCAGCCGTAGGTGAACGGTTGCAGTTATCGATGTCCATGTTTGACCTGATGCCATGAGACTTCATGCAGATTCGATATTGAAGCCTGCCAGGACAAGCCCCTCTCGAATGGAGACCATTGTGCCATTCCCTCTGTGAGTTTTGTGCTGCCTCTGAGGCAGGACATATCCAGGAATAGTGATGCTGGCGTCTCTGACATTATCTGAAATGTGGGAATCTGTGTGAAGAACAATGATTGGCTGTTGCTTGACTCGCCTTCCGAGCAACTCTCCAAATTTCCATACATCGACCCAAATGGTGGGAAGGAGAACTTTGCAGCGTCGCCAAGGCTGGGTTTACTGTTGTTGTTTCGAGTGCCTCGGTCAATGTCGGCTGGAATGTTAGATTTCAATCATTTGTATCTTCTTTGCAGCGCTGAATACAACTAAGTGGCATTTGGGCAATATGTGAATATAGACAGACAGAGAAACAGACACGGAGAAAGGCTGAGGCATGGACAGACCAGAGACAGAGAGGGACAGGCAGATAGACAGACATGCTGACAGATGCTCAGGTGGTTCGATGAAGAGACAGAGATGCAGGTTGCAGCATCGAGCAGGCTGAAGATGGACCTTTGAAAATGGCTGAAGACGGTCATGAGAGCAAGGAGCTGAATGAAAATGCTGAGACACGTTTTGTCTAACAATGACCAAATCTTGCATGACAGGCCATTGAGTAGCAGTTACTATCAGACTTGCCTTGCCCATTTCATTCCTGTACAATGTTAACCTGTGGGAATGTGGTGGGTTCATTTCACCACTGCTTAGAACATAGAACATGGAACATAGAACACTACAGCACAAACTGGCCCTTCGGCCCACGAGTTGTGCCGATCACATCAACACCTACCAACCTACAGACCTATCTATAACCCTCAATCTCATTAAACCCCATATACTCATCCAGAAGTCTTTTGAAAGACCCCAGCGAGTTCGCCTCCACCACCACTGACGGCAGCCGATTCCATTCACTCACCACCCTCTGAGTGAAAAACTTACCCCTAACATCACTTCTGAACCTCCCTCCCCACACCTTAAATCTGTGTCCTCTCGTAGCAACCATTTCAACCTGGGGAAATAGCCTCTGAGAGTCCACCCTATCCATTCCTCTCAACATTTTGTAAACTTCTATCAGGTCGCCTCTCAACCTTCGTCTCTCCAGGGAAAAGAGTCCCAGCTCCCTCAACCTAACTTCATAAGGCATGCCTCCCAGTCCAGGCAACATCCTTGTAAATCTCCTCTGCACCCTTTCAATAGCTTCTACATCTTTCCTATAGTGAGGCGACCAGAACTGCGCACAATACTCTAAATGAGGCCTGACAAGGGTCTTATAAAGTTGCAGCATTACCTCCCGACTCCTAAACTCAATCCCTCGATGAATGAAGGCCAGTACACCATACGCCTTCTTGACCACCTCCTCCACCTGCGAGGCCGATTTAAGAGTCCTGTGGACCCGGACCCCAAGATCCTTCTGCTCTTCAACACTACTCAGACTTCTGCCCTTGATAGATTACTCGTTCATCCCGTTGGTTCTGCCAAAATGGACGACTACACATTTATCTGCGTTGAAGTCCATCTGCCACTTCTCCGCCCAGTCCTGCATCCTATCTATGTCCTGCTGCAACTTTTGACATCCTCCCAGACCATCCACAACACCACCGACCTTCGTGTCATCAGCGAACTTACTTACCCATCCTTCCACTTCCTCATCCAGGTCATTTATGGAAATGACAAACAGCAAGGGTCCTAGAACAGATCCCTGGGGCACTCCACTGGTGACTGATCTCCATGCCGAAAAAGACCCATCCACAACCACTCTCTGCCTTCTGCAGGCAAGCCAGTTCTGGATCCACAAGGCCAAAGGCCCTTGGATCCCATGCCCTCTCACCTTCTCAAGAAGTCTTGCATGGGGGACCTTATCAAACGCCTTGCTGAAGTCCATGTACACCACGTCCACGGCACTTCCTTCGTCAATGTGTTCAGTCACATTATCGAAGAACTCAACTAGGCTCGTAAGGCACGACCTGCCCTTGACAAATCCATGCTGACTATTCCTGATCATGTCAAACCTCTCCAAATGGTCGTAAATCTTGTCCCTCAGAAGCCTTTCCATCAGCTTACCAACCACTGAGGTCAGACTCACCGGTCGGTAATTTCCCGGGCTATCTCTGTTCCCTTTCTTGAAAATAGGGACTACATCCACAATCCTCCAATCTTCCGGAACCTCTCCCGTCTCCATTGACGACGCAAAGATCATCGCCAGGGGCTCTACAATCACTTCCCTCACCTCCCACAGTATCCTGGGGTACATCCCATCTGGTCCCGGCGACTTATCAATCTTGATAGAATTCAAAAGTTCTAATACATCCTCCACCTTAATATCCACAAAATCAATCTTTTCCATCTGCTGCAAATCCGTGGCAAAATCTCCCAGATCAGCTTCCACCGTGAATACTGAGGCAAAGTACTCATTAAGCACCTCTGCCATTTCTTCTGGTTCCACACAGACCTTACCCCCTTCCCCTTTTATAGGTCCTATCCCTTCTCTTCTCATCCTTTTACCTTTCACATATTAAGAAAAGGCCTTGGGATCCTCCTTAATCTTACCCACCAAGGTCTTCTCATGACCCCTTCTGGCTCTCCTAATTTCCCTTTTAAGCTCCTTTCTACAGTCTTATACTCCTCAAGATCCTTAACATCTCCTAGCTCCCTGAACCTTTTGTACACCTTCCCTTTCCTCCTGACTAGGTTCAACACAGCCTTCGTGCACCACGGTTCCCTCGACCTACCAAAACCCCCTTGTCTCATCGGAACGTTGTCACGCATAGCTCCAGACAAACATTCCTTGAATATCCGCCACCTTCCTTCGGTACTTTTCCCTAAGAACGCCTCCTTCCAGTTTATTTGCCCAAGTAACTTCCTGACTTCTTCGTATCTCCCCTTACTCCAGACAAACACCTTCCTAGTCTGCCTGATCCTATCTCGTTCCAATGCAATTGTGAAGGAGATAGAATTATGGTCACCATTCCCAAGATGCTCCCCTACCGAGAGATCCATCACCTGCCCTGGTTCATTCGCCAGTACCAGGTCAAGTACAGCCTCTCCCCTCGTAGGCTCATCCACATACTGTGTCAGGAAACCTTCCTGGACACACCTAACAAACTCCTCCCCATCCAAATCCCTTACCCTAGGGATATTCCAGTCGATGTTTGGGAAATTGAAGTCTCCCATCACGACAACTCTGTTATTAATACATCTCTCCAGAATCTGTTTCCCTATCTGCACTTCAACTTCCCTGTCACTATTGGGTGGCCTATAGAATACACCCAGCAAAGTTTTTGACCCTTTGCTGTTCGTAACTTCCACCCACAGAGACTCTGTAGATAGTCCCTCCACGGCATCCTCTTTCTCTGTAGCCATGACACTGTCCCTGATCAACAGTGCCACGCCACCACCTCTTCTGCCATCCTCCCTGTCCTTCCTGAAGCATCTGAATCCTGGCACCTGAAGTACCCAGTCCTGTCCCTGAGACATCCAAGTCTCCGTAATGGCCACCACATCACAATCCCAAGCAGCAATCCACGCCCTAAGCTCATCTACCTTATTCACTACACTCCTTGCATTAAAATATATACACTTCACCCCCTCAGTCTGGGCATTTCCCTTCTCCACCCCCTGTCTAACCTCCCCCCCATACTGCCTGCGGCCCTCCCCTACCTGGGAGCGAACCTCCTCCGTCCCAGTTTCCCCACCACAGTTCCCTCCCCCCATCCTTTCTAGTTTAAAGTCCCCCCAGTAGCCTTAGCCAGTCTTCCCGCCAAGATATTAGTCCCCCTGGTATTTAAGTGCCACCCATCCTTACTGTACAGGTCCCACCTACCCCTAAAGAGGTCCCAGTGATCTAGGAACCGAAATCCCTGCCCTCGACACCAGTCCCTCAGCCACGCATTCACCCTCCACCTCATTCCATTTCTTCCCTCATTCTCCCGTGGCACAGGCAGCAATCCTGAGATTACTACCTTCGCTTTTCTCTTCCTCAGCTGCCTACCCAGTTCCCTATAGTCCCTTTTCACGAGTGCCTCCCTCTTGCCTACGACAGTAGTACCTATATGCACTACAACCTCTGGTTCCTCACCCTCCCCTTTCAGGATGTCTGGGACACGCCCAGAGACATCCCGGATCCCAGCCCCAGGGAGACAAACCACCATCCGCGACTCCTGCCTACGTCCACAAAAACGCCTGTCCGCGCCCCTCACTGTGGAGTCCCCTATTGAGCTGTCCCCCCCAGTAGTACTCAGGCCGGAGTACTTATTTTGAAGGGGGACATCCACCGGCGTGCTCTCCATCACCCGTGGTTTCCCCTTCCTAATAGTTACCCAAGTGCCTTCTTCCCGTTGCCCTGGTGTGGCTACTTGCTTATAGCTCCTATCAATAACCTCCTCACTCTCCCGAATGAGCCGAAGGTCCTCGAGCTGCATTTGCAGCTCCTTATCCTGGTTTCGTAGGGCCTGCAGCTCCACACACCGAGCACAGGTGTGGATGTCTGGCAGGCCATCTCCAGTGATCCACAGACAAAGAGATATTATCAAAAGATGGAACGGTGCATGATTCTACACATTAACCCAGTCTGACTAGATAATGATAAGGAATAATCTGGAATGATCTGGAGGAGGGAACCGAGTGTATGGTGTCGAAATTTGCTGATGACACCAAGATTGGTGGAACGGCAAATTGTGCGGAGGGTGTGGAGAGTCTGCAGAAGGATCTAGATAGGCTGGGCGAATGGGCCAGGAACTGGCAAATGGAATTTAATGTTGGCAAGTGCGAGGTGGTCCACTTTGGTAGGAATAATGGTAGGAAGGACTATTACTTACATGGCGAAAAACTGCAGCAGGCGATGGTGCAGAGGGACCTCGGGGTCCTTGTGCATGAGTCGCAAAAACCCAGCCTGCAGGTGCAGCAGGTGGTCAGGAAGGCGAATGGGATGCTGGCCTTCATAGCGAGGGGGATTGAATTTAAAAGTAGGGAGGTCTTGCTGCAGCTGTATATGGCATTGGTGAGGCCGCAGCTGGAGTATTGTGTGCAGTTTTGGTCACCGCACTTACGCAAGGATATTTTGGCCTTGGAGGGAGTGCAGAGGAGGTTTACTAGGCTGATACCGGAGTTGAGGGGGTTGAGCTATGAGGAGAGGCTGAATAAACTAGGCTTGTACTCGTTAGAGTTTAGAAGAATGAGGGGAGATCTCATTGAGACATGTAAGATGATGAATGGGATGGATAGGATAGAGGTGGAGAGGCTCTTCCCGCTCAGAAAGGTCAGTAGGACTAGGGGTCACAGCCTCAAGATAAAGGGGGGCGGTTTAGAACGGAGTTGAGGAGGAACTTCTTCACTCAAAGGGTGGTGAATCTCTGGAATTCTCTGCCCGTTGAAGTGGTGGAGGCTGCCTCGCTACATATTTTTAAGACGCGGGTTGATGGGTTTTTGATAAGCGAGGGGATTAAGGGTTATGGGGAGAGGGCGGGAATGTGGAACTGAGACACAACAGATCAGACATGAACTTATTGAATGGCGGGGCAGGCTCGAAGGGCAAGATGGCCTACTCCTGCTCCTATTTCTTATGTTCTTATGTTCTAATAAGAGCTTGGGAAGACTCTCCAACAATACCCGAGGATCGCTGGTTGTTAATGTGGAGAAAAAAAGCTGGGTTGCTTATTGCACATGAAGGCAGATTTGTCACAGGATGGAAATGTATCGTTATTTCACACCGATCCTGCGAAACCAAGTGATGACCAAGAACAGGAACACAAAATACCTCCCACCCCCTCCCCGTTCCCCGAAAAAAGCAGAACACTGGGAATGTTTTGGGAAATGGAAAGCTGAGCTGATTCCCCCCACATCAATCCTGAAACTCTTGGTTATGGTACAAAGCTTGAACTCATTCCCTTGAACAATGTCAGCAGGATTGGGTAATGATCGGCTCCTGGATACTGACCCAACATATTAACATGAACCCCACACCACCGAGCTCCGTCCCACTGGTCCTAATTGGACCATTGCTTTCATTTACACGATGATCTTGAGCATTGTTTACCTTTGCATGTGCAAAGATTATCTAATATCGGAACAATTCCCATAACCTCCCTACACTGCTGAAAGAGACTATACATCCATCGAGCCTGCAAGCAATTTCCTAAAGAGTATCCTGGTTCACCACCCTGCCCCATACCTGGAACCCCCACACATTTGTCATGGCTCCTGAATCGAGCCTACAATTACTTGGTCACCAAGGGTGAACACAGCATGGCCAATCCAGCTAACCTACACATCTTTAGAATGTGGCAGGAAATGGCAGCAACAGAGAAAAGACACACACAAACACAGGGAGAATGTAGAAACTCCATACAGACAGTACCTGAGGCTGGAATTGGATCAGGATCCCTGGCGCTGTAAGCGCTGTGCTACCCTGTTACCCTTTGTTTTCTACTCGCTCATCTCTTTGTGGAGTCCATCACTTTGTGCAATATACACACCATCCTGCTTTATGCAGCTACTGGCTGTTCACTCTGGTTCACCGTCACTTTCACTTTTGATCGTTTTTGGTCATTTGTTATCAAAAGTTCAAAAATAAATACTGTATTGAGAAAATGGCTACTATGGTTCTCGGAACTGTGACTGTCCTGAGTTGTTTGAAAAATATTTTTTGTTATTTTATGCTTACAGGCTAGTATGCACTGGTGAACCAACCCTGGTTATGCTCTATATCACAGGATGCTCGATTGTCAACTGCCTGGGGACCAATCGAGTTCTTTCATCACATTTTAACCCTGGTTGTCTCATTTGTTCTTATTCTGCTGATCAATGTTTTCACAATCAGAAACGTTCTGGTGAAAAGTACAGCCTGCCGGAGACTCTGAGCTCAAAATTGTGGGAAGGCTACCAGAGACCCAGAGATAGAGGGGAGAAGGAAATGCATCATTCAATTGCTTGTAATTTTGAGGAGTTTTATATACTTATGGTTCCTTTTATTGGTAAATTCTTCATGGGTCAGAATGCATTGGATGGATTTTACCTATGTATTTATGCATAACTGTGTGCGAGAAATGACCTTCATGCTCCAGCTCCTGAATTGCTGCACAAAAGCTTGAATTTATGCTGTGACCCAGACTAAGTTCAGAGCACAATTGAAGGAGATGATGGGATACCACTTTAAAATATTTATTAATTCATTAAATATTGAGAAAAAAATGATCAAATGGAAGCAGTTTTATTTTTCTCGAATGACAATTTCTCCTGGGTGTCAACAGAACAGACTTTCTACTGGGCAGTATCTACCTTACCATTGTTAAGTATTGTAAATGAATCTAGGTTTGAGCAAGGGACTCTGGTCTTTTTGAGCTATGGACATTTGAGTTAATGGACAAAAAAGCATTCTACTGGGGTGGAAACTTGAAGTTTTTAAAAGGAGTCAGGATTCTTTCTTTACTCTTTCAAGGGCAACTGTGGTTGAGACAACATTTAATGCCAATTCCAAACTTGAAATGAAAATAATTCAAAAGCTATTTTTCAAGTGTCAACTTTATTATTAGTGATCTGGGATCACATGTAGGTCACAACAGATCTTATAACCTGAAGAAGAACATAAAAACTGACTTTTTATTGACAAAACTTGACAATGATTTAAGGTAATCGTTAAATGCTTAATTCCAGATTTTCATTGAAGTATTGTGCTTGAGTGGAACCTGAAACAGGGCCCTCAGAACATTGTCCAAAGTCTCTGTATCAATAGTCCAGTGACATTGTCCCTGGGCCCCCATATGCACCTTTTCTTATTGAAAACACTGGTTTCGGGTTTTATGATACAATGACCCTGGTTTAGAAGCTATCGTGTGTTGGCAGGAATAAAGCTTATGACATTAGCAGCAGGTTGGAGGCCAGGAGATGCAAATAATTGTCTTTGTTCACAAGTGGTGGTGGCGGAAGTTACATTTTTGAAGCCATTCTGTTAGCTTGGCTGGAGTGTTTTTGCGATCGGGTGCTATATTCAAGTCTTATTTTTTGGTTTTGAAATGAAACACGTTCCCTGTAGTGAATGAAAATAATTTAATTTCACATGTTGACTCATGGAAGGTGGGATATGAGTTGCAGTTCTGTGCAGGAATTGGTCCATTCATATCAGCATATAAAACACACATTCAGCAGGGGAAATGGTCTTTCCCCACTGCATCCTCTTTCTGAGGTTTAAATCCTGGTTCAGACATCTGAAAGAAACAAATACTGGCATTTGCAAATGTTGGGAGGCTTGCAGAGTATTTATGATCCATCTGTTTGAGGATGTCCATTTCATGCACAAACTCTGATCTCACTGTCCCCGGGTGGGGATCAGGTTTGCCAAATCACTGATGTGGTGTCGAAGGGGTTTAGGTTGATGAGCACTCAGTGGTCGTGTGCAGGTTAGGCTGTTCTGCACAATGCACAGAGGGATGCTGCACATTTCACTTTGAGATATCTCAGCCCTGGGATCATGCGTTGCCTTGTCAAGATGAGAACTTGCTATTCACTTGGGTAACGAGGAACTTCAGTTGCTCGAGCCCAGGGACTGGGGCTTGCCCAATGATCAGGAGAGTGGAAATTATTAATTGTCTTTGCATGGTTTTGAGGGTCCCCTTTCAGGGTCGATCACAATTGGGAGGTTTCAACTTCCACTGCAGTGAGTTCTTAGTCTGTACAGCGATAGTTGGGCAGTTGGCTCCTGAACTTGGGCCAACCTTTCTGCGCTGGAATGACAGATGTCCTTCTGTGTGGAATCTCGCCTGCCTCCATAACGAATATATCTGCAGAGCAGCAGACTTTTCGGTTCAGCATAAGATCCAATATGGTGTTGGCCACCGTGCTGGTGAACGGGATAAAGGATCCTCCCTTTATTGTAACACGACTGTCATGTGAGGAATGGGCAGGTAATGCTGTAACTCCAGCTCGCTGATCAATTCTGTGGGACATCACCACACACTTTTGGAGCATTGTAGAATTTGTTCTGTTCCAATGTTCCAGTTGGTCACAATTTTGATGTGTACATAGAGTTATTTCTGCTTCTATCTGCTTTCTGGTTTGACAGGCCGCTGCCTGGAGTCCATTTTCTTCAGATCTTCAATAGTAACTGCCCGAGTTCATTCCCACAGGGAAATATTACAATTCCTAGCAGCTTGTGGGCAGTTAATTTGTCATCTCTCACATCACTCCTTCCTGATATGGGATAAAGTACTTATTTTCCAAATCTGGAATCTTGAATTATTGACTTTCATGGTTCCTTTTAATCTTCTGCTGATGTCAAGTTGCTGAAAGGAGATTCCTGATGAAAAGACATTGCGTGCTGGAAAGGGAATGTTTACACCATTAGCACCAGGTTAAAGAATATAATATATACAAACAGCTGCCATGGTGTAGGTCTGTCTGGGACAGACTTCCCATCTGCTAAAACATTGTGCTGGCTTGACTGGAATGTTTCTCGAATCCAATGAGCTCGACATTCCACGTGTTTGCCTTTCTCTTCAACAGTTAACAAAAGTCCAGAAACAAGCTTGTGATTATCTGGAGCCATCTTGTCACCCAGACATTGTCAGTTAAAAAAGGGGGAAAAGCATCAGGCTGACCACAAATTTAACAACAAACATATTAGCCTTTGACAGGTCTGAGTAATGATAAAACCATTTCAGACTCACAACGATGACACACAGCAACACATTTACACCCAAGAATCATTGATGTGTTATGGACAGCACCCCCAAAACTTCCACAATTTTTGCATTCAGCAAGCCTCCTGCATCCATTAAATCCGAGAAAATTATCTACTTTATGAGGAATAAAAAGTATTTGAAAAAAGGGGTTAACTGAGCTTGTTTGTTTAGTCGCTGTAATGATGTTAATCTCCGTAGATACTCATGATGTCACAAGAGACTTTCTATCTCCTGTTAAGAAGGGGTTCCTATTCACGTGTTAGCTGATAGTGTTCGCAGAAGCTTCACCTCCAGCTCATAAAGTTTAGCAGTGCCAGTGACAAGGAGAGGATCGGTCAGAATCTCAGATCAAGAGACTGGAGTGTCACAACAATGCATCAGCATCGAATGACAATGGATTGGAATGTTACAGCAATTGATGATAATCTGGGATTAACACAATTGAATGTTACGGCAATGGTTCAGAGTCTGAGAACAATCTGGTGGAATATTACAGCAATGGGCAAAGATTTGTCCCATTGGATCAGCAGTCTTCATTCCAATAGCTGGTGGATAACGTCAGCTCATCGGATTCAATATGTAATTCACATTTTCCAGTACTTTTACTATCCCATCCTGGCCATTATTGGAGTCCCAGGTCAATCTCAATAACCAGTTAATAATTAGATAAGAATGTTTAACTATATTTCTCCTCTCGTCCCTTTGTTTGCTGTTGCCATTTCGGTTGAGTCTCAGTGTTCAGATATTAACATCCCCATGTCCATTCGCATTTAGAATGTTCTTAATAATTCAATTTCTCCACTTTGCTCCAGGTGGAATCTATCATAAACTTCATATGCACCATCTCACAGTCTGACCTGTATTCATGCATCCAGAGAACATTTGTGTTTGGCTGATGTATTAATAACTTTTATCCTCAGGTGGGTGAAACTGGCTGGGAGGTCCCTCGGTTTTCCCAACATAACGAAATTCCTGATGCCGTGTGTGTCTCTGTTGGTCCCCAAAAGAAATTTCAAAAATGCCAAAAACCTTATCAGTATCTCCTGCAATTAATCTTCGACTTTTCTGACAGTAGCTTTCGTTACTTAATTCTGAAACAGGCAGCCAGTCCCAGCATTTGTGCCACTCCGACTGAGAAATAGAGATATCTTCTCAGAGGTATTTCTTTATTATTATTCATTCCTGGGACATGGGCGTCGCTGGCTGGTCAGCATGTATTGCCCATCTCTTGTTGCTCTTGGAGGGCAGTTCAAATTTAACCCCACATTGCTGTGGCTTTGCAGTCGCATGTCGGTCAGTGCAAGTAAGGATGGCAGATTTCCTTTCCTAAAGAACATGAGTGAACCAGATGGGATTTTCTGAAAATCGACAACGGTTTCACGTTCGTCAGTATATTCTTAATTCCAGATTTTTTATTGAATTCAAATTCCACCAACTGCCGTGAAGGGATTGGAACCCCGGTCCCCAGGAAACTCGCTGCGTTTCTGGATTTCTGGGATCTAGCGATAATACCACTGGGCCATTGCATTGAATGTCCCTCAATACAAAGCACAACACTCAAAAAATCTTCACTAGTTGATTGTGAGCCCACCATGTAGAAATATCATATATATTGCGAGTGCAGGAGAGTCTCTATGTGCATGGTGGAGCTGACCACCAGTGTGATGACCTGGTGCTGTAGATGTTTGAAGCGATGAGAAATAGCCTCCAGTACACGCTGAGCATGTGCCCAAGTTCAAGGTTTTCTGCTGCAGGCTTCATATCAATACCTTCACAGGAAATAAATATTCTCACCAGGTATTTAGTGAACACCTGAGGAAGGAAAATTCTTCTTTGCTCGACACATTCCTACTGAACGGGTTGAGTATTTTATTCATTTCCACGTGACGTGGGTGCCGTTGGCGATGCCACCATTAGTTCCCCATCACTGGTTGCCATTGATGACAATGGGGTTTAGGTCCAAACACAGTTAGGTTAGAGAGAGAAGACCAGCAATTTGACCCAGTGACAGTGAACGAAAGGCGAGACATGTCAAAGTCAGGATGGTACATGTTTGGGAAAAGAGGTCATTCATGATCTCCCTTCTGTTGATTCCCTCACCATGTTCCACACGTCTAGTCTAGCAGTTTGGTCAGTTGGAACATGGCCAGCTGAAACTGTGGTGACACTACAGATCCATTCTTGATGATGACATTGAAGCCACCCACCCACAGTGCTTTGTGCGTTCTTGCCACCCCCTCCCCGCACCATCCCCCCTCTCCCGCTCCCGTGCTTACTCAAGGGTTGTTCATCATGGAGGAACACTGACTCACCAGCCGTAGGTGAACGGTTGCAGTTATCGATGTCCATGTTTGACCTGATGCCATGAGACTTCATGCAGATTCGATACTGAGGCCTGCCAGGACAACCCCCTCTCGAATGGAGACCATTGTGCCATTCCCTCTGTGAGTTTTGTGCTGCCTCTGAGGCAGGACATATCCAGGAATAGTGATGCTGGCGTCTCTGACATTATCGGAAATGTGGGAATCTGTGTGAATAACAATGATTGGCTGTTGCTTGACTCGCCTTCCGAGCAACTCTCCAAATTTCCATACATCGACCCAAATGGTGGGAAGGAGAACTTTGCAGCGTCGCCAAGGCTGGGTTTACTGTTGTTGTTTCGAGTGCCTCGGTCAATGTCGGCTGGAATGTTAGATTTCAATCATTTGTATCTTCTTTGCAGCGCTGAATACAACTAAGTGGCATTTGGGCAATATGTGAATATAGACAGACTGAGAAACAGACACGGAGAAAGGCTGAGGCATGGACAGACCAGAGACAGAGAGGGACAGGCAGAGAGACAGACATGCTGACAGATGCTCAGGTGGTTCGATGAAGAGACAGAGATGCAGGTTGCAGCATCGAGCAGGCTGAAGATGGACCTTTGAAAATGGCTGAAGACGGTCATGAGAGCAAGGAGCTGAATGAAAATGCTGAGACACGTTTTGTCTAACAATGACCAAATCTTGCATGACAGGCCATTGAGTAGCAGTTACTATCAGACTTGCCTTGCCCATTTCATTCCTGTACAATGTTAACCTGTGGGAATGTGGCGGGTTCATTTCACCACTGCTTCTGGGATTGTGCTCTGCTCTGAAGAACTTTCTGCAACATCGCAGGAGATATTCTTTAAAACATTCTTTAATTGTAACTGTAAAGCATTCCCCAGGGCTCCAAAAAATGTTTTCTAAATGTTGAACTTGGACTTAGAAATTCGGCCCATTTTGAATTAAAACCCGGCAATTTCTATAATATTAACACGATCATTTCCAGTTAAATATTTAAATCTGTCAGAGTCAAACACAGCTCGGCCAAATGTCAGTTGATTTCATTTGTCAGAGTTGAATGTTTCCCGGCATTATCGGTTGCTTAATGTTGAATTGTTTCTGGATAGGAAGGCAGTCATTGCAATGATATGAAGAAGGATTGGCAATTTGACCATGATGCCTTTGATCATTTCATTGTGAATATTTTGTGGTATTTTGCAGACTTTGCTGTCCCTTCACTTGTGTTAATTCCAGAAATCTCAGGATGAATTAACACAGCAAAATGCTTCCATAGTCTGTGCCTATAAAGCTTGATGTCTAATATCTGGATTTATTTTTGCTCCTTAAAGTTAACGTGATGACAATTGGAATACTCTCTCAGGAAAGATGTGGTCTCTCCAAATGTGTAACAAACTACCTGGTTTCGATGGCAGCCGCAGATCTGCTGGTCGTTATTTTTGATGTGATATTGAGACAAATTCCAATTGTTTATTGGGAGGATTTCCTATTCCTCAGGGACATGGATGTGTGTAATATCCACGCTGTGCTCCTTTATGCAGCTACTGACTGTTCTGTTTGGTTCACTGTCACTTTCACCTTTGATCGACTTGTGACAATTTGTTGCCCCATGCTGAAAAGTAAATTTTGCACCGACAAAATGGCTAAAGTTGTCCTGGGATCAATCACTGTTCTGAGCTGTTGTAAGAACATTTTTTGGTATTTTATGATGTCAAATTCGTACACGTTGTTGAACGACCCATGGTTTTGTTTTGTACCTTTCGGTGTCATTCATTCTCCTGTCTGGATTTCCGTTGAACTCAGCCATCATATTCTAAATCCCTGTGTCCCATTTGTTCTGATTCTGTTGTTCAATATTTACACCGTCAGGCACATTTTAGTGACCAGTAGATCTCGCAGGAGACTCCGAACTCCTATCAATGGAAAAGGTACCAAAGACACAGAGATGTAGAAGCGAAGGAAATCTATTATTTTACTCTTTGCTATCTCAGTGAATTTTATCATATTATGGGCAACGATAATGGTATACTCTGTATGTAGGCGGATGTATTATTTGGGGTATAATGCTGTTTGGATGGATGATATTGTTCAGGAGTTCGGCCTCATGCTTCAGCTCATGAGTTGCTGCACAAATACTTGTATATACGCTGTGACCCAGAGGAAATTCAGAGAGCAATTGAAGAATGTGCTCAAATATCCCTTTATGCACACTGTGCAATTATTTCAATGATGCTGATAATAGGCAAAGAATAACTCATGGAATCCTTCATTTAATTGCACATTTCCCAACATGACAGGGCCACACGTGGCAGAGCAGGTTGTACCCTGTTGATGTATTTTTAGATTGTAGAGAATTAAATCTGAATACGGGGAAAGGCAGGAAGACCCTGATGCTATGGTGGTGCTGAACATTTTTTGACAATGTAGGAGAGCCTGTCTAAACAGTGGCAATAAACGCTGCAGGAAACTCGCAGTGGGATTTGAACGGAATTCGGATTTGGTGCAAAGCGAAAGCTTCTCAGTCAGTTCCTCGCAGAGCAAGCAGCAAATGTAACCTTCAAAGATTGAATACAGTTGGATCGCCCTCTGTGTCCTCCAGCTCCACACCTCCACCAGCACCATGGACCTCCCAGAAACCAATACCGGGAACAGGATGCGATGGTGGTAATTATAGAGGGAAATGGATTCATCCATTAGGAGCATGTGTGGAATGGATGATTCAGCATTTATACCAATTGATGAGATTTGAATGCTGCAGAAAATAAGAGCAGGTGATAGATAAACAAGCAATTCGCGAGCGGATGGGATAGAACAAAATCACAGTGGGAGAATGTGTGTGTTATAACTGGCAGAGATGGAGTGAGAAAACTGTCACACTGGTGAGGTGAGTGATAGAGCAGATAAACAATGTGGGTATCAGTATATGTGGAATTAATGGAGTATTTAGTCACATTGGAATTTCGGGACCTGTGCAACAGGCACTGTGGGAGTGTTTGTGATTGATGACATGCAGAGAGGATATGTGGTGATGGATCTGGTAGAGCAGAGGAGCGAGTGAGATATCACCCTCTATCCAATAGAGGTGAATGTATACCGTGAACAGAAGGGAAGTTGTTGGGTTGTAAGTTCGCTGCTCCATCATGTAATGGATCAAAGTCAATAATATTTGGGAAGATTTTTTAAACAAAATCATGAACATATACTTTTTGATCCCTGTGTGTTGGTCAGAATCTAGATGTTTAAATGGTGTTTAGATTTTATTTCTTCAGTTGTCTTGCATTTTCAAAGTTCCCTGTAAGTACATTGGTTTGTTAAGCTAAGGGGGGATTTACAACTGTATAACAAACACCAGGAATATGAAATAGTTTTACTTTTAATATTAGAAACCCGGGAGTAACAGAGACAGCAAAAGTAAATTGAGTTGATTGTGTTCCCAGGAGCAGGGAACAGTTTTATCACTCTGCAGAAGGACAGGAAAAGAGCTTGCAAATTGCACATCATAAATTAATAAACCAAAATTTCACAAACCATGGGAGCGGTATAGAAGGCAGAATCTGAAGAACTTTTAAAGATTTGATTCCAAAAACTGAAATCTTTAAGGGGTAATTTTCAAAGTACTAATTCCTGTAAGGAGGAGCTGTTCTGCTTTAAATATCACTTCTTCTTTATTGTAATAAATCTTTAACTCGAATAAATAACCACCAACTTTCATTTCAAAAGTTTTATATCTGAGTTTCTGAAAAAAACCCTCAACAAACAAATTGCATCATCGTTCTGTTCCCAGTATCCATTCGGGATTTGAAGAGCCTGGACTGAGCAACTGGTATCGCATCAAATAACTGCCGGCTCTTTGTGGAATTTAAAACAGGAATTATTTGATGGCCTTGAGAATGGTAAATTCAAAGGGAGGGAGTGTGGGGAGAAGATTGACTGCAGGTGGGTATACGAATGCAAACTGGTACCGGGGTTAAAAGAACAGAAGAACATAAGAAATAGGAGCAGGAGTCGGCCATCCAGCCCTTCGAGCCTGACCCACCATTCAATAAGAAGGATTAGCTATGGGAAATGTGTGGGGTTATGGAGATTGAGCGGGGTGGGGTGGGATTGGGGTAGGATTCTCTTCAGGGATTCAATGTGGAATCCAGCAGCCGAATTGCCTACTTCTGCTCAGTGGGAAAATTCTGTTTCCATTCTGCAATGAAATGGGTGGGGTTTAAAGTGGGAACCTCAACAAGTTCTGGGAGAGCTTTCAAAGTTCGACAATAGGTGAATAAACCTCAGACAACAGAACTGTCATAAAATTTGCAGTTTGACGTATGCGCAAGGATGGAAAAATGGCACGATTAAAGGGATTGGAGATCACTTCTATTTGATTTGATTTGATTTGATTTGATTTAGTATTGTCAGATCCATTAACAAAGAACATAGAAAATAGAACACCACAGCACAAACAAGCCCTTCAGCCCACAAGTTGTGCCGATCACATCAATACCTACCAAGCCATAGAACTATCTGTAACTCCCAATCCCATTAGATCCCATATACTCATCCAGAAGTCTTTTAAAAGACCCCAGCGAGTTCGCCTCCACCACCACCGACAGCAGCCGATTCCACTCACTCACCACCCTCTGAGTGAAAAACTTACCCCTGACATCTCCTCTGTACCTACTCCCCAGCACCTTAAACCTGTCTCCTCTCGTAGTGACCATTTCAGCCCTGGGAAATAGCCTCCGAGAATCCACCCTATCTATTCCTCTCAACATCTTATAAACCTCTATCAGGTCGCCTCTCAACCTTCGTCTCTCCAGGGAGAAGAGACCTGGTTCCCTCAACCTATCTTCATAAGGCATGCCTCCCAATCCAGGCAACATCCTTGTAAATCTCCTCTGCACCCTCTCAATAGCTCCCACATCCTTCCTGTAGTGAGGCGACCAGAACTGCACACAGTACTCCAAGTGGGGTCTGACAAGGGCCTTATATATTTGCAGCATTACCTCCCGATTCCTGAACTCAATCCTAAACTTAATGAAGGCCAGTACACCATACACCTGCTTCACCACATCCTCCACCTGCGAGGCCGATTTAAGATTCCTATGGACCTGGACCCCAAGGTCCTTCTGCTCTTCAACACAGCTAAGACTCCGACCCTTGATATTGTACTCCTGCATCTCATTATTCCTGCCAAAATGGACCACTGCACATTTATCGACGTTTATCCACATTTCTTGTGCGTGACACAGACAAAGCGTACCATTCATAGAAAAGGAAATGAGAGACTGCAGAATTTTGTGTTACAGTCATAGCGAGGGTGTAGAGAAAGATCAATTTAATACAAGGTAAGACCATTCAAAAGTCTGACAGCAGCACGGAAGAAGATGTTCTTGAGTCATTTGGTACATGGCTTCAGATTTTTGTACCTTTTTCCTGAGGGAAGAAGTTAGATCAGAGAATGTCCGAGGTGTGTGGGGTCTGTAATTAATGAAATAAACCTGTTGGATTTTAACCTGGTGTTGTGGGGCTAATTATTTATCAAATTCTAACAGGACTGGACAGGGTAGATGCAGGGGAGACGGGGGGGTGGTGGGGTGGGGTAGGGTTCTCCCCCATGGTGCAGGAGTCCAGAACAGGGGTCACAGTCTGAGGACACGGGGTTGACCATTTAGGGCGGAGGTGAGGAGACATTTCTTCACCCAAAGAGTGATGAGCCTGTGGAATTCATTCCCACCGGAAGTACTTGATGCCAAAACATTCAATGCATCCAAGAGGCAGCTGGATATCGCACTCGGGGCGAATGGGATCAAAGGTTATGGGGAAAAAGCAAGATTAGGCGATTGAGTTGGATGATCAGCCATGATTGTGATGAATGGCGGAGCAGGTTCGAAGGGACAAGTGGCCTCCTTCTGCTCCTATCTTTTATGTTTCTAGATATAATTTCCAGGTTATATTTTAACAAGCATTTGAATTGATAATGTGTTGTGGAAATACAATTTCACCAATAATTCCTGGCAGTGTTTATTATTTAACTCTACTCTCTGTGCCTGAAGTTGTGTGGTAGCCTTCCTGCTGGATAACACTTCTACACAGTCACTCGGCTGCTCACAGGAGGCATTGCTGCTTACTGTACATCCATTTACTTTCCAATTTGATTCCTTAATTATGTGACCCTCGTGTCTTTAAAAGATTCAACTTGGATGATGATGATGATGAAGTGTTCGTGTTAGTTCTGTCCTCTGTGTTCTGGCCTTATTTAAGATTGGAATGTAGTCCTGGCAATAACATACCTGACACAGGCTCAAAATGAGACAGGCGCACACTTTCTAAAGTAGAAAAATGCAATGGGTGGCAGCTTAACACTTCAGCAATGCCTTCATTTCACATCATCAGTAATTGGCAGCAGAGACATTGTTTCCGTTTGATTCATCTCCAGTGATCCACAGACAAAGAGAAATTATCAAACGATGGAACGGTGCATGATTCTACACATTAACCCAGTCTGACTAGATAATGATAAGGAATAAGAACTTGGGAAGACTCTCCAACAATACCCGAGGATCACTGGGTGTTAATGTGGAGAAAAAAAGCTGGGTTGCTGGTTGCACATGAAGGCAGATTTGTCGCACGGATCAACAGGATGGAAATGTATCGTTATCTCACACCGATCCTGCGAAACCAAGTGATGACCAAGAAGAGGAACACAAATTACCTCCCACCCCCTCCCCTTTCCCTGAAAAAAGCAGAACACTGGGAATGTTTTGGGAAATGGAAAGCTGAGCTGATTCTCCCCACATCAATCCTGAAACTCTTGGTCATGGTACAAAGCTTGAACTCATTCCCTTGAACAATGTCAGCAGGATTGGGTAATGATCGGCTCCTGGATACTGACCCAACATATTAACATGAACCCCACACCACCGAGCTCCGTCCCACTGGTCCTAATTGGACCATTGCTCTCATTTACACTATTATCTTTACCATTGTTTACCTTTGCATGTGCAAGGATTATTTAAGATCGGAACAATTCCCAGAACCTCCCTACACTGATGAAAGAGACTATACATCCATCGAGCCTGCAAGCAATTTCCTAAAGAGTATCCTGGTTCACCACCCTGCCCCATACCTGGAACCCCACACATTTGTAATGGCTCCTGAATCGAGCCTACAATTACTTGGTCAGCGAGGGACAACACAGCATGGCCAATCCAGCTAACCTACACATCTTTAGAATGTGGGAGGAAACAGCAGCACCCGGAGGAAAGCCACACACAAACACAGGGAGAATGTAGAAACTCCATACAGACAGTACCTGAGGCTGGAATTGGACCAGGGTCCCTGGCGCTGTCAGACAGCAGTGCGAATCACTGTGCTACCATGTCACACTTTGTGTTTGTACTCGCTCATTCCAAATTATAATTTATATTCAATGATTGATTTGATTAGATAGTATTCGTTCTTTGTAGGGGATAATTGGTTCCAGGGACAATCATTGCAAATTGCCACTTGATATTAAAAAAAATCTTTCACACTCAAATTGTAAAACCTCTCAGCCTGGTGCATTATTTACTTTTTGATTTTCCTTCTTCACAGTTTAACCTAGTGACCATTATCATCTTGTCGCGGGAAAGATGTGGTCTCTCCAAATGTGTAACTCGCTCCCTGATGGCCATGGCAGCAGCAGATCGATTGGTTGTCATTTTCGACCTAACCTTGAAACAGATTCCTATTCTTTGTTGGGAAGTGTGTCTTTTTGTGGAGTCCATCGCTTTGTGCAATATACACACCATCCTGCTTTATGCAGCTACTGGCTGTTCACTCTGGTTCACCGTCACTTTCACTTTTGATCGTTTTTGGTCATTTGTTATCAAAAGTTCAAAAATAAATACTGCATTGAGAAAATGGCTACTATGGTTCTCAGAACTGTGACTGTACTGAGTTGATTGAAAAATATTTTTTGTTATTTTATGCTAACAGGCTGGTATGCACTGGTGAACCAACCCTGGTTATGCTCTCTTTCAGAGGATGCTCGATAATCAACTGCCTGGGGACCCATTGAGTTCCTTCATCACATTTAAAAGCTGGTGGTCCCATTTGCTCTTATGCTGCTGATCAATGATTTCACAATCAGAAACATTCTGTTGAAAAATACAGCCTGCCGGAGGCTCTGACCTCAAAATTGTGGGACAGCTCCCAGAGAACCAGAGATAGAGGCTTGTCATTTTGGGGAATTTTATACTCTTATGGTTACTGTTAATGGTAAATTCTACATGGGTCAGAATGCACTGGATGGGTTTTACCTATGTATTTATGCATAATTGTGTGCGAGAAATGACCTTCATGCTCCAGATCCCGAATTGCTATACAAACACTTGTATTCATGCTGTGACCCAGGCCAAGTTCAGAGCACAGTTGAAGAAGATGATGAAATATTCTTTAAAATATTTGTAAATTAATTAAATATTGAGAAAAAATGATAAATTGGAAGCAGTTTTATTTTTCTCGAATGACAATTTCTTCTGGGTGTCAATAGTACAGACACATTGGGGACATTCTGCTCTAGCTTGGGCTCTGCAAGGCATCTCCAGTTTTTGTCATGTTCCTGCAACAAAATCCCAAATTAGAACACAAAACATAGAACAGTACAGCGCTGTACAGGCCCTTCGGACCTCGACGTTGTGCCGAGATTCATCTGAAACCAAGATCAAGTTATCCCACTCCCTATCATTCTGGCGTGCTCCATGTGCCGATCCAATAACCACTTGAAAGTTCCTAAAATGTCCAACTCCACTGTCACAGCAGGCAGTTTATTCCACACGCCAACAACTCCCTGAGTAAAGAATCTAGCTCAGACATCCCTCCTATATCTCCCACCATGAGCATTGTCGTCGTGCCCCCCAGTAACAGCTACGTCCACACGAGGAAATAGTCTCTGCACGTCCATTCTATCGATCCCCGTCATCCGAGACTAATTCACTCTCATCTTCCTCCTTTCGCAAGAGAAAAGCCCTAGTTCCCTCAGACTTTACTTATAAGACCTACCCTCCAAACCAGGCAGCATCCTGGTAAATCTCCTCTGCACTCTCTCCAATGCTTCCACATCCTTCTTATAGTGAGGTGACCAGAACTGAACACAATATTCCAAATGTGGTCTCACCAAGGGAGTTGCAGTATACCCCCACGGCTCTTAAACTCTAACCCCCCGTTAATAAACGCTAACATACTACAGACCTTCTTCACAGCTCTATCCATTTGAGTCTCAACCTTCAGAGATCTGTAAATATGAACCCCAAGATCTCATTGTTCTTCCACATTCCTCAGAATCCTGCTGTTGACCCTGTAATCCGCAATCAAATTTGTCCTACCAAAATGAATTATCTCGCACGTAAACTTCATCCGCCATTTTTTGGCCCAGCTCTGCATCCTAACAATGTCTCCTTGCAGCCGACAAGAGCCCTCCACCTCATCCACTACTCCACCAATTTTGGTGTCATCAGCAAATTTACTGACCCACCCTTCAGCCCCGTCCTCCAAGTCATTGATAAAAACCACAAATAGCAGAGGACCCAGAACTGATCCCTGTGGTACACCGCTGGTAACTGGTCTCCGGTCTGAAATTTTTCCATCCAACACCACCCTCTGTCTTCTATGAGATTCAGTGAGAACTCTCACAACACCAGGTTAAAGTCCAATAGGTTTATTTGTAGGAAACATCACTAGCTTTCGGAACTGGCTGTTCCTTCAATGGGAGTTCTGGAACATTAACCTGGTGTTGTGAGGCTTCTTACTGTGTTTACCCCAATCCAACACCGGCATCTCCACTTCTATGAGATAGCCAGTTACTCATCCAATTGGCCAAATTTCCCTCTTTCCCACAACTCCTTACTTTCTTCCTGAGCCGTCCTTGGGAACTTTATCAAACAACTTACTAAAATCCATGTATACGACATCAACTGCTCTTCCTTCATCCACACACTCAGTTACCTCCTCCTCAAGGAATTCAGTCAAATTGGTGAGGCAAGACTTACTCTTCACCAATCCGTGTTAACTATCCCAGATTAAGCTGTATCTTTCCAAATGGTCATAAATCCTATCCCTCGGGACCCTTTCCATTAATTTACCAACACCAAAGTAAGACTGACTGGCCTATAATTACCAGGGTCAATCCTATTTCCTTTCTTGAACAGAGGAACAACATTCACCATTCTCCAGTGCTTTGACACTATCACCATGGACAGTGAGGACCCAAAGATCAAAGCCAAAGGCTCTGCAATCTCATTCCTTGCCTCCCAAACAATCCTAGGACATATCCCATCTGGCCCAGGGGACTTACCGACCCTCAGGTTTTTCAAACTTGCTAATGCATCCTCCCTCAGAACATCCACCTCCTGCAGCCTATCAGCCTGTATCACACTCTCATCCTCAAAAACATGGCCACTTTCCTTGGTGAACATTGAAGAAAAGTATTCATTCATCGTCTCTCCTATCTCTTCTGACTCCATGGACAAGTTCCCACTACTATCCTTGACCAGCCCTAACCTCACCCTGGTCATTCTTTTATTTCTCACATAAGAGTAAAAAGCCTTGGGGGTTTTCCTTGATCAGACCCACCAATGAACCGCCCAACTTATATACAGGTAAAAATAAAACACTGAACCAGCAACCACAGCAAACTACAAACCTTCCCAGGCCTCTCCACGGCCTACTTCCAGTTTCCCGTTTCCTACTGCACTGGAACAAAAAACTCCGAGAAAAAGTAAAATAAAAATCAAACTCTTACACTCAGCTCTCCCTGTACGAATCGCTCCCTCTCTGCTTGCTTTGGTGGAACAATGAGGTCGATACCTCGAAGGTGAGTAACTTTTATAGAAAAAAATCCTCCCCATTAGGAAGCCAGATTGACCCGTTTGTCAAGCGACCCAACTGAACCTTGTTTTCTCATCCTTACATACTCTTCCTTTTCCCTCTTGACAAGACATTCAGCCTCCTTTGTGAACAATGGTTCCCTCACTCGGCCATTTCCTCCCTTCCTGACAGGGACATACCTATCACGGACACGCAGGATTTGTTCTTTGGAAAAGCTCCACTTTTTGTTTGTTCCCAGACCGGACAGTTTCTGTTCCCATCTTATGCTCCCTAATTCTTCCCGAATCGCATCATAATTACCCCCGCCCCAATTATAAACCTGAAGAGATTGATGAAGAGAGTGAACCTGTGCCTCAATTCTCGGAACGAAAGTGGTGGCTCCGGACCACTGCACTCTGCCTACTTCTGAAGCAGAACTGCAGGAACCTGTTCCAGTGTTGAAATGTCGCAAGAGGCTCAGAGAGCCTCAGATCACAGGGGGAGCGATGCAATGACAATATTGATTGAGGCAGTTAATGTTGTCCAAATGGGGAGCCATGCAGGGGTATATGGATTGATAACTGGCTTGGTAATAGGAGACAGAGAGTAGTGGAAGGCTCCTTTTCTATCTGGAGGCCTGTCACTAATGGTGTGTATACAGTAAAAAGTCTGACAACACCAGGTTTTAGTCCAACCTATTAATATACTCACAAGCTTTCGGGGTTAGTCCCTTCGTCAGGTGAATGGAGAGTTCTGGCCTCAGACAGAGCATATCACTAATCACTAATGTGTCACAGGGCTCAGTACTGGGACCTCTTCTTTTTGTAATATACATAAATGACTTGGAAGAGGGAGTAAGTGGTGTGATCAGCAAATTTGCAGATGACACTAAGATGGCTGGATTGGCGGGCAGTGAGGAGCAGTGTCTGGCAATACAACAGGATATTGATAGGCTGGTATATTGGGCAGATAAATGACAAATGGAATTTAATCCTGATAAATGTGAGGTGACCTTACTACCAGAAAGACCTGGAGACCCTGGAGAGAGTGCAGTGGAGGTTTACCAGGATGCTGCCTGGTTTGGAAGGACTGGGTTATGAGGAAAGTTTGAGCAAACTGGGGCTGTTTACCCTTGAAAGAAGGCGACTGAGGGGAGATCTAATAGAGGTGTACAAGAATATGAAGGGTATAGATAGGAAAAAGCTTACCACTGTTTACTCTATGTTAGAGACACACAGTACAAGGGGCCACGGGCTTAAGGTGAGGGGGGGGGGGGGGGGCGAGGTATAACACGGATGTTAGAGGGAGGTTTTTCACACAGAGGGTAGTGGGGGTATGGAATGCTCTGCCAAGTAAGGTGGTGGAGGCAGGCACGCTGGAGTTACTTCGACAGGCACATGAGTGGGTTGGAGATGGAGGAATATAGGGGATTGTTTTAAGTAAGATTCAGCAGCCTTGGGACGTCCCTGGTAACGTATAAGGATCTGGATGATATGAATTTTTTTTCTCTTTTAATTCACAGGTGCTTCCGTCTGCCTTGATGTCCAACGGGGGCATACACGCGATGGGTTGTACGAGGGCTGCTCTTGGTTGGTTCGAGAGTCGCCTAGTACTTCATGTCGTTCGTGTACGCTTAAACTGGACCAGATGCTGGGCAACATGACAGCTCAGTGACTATCATTGTTTGCTGTGCAGACACATGGATTTGGGCCAGTGTGTGTGGCAGTTTGCGCATTCTCCCCGCGCTTGCGTGGGTTTTCTCCGGGTGCTCCCGTTTCCTCCCACATCCCAAAGATGTGCTATTCGGCTGATTGTGAAATAAATTGTCCCTCAATGTGGAATGCCGTAAGCATTGATAAGGGTCATGGGCAGAGCGGGAACTGGTAATGTTAAAATGGCGGCGCGGGCTCGTTGGGCCAAAGGGCCTGTTTCCCGGGCTGTTTTTGTTCTTTGTTCTATATAGTATGGAGTGTTCCTTTTACTGGCACTCAGGGAGTATACTTTCTACTGGGAAGTATCTACCTTACCATTGTTAAGTATTGTAAATGAATCTAGATTTGAGCGAGGGACTCCGGTCTTTTTGAGCTATGGACATTTGAGTTAATGGACAAAAAATGCATTCTACTGGGGTGGAAACTTGAAGTTTTTAATAGGAATCAGGATTCTTTCTTTACTCTTTCAAGGGCAACTGTGGTTAAGACAGCATTTAATGCCAATTCCAAACTTGAAACAAAAATAATTCAAAGGCTATTTTTCAAGTATCAACTTTATTATTAGAGATTTGGGTCACATGTAGGTCACAACAGGGAATGACAACAGATCTTATAACCTGAAATAGAACAAAAAAACAGATTTTCATTCATAAAAATCAACAGTGATTTAAGGTTAAGATTAAACATTTAATTCCAGAGTTTCATTGAAGTATTGTGCTTGAGTGGAACCTGAAACAGGGCCCCCAGAGCATTGTCCAAAGTCTCTGTATTAAGAGTCCAGTGACATTGCCCCTGGGCCCCCATATGCACCTTTTCTTATTCAAAACACTGGTTTCGGGTTTTACGATACAATGACCCTGGTTTAGAAGCTATTGTGTGTTGGCAGGAATAAAGCTTATGACATTAGCAGCAGGTTGGAGGCCAGGAGATGCAAATAATTGTCTTTGTTCACAAGTGGTGGTGGCAGAAGTTACATTTTTGAAGCCATTCTGTTAGCTTGGCTGGAGTGTTTTTGCGATCGGGTGCGATATTCAAGTGTTATTTTTTGGTTTTGAAATCAAACACGTTCCCTGTAGTGAATGAACATAATTGAATTTCACATATTGACTCATGGAAGGTGGGATATGAGTTGCAGTTCTGTGCAGGAATTGGTCCATTCATATCAGCATATAAAACACACATTCAGCAGGGGAAATGGTCTTTCCCCACTGCATCCTCTTTCTGAGGTTTAAATCCTGGTTCAGACATCTGAAAGAACCAAATACTGGCATTTGCAAATGTTGGGAGGCTTGCAGAGTATTTATGATCCATCTGTTTGAGGATGTCCATTTCATGCACAAACTCTGATCTCACTGTCCCCGGGTGGGGATCAGGTTTGCCAAATCACTGATGTGGTGTCGAAGGGGTCTAGGTTGATGAGCACTCAGTGGTCGTGTGCAGGTTAGGCTGTTCTGCACAATGCACAGAGGGATGCTGCACATTTCACTTTGAGATATCTCAACCCTGGGATCATGCGTTGCCTTGTCAAGATGGGAACCTGCTATTCACTTGGGTAACGAGGAACTTCAGTTGCTCGAGCCCAGGGACTGGGGCTTGGCCAATGATCAGGAGAATGGAAAATATTAATTGTCTTTGCATGGTTTTGTGGGTCCCCTTTCAGGGTCTATCACAATTGGGAGGTTTCCACTTCCACTGCTGTGAGTTCTTAGTCTGTACAGCGATAGTTGGGCAGTTGGCTCCTGAACTTGGGCCAATCTTTCTGCGCTGGAATGACAGATGTCCTTCTGTGTGTAGTCTCGCCTGCCTCCATCACGAATATATCTGCAGAGCAGCAGACTTTTCGGTTCAGCATAAGATCCAATGTGGTGTTGGCCACCGTGCTGGTGAACGGGATAAAGGATCCTCCCTTTATTGTAACACGACTGTCATGTGAGGAATGGTCAGGTAATGCTGTAACTCCAGCTCGCTGATCAATTCTGTGGGACATCACCACACATTTTTGGAGCATTGTAGAATTTGTTTTGTTCCAATGTTCCAGTTGGTCACAATTTTGAAGTGTACATAGAGTTATTTCTGCTTCTATCTGCTTTCTGGTTTGACAGGCCGCTGCCTGGAGTCCATTTTCTTCAGATCTTCAATAGTAACTGTCCGAGTTCATTCCCACAGGGAAATATTCCAATTCCTAGCAGCTTGTGGGCAGTTAATTTGTCATCTCTCACATCACTCCTTCCTGATATGGGATAAAGTACTTATTTTCCAAATCTGGAATCTTGAATTATTGACTTTCATGGTTCCTTTTAATCTTCTGCTGATGTCAAGTTGTCGAAAGGAGATTCCTGATGAAAAGACATTGCGTGCTGGAAAGGGAATGTTTACACCATTAGCACCAGGTTAAAGAATATAATATATACAAACAGCTGCCATGGTGTAGGTCTGTCTGGGACAGACTTCCCATCTGCTAAAACATTGTGCTGGCTTGACTGGAATGTTTCTCGAATCCAATGAGCTCGACATTCCACGTGTTTGCCTTTCTCTTCAACAGTTGACAAAAGTCCAGAAACAAGCTTGTGATTATCTGGAGCTGTCTTGTCACCCAGACATTGTCAGTTAAAAAAGGGGGAAAACCATCAGGCTGACCACAAATTTAACAACAAACATATTAACCTTTGACAGGTCTGAGTAATGATAAAACCATTTCAGACTCACAACGATGACACACAGCAACACATTTACACCAAAGAATCATTGATATGTTATGGGCAGCATCCCCAAAACTTCCACAATTTTTGCATTCAGCAAGCCTCCTGCATCCATTAAATCCGAGAAAATTATCTACTTTATGAGGAATAAGAAGTATTTGAAAAAACGGGTTAACTGAGCTTGTTTGTTTAGTCACTGTAATGATGTTAATCCCCGTAGACTCATGATGTCACAAGAGACTTTCTATCTCCTGTTAAGAAGGGGTTCCTATTCACGTGTTAGCTGATAGTGTTCGCAGAAGCTTCACCTCCAGCTCATAAAGTTTAGCAGCGCCAGTGACAAGGAGAGGATCGGTCAGAATCTCAGATCAATCACTGGAGTGTCACAACAATGCATCAGCATCGAATGACAATGGATTGGAATGTTACAGCAATTGATGATAATCTGGGATTAACACAATTGAATGATACGGCAATGGTTCAGAGTCTGAGAACAACCTGGTGGAATATTACAGCAATGGACAGAGCTTTGTCCTATTGGATTGACAAGCTTCATGATAATAGCTGGTGGATAAGGCCAGTTCATCGGATCCAATATGTAATTTACATTTTCCAGTACTTTTACTATCCCATCCTGGCCATTATTGGCATCCCAGGTAAATCTCAATAACACAGTTAATAATTAGATAAGAATGTTTAACTCTGTTTCTCCTCTCGTCCCTTTGTTTGCTGTTGCCGTTTCTGTTGAGTCTCAGTGTTCAGATATTAACATCCCCATGTCCATTCGCATTTAGAATGTTCTTAATAATTCAATTTCTCCACTTTGCTCCAGGTGGAATCTATCATAAACTTCATATGCACCATCTCACAGTCTGACCTGTATTCATGCATCCAGAGAACATTTGTATTTGGCTGATGTATTAATAACTTTTTTCCTCAGGTGGGTGAAACTGGCTGGGAGGTCCCTTGGTTTTCCCAACATATCGAAATTCCTGATGCCTTGTGTGTCTCTGTTGGTCCCCAAAAGAAATTTCAAAAATGCCAAAAACCTTATCAGTATCTCCTGCAATTAATCTTCAACTTTTCTGACAGTCTCTTTAGTTACTTAATTCTGAAACAGGCAGCCAGTCCCAGCATTTGTGCCACTCCGACTGAGAATGAGAGATATCTTCTAAGAGGTATTTCTTTATTATTATTCATTCCTGGGACATGGGCGTCGCTGGCTGGTCAGCATGTATTGCCCATCTCTTGTTGCTCTTGGAGGGCAGTTCAAATTTAACCCCACATTGCTGTGGCTTTGCAGTCGCATGTCGGTCAGTGCAAGTAAGGATGGCAGATTTCCTTTCCTAAAGAACATGAGTGAACCAGATGGGATTTTCTGAAAATCGACAACGGTTTCACGTTCGTCAGTATATTCTTAATTCCAGATTTTTTATTGCATTCAAATTCCACCAACTGCCGTGAAGGGATTCGAACCCCGGTCCCCAGGACACTCGCTGCGTTTCTGGATTTCTGGGATCTAGCGATAATACCACTGGGCCATTGCATTGAATGTCCCTCAATACAAAGCACAACACTCAAAAAATCTTCACTAGTCGATTGCGAGCCCACCATGTAGAAATATCATATGTATTGTGAGTGCAGTAGAGTCTCTATGTGCATGGTGGAGCTGACCACCAGTGTGATGACCTGGTGCTGTAGATGTTTGAAGCGATGAGAAATAGCCTCCAGTACACGCTGAGCATGTGTCCAAGTTCAAGGTTTTCTGCTCCAGGCTTCATATCAATACCTTCACAGGAAATAAATATTCTCACCAGGTATTTAGTGAACACCTGAGGAAGGAAAATTCTTCGTTGCTCAACACGTTCCTCCTGAACGGGTTGAGTATTTTATTCATTTCCACGTGACGTGGGTGCCGTTGGCGATGCCACCATTAGTTCCCCATCACTGGTTGCCATTGATGACAATGGGGTTTAGGTCCACACACAGTTAGGTTAGAGAGAGAAGACCAGGAATTTGACCCAGTGACAGTGAACGAAAGGCGAGACATGTCAAAGTCAGGATGGTGCATGTTTGGGAAAAGAGGTCATTCATGATCTCCCTTCTGTTGATTCCCTCACCATGTTCCACACGTCTAGTCTAGCAGTTTGGTCAGTTGGAACATGGCCAGCTGAAACTGTGGTGACACTACAGATCCATTCTTGATGATGACATTGAAGCCACCCACCCACAGTGCTTTGTGCGTTCTTGCCACCCCCTCCCCGCACCATCCCCCCTCTCCCGCTCCCGTGCTTACTCAAGGGTTGTTCATCATGGAGGAACACTGACTCACCAGCCGTAGGTGAACGGTTGCAGTTATCGGTGTCCATGTTTGACCTGATGCCATGAGACTTCATGCAGATTCGATACTGAGGCCTGCCAGGACAACCCCCTCTCGAATGGAGACCATTGTGCCATTCCCTCTGCGAGTTTTGTGCTGCCTCTGAGGCAGGACATATCCAGGAATAGTGATGCTGGCGTCTCTGACATTATCTGAAATGTGGGAATCTGTGTGAAGAACAATGATTGGCTGTTGCTTGACTCGCCTTCCGAGCAACTCTCCAAATTTCCATACATCGACCCAAATGGTGGGAAGGAGAACTTTGCAGCGTCGCCAAGGCTGGGTTTACTGTTGTTGTTTCGAGTGCCTCGGTCAGTGTCGGCTGGAATGTTAGATTTCAATCATTTGTATCTTCTTTGTAGCGCTGAATACAACTAAGTGGCATTTTGGGCAATATGTGAATATAGACAGACAGAGAAACAGACACGGAGAAAGGCTGAGGCATGGACAGACCAGAGACAGAGAGGGACAGGCAGATAGACAGACATGCTGACAGATGCTCAGGTGGTTCGATGAAGAGACAGAGATGCAGGTTGCAGCATCGAGCAGGCTGAAGATGGACCTTTGAAAATGGCTGAAGACGGTCATGAGAGCGAGGAGCTGAATGAAAATGCTGAGACACGTTTTGTCTAACAATGACCAAATCTTGCATGACAGGCCATTGAGTAGCAGTTACTATCAGACTTGCCTTGCCCATTTCATTCCTGTACAATGTTAACCTGTGGGAATGCGGTGGGTTCATTTCACCACTGCTTCTGGGATTGCGCTCTGCTCTGAAGTACTTTCTGCAACATCGCAGGAGATATTCTTTAAAACATTCATTAACTGTAACTGTAAAGCACCCCCCAGGGCTCGGAAAAAATGTTTTCTAAATGTTTAAATTGGACAAAGATTTCTGAACACTTCGGGTCACTTTCAGCCAGTGTGATCAGGTTTTTTGTAAAGCTTTGTTGTACATTGATTTGCTGCAATGGTGATCACCTTAACACAATGATACAGAAACAGAGGGAGAGACACAGAGAAAAGGTACAGAGGAAAAGTCAGATCAGCACAAATGCAGGTAAAGTTTTACACATCACCAATAACTGATATTTGGGACCAGGAAGAAGGGAAAACAAGGGGGATGGGGAACAATGAGGGGGAGAGAAACAGAAACAGACAATGTGAGCGAGAAGGATGGAGAAAGATTGTTCTCAGTTAACAGTTGAGTTGAACAGTCAGGGGCTAAGGTCTGTGGGATGGATGTATCGAATATTAACAAAGACGCCTCTCCCGAGTGGATGATATCTGGGAAGGGATGGGATTAGCAGGAGGTTGGATGGAAGATAAGGACTGGAATGAACAAAGAGATATGCTTGGTTTCCATTCCAGTTCCACAACAAGTACTGTCTGTGTCGTTGGCCAAAAAGTAAAGAATACATTTGATGTTTAAATTGGCCTGGGAGCAATTAGAATTCATTTTAATGAGGTTGTGTTTGTGGGATTCGATTTCACTCTCTCAGCCTCTCCAGTGATCTCCCTGAATTCGATAACCAGGAGAATGGAGTGAGAAAAAGAGGGTGAGTGAGGGGAGGTATGGGGGAAGAGAGAAATAAGCAGAGCAGGGGACAGAGCAAAGTGAGGCAGGATTTGGTGCCTTCACTGCCTCGTCACCGCTCAGCTCATAGTCCCGATCCTGTCAGAGCCTGGTGAAAAGTATAGCAGCCAATCCCAATCCGACTCCAGAGGCAGTCAGAAATATTGAGAAAGCAAGGAATTTGACCAGTAGAATATATATTCATCAGCTCCAGCGGTCCAATGGAGAGGGGTCAAGTGAGCAGAGCGATCGGGAGACCATGCGAGGGATCAGGGGAGCAGAGAGAGATACAGAGACAGAATGAGGTGCCAGGTGAGCAGAGAGATACGGAGACAAAGATAGGGAGCAGGGCAGGGGGAATAAGAGACAAGGAGAGGACCAGGGAAGTAGAGGCATATGGAGACCAGGAGTGTGACCAGGGGAACAGACACATATGCAGACAAGGAGAGGGATGACAAGGAAGATATACGAAAAAAGTAATGAGATCATGGGTGCAGAAATAAGGAGACAAGGAGAGGGATTGGGGTGGGGATTGCAGAGCAGAGAGATATAGAGACAAGGACAAGACTAGGGTAGCAGAAGGATATGGAGCCAAGGGAAGAGTCGAGGTAACAGTGAGACACAGCCAAGGAGATGGGCATGGCAATAAGAGAGATGTGGAACCAAATAGAGAAAACAGTAGAGAAGAGAGTTAATGACAGAACGGGAGGAAAGAGGCACAGAGACACACTGAGGGACCAGCTAAAAGCAGAAATACGTAAACACGGAAAGTAACTATGGGAGCATCGACATACAGCGACAAGGAGGGGGACAAGGATCTAGAGAGCAAACAGATACAGAGACTAAGATTCAGAGCAGGGGAACTGAGAGATACAGCGATGAGGAATGTGACCTGGGGAACAGAGATATGTGTAGACCTGGACAGGGGTGAGTGGAGTGGAGAGATATGGAAACAATTCGCAGAATGAGGATCTGAAGACTGTGAAGCCATGGGTCAGAGCTAGGTAGCGGGTAACTGGGAACCCAAAGAGCTGGATCAGATGGAGACAGTTTTATAACCAAGGCAACGACCTTGAGAAAGGCACTGGGAGGAGATGTATTGAAGAAGAATATTGTCATTGCACACAACATAAGGATAATTACTTTACCCTGACTTGGTGCTGCCTGCTGGGAAGCATACGCCTTTCTGAAGCAAATGCCATCATGCCTTAACTTGTTCAGTAAATTATGGCGAAATATCCAAACAGGTTTTCTTTTGAAATCCAAAAACTCCATATCGACATTTACAGAAATATCCAACCTGCTTGTTCCATCCTCACGTCAATTACCCAAGGGTGATTCAATCTGAAAACTGAAACAGCCTTTGCCTGTTTTAATGACACTCCCTTCCATTTTCCTGCTTAATGTTGTATTCTTACTGCTTTGCTCAAACCGATGTGTTCGTAATAATTTATCAAAATTCACTGGACTCTGGAGAAGTGTTGGCTGATTGGAAAATAACTAATGTTACAACGCTGTTTAAAAAAGGAAGTAGACAAAAGGTGGGTAACTACAGGCCGGTTAGCTTAATGTCCGTAGTTGGGAAAATGTTGGAATCCATCATTAAACAAAAAATAGCAGGACACCTGGAAAAGATTGGTTCGATCAAGTAGACGCAGCATGGACTCATGAAGGGAAAGTTGTGTTTGAAGAATTGACCGCATTGAAACATATAAGATGATTAGAGGTTTAGATAGGGTGGACAGTGATAGCCTTTTTCCTCGGATGGAGAAAGCTAGCACGAGGGGGCATAGCTTTAAATTAAGGGGGGGTAGTTATAGGACGGATGTCAGGGGTAGGTTCTTAACCCAGAGGGTGGTGAGGGATTGGAATGCCCTGCCTGCTGCAGTTGTGGATGCGCCTAGTTTGGGGACGTTTAAGAGATCCGTGGATAGGTTTATGGGTGGTAAGGGTCTGGTTTAGGTTAGAGGGTCATTGTTTTTTAACTGGTCGGCGCAACATCGTGGGCCGAAGGGCTGTAATGTTCTATGTTCTATGTTCTAATTTACTGGATTTTTATGAAGATGTAATGAGTGCGGTTGACAGAGGGGAACATGTGGATGTGGTGTTTTTAGATTTCCAGAAGGTTTTCGATAAGGTGCCTCACAAAACGTTGCTGCAGAAGATTTGGCAGATGGAATATAACGTTGGCAAGTGTGAGGTTATCCACTTGGGAAGGAATAATTGTAAAATGGACTATTATTTTAATGGTGAAAAATTACAACATGCTACTGTGCAGAGGGACCTGGGGGTCCTTGTGCATGAATCGCAAAAACCCAGTCTGCAGGTGCAGCAGGTGATCAACAAGGTGAATGGGATGGTGACCTTTATCACGAGGGGGATAGAATATAAAAGCAGGGAGGTCTTGCTGCAACTGTACAGGGCACTGGTGAGGCCGCAACTGGGGTACTGTGTGCAATTTTGGTCCCCTTATTTGTGAAAGGATATATTGGCCTTGGAGGGAGTACAGAGAAGGTTCACCAGGCTGATAGTGGAGATGAGGGGGATAGCTTATGAGGAGAGATTGAGTAGATTAGGCCTGTACTCATTGTAGTTTAGAAGGCTGAGGGGTGATCTTATGGAGACATATAAGATAATGAAGGGGCTCGATACGGTCGAGGTAGAGAGATTCTTTCCACTTAAGAAGGAAACAAGAACTAGAGGACACAGCCTCAAAATAAGGGGGAGTCGGTTTGGAACAGAGTTGAGGAAGAACTTCTTCTCCCAGAGGGCAATGAATCTCTGGAATTCTCTGCCCATCGAAGCAGTGGAGGTGACCTCGTTGAACATGTTTAAGTCACAGGTAGATAGATTTCTGACCAATAAGGGAATTAAGGGTTATGGGGAGCAGGTGGGTAAGTGGAACTGAACCACTTTCAGATCAGCCATGATCTTATTGAATGGCGGGGCAGGCTCGAGGGGCTGGATGGCCCACTCCTGCTCCTATTTCTTATGTTCTTATATTCAATGTTGAATTAATATCTGTATAATTTCAGGCTTTCTGTCACTCCCCTCTCTCTAACACAAGTAAAAATGAACATAGAACATCGAACATTACAGCACAAACAGGTCCTTCAGACCACAAGTTGCGCCGATCATATCCCTACCTACCAGGCCTATCTTTCACCCTCAATCCCATTAAATCCCACGTACTCATCAAGAAGTCTCTTAAAAGACACCAGCGAGTTTGCCTCCACCACCACTGACGGCAGCCGATTCCATCCAGACTCCGAGAGTCTGCAGAAGGATCTAGATAGGCTGGGCGAATGGGCCAGGAAATGGCAAATGGAATTTAATGTTGGCAAGTGTGAGGTGGTCCACTTTGGTAGGAAGAATGGTAGGAAGGACTATTACTTACGTGGCGAAAAACTGCAGCAGGCGACGGTGCAGAGGGACCTCGGGGTCCTTGTGCATGAGTCGCAAAAACCCAGCTTGCAGGTGCAGCAGGTGGTCAGGAAGGCGAATGGGATGCTGGCCTTCATAGCGAGGGGGATTGAATATAAAAGTAGGGAGGTCTTGCTGCAGCTGTATAGGGCATTGGTGAGGCCGCAGCTGGAGTACTGTGTGCAGTTTTGGGCGCCGCACCTGCGCAAGGATATTTTGGCCCTGGAGGGAGTGCAGAGGAGGTTTACTAGGCTGATACCGGAGTTGAGGGGATTGAGCTATGAGGAGAGGCTGAATAAACTAGGCTTGTACTCGTTAGAGTTTAGAAGAATGAGGGGAGATCTCATTGAGACGTATAAGATGATGAATGGGATGGATAGGATAGAGGTGGAGAGACTCTTCCCGCTCAAAAAAGACAGTAGGACTAGGGGGCACAGCCTCAAGATAAAGGGGAGGCGGTTTAGAACGGAGTTGAGGAGGAACTTCTTCACTCAAAGGGTGGTGAATCTCTGGAATTCTCTGCCCGCTGAAGTAGTGGAGGCTGCCTCGCTAAATATTTTTAAGAAGCGGGTTGATGGGTTCTTGATAAGAGAGGGGATTAAGGGTTATGGGGAGAGGGCGGGAAAGTGGAACTGAGCCACAACAGATCAGCCATGATCTTATTGAATGGCGGGGCAGGCTCGAAGGGCTAGATGGCCTACTCCTGCTCCTATTTCTTATGTTCTTATGTTCTTAAGATCAAAGCCAAAGGCTCTGCAATCTCCTCCTTAGCCTCCCAGAGAATCCTAGGGTAAATCCCATCCAGCCTAGGGGACTTATCTATTTTCATACTAACACCTCCTCCTTATGTACCTCAATCCCATCTGGTCTACTATCTGGCAACGCAATATTCTCCTCCACTAGGCTGACCTTTTCCTGCTTGAATACTGACGAAAAATACTCATTCAGTGCCTCTCCTATCTCTTCAGGCTCCACGCACAACTTCCCACTGCTGTCTCTGACTGGCCCTAATCTTGCCCTAACCAATCTTTTATTCTTGACGTACCTGTAGAAAGCTTTCGGATTTTCCTTGATCCTATCTGCCAAACTCTCCTCATGTCCTCTTCTAGCTCTTCTTAATTCTCTCTTTAGCTCCTTCCTGGCTAATTTATAACTCTCCAGTGCCTGAACTCAGCCTTCACGTCTCATTTTTACATAAGCCTCCTTCTTCCTCTTCACCAGAGATTCAACTTCTGTCTGTATGGGGGAGGTGGCTGAGTGCTATCTGTATAGGGGAGGGGGACCAGAGCTGTCTGTGTGTGAGGGCATATGAGGGGTGGCAGGGATCTCTGTATGAGGGAGGGGGCCACCGCTGTCTGAATGGGAAGGGGACTGTCTTTATAGCGAGGGGGAGAGAATATGAAAAAAGGGAGGTGTTGCTGCAACTGTACAGGGCACTGGTGAGACCGCAGCTGGAGTACTGTGTGCAGTTTTGGTCCCCTTATTTGCAAAAGGATATATTGGCCTTGGAGGGAGTACAGAGAAGGTTCACCAGGCTGATACCGGAGATGAGGGGATTAGCTTATCAGGAGAACTGTGTTGGGGAAACTGGGACGGAGGAGGTTCGCTCCCAGGTAGGGGAGGACCGCAGGCAGTATGCGAGGGAGGTTAGACAGGTGGTGGAGATGGGAAATGCCCAGACTGAGGGGCTGAAGTGTATATATTTTAATGCAAGGAGTATAGTGAATAAGGTAGATGAGCTTAGGGCGTGGATAGCTGTTTGGGATTGTGATGTGGTGGCCATTACGGAGACTTGGATGTCTCAGGGACAGGACTGGGTACTTCAGGTGCCAGGCTTCAGGTGCTTCAGGAAGGACAGGGAGGGTGGCAGAAGGGGTGGTGGCGTGGCACTGTTGATCAGGGATAGTGTCATGGCTACAGAGAAAGAGGATGTCGTGGAGGGATTGTCTACAGAATCTCTGTGGGTGGAAGTTAGGAACAGCAAAGGGTCAAAAACTTTGCTGGGTGTAATCTATAGGCCGCCCAATAGTGACAGGGAAGTTGAAGTGCAAATAGGGAAACAGATTCTGGAGAGATGTTTTAATAACAGAGTTGTCGTGATGGGAGACTTCAATTTCCCAAACATCGACTGGAATATCCCTAGGGTAAGGGGTATAGATGGGGAGGAGTTTGTTAGGTGTGTTCAGGAGGGTTTCCTGACGCAGTATGTGGACAAGCCTACGAGGGGAGAGGCTGTACTTGACCTGGTACTGGCGAATGAACCAGGGCAGGTGATGGATCTTTCGGTAGGAGAGCATCTTGGATATGGTGACCATAATTCTATCTCCTTCACAATTGCGTTGGAACGAGATAGGATCAGGCAGGCTAGGAAGGTGTTTGTCTGGGGTAAGGGGAGATACGAAGAAGTCAGGAAGTTACTTGGACAAATAAACTGGAAGGAGGCGTTCTTAGGGAAAAGTACCAAAGGAAGGTGGCAGATATTCAAGGAATGTGTGTCTGGAGCTCTGAATGACAACGTTCCGATGAGACGAGGGGGGTTTGGTGGGTCGAGGGAACCGTGGTGCACAAAGGATGTGTTGAACCTAGTCAGGAAGAAAAGGAAGGTGTACAAGAGGTTCAGGGAATTAGGAGATGTTAAAGATCTTGAGGAGTATAAGGACTGTAGGAGGGAACTTAAAAGGGAAATTAGGAGAGCCAGAAGGGGTCATGAGAAGACCTTGGCGAGTAAGATTAAGGAGAATCCCAAGGCCTTCTATAAATATGTGAAAGGTAAAAGGATAAGAAGAGAAGGGATAGGACCGATAAAAGGTGAGGGGGGAAAGGTTTGTGTGGAACCAGAAGAAATGGCGGAGGTGCTTAACGAGTACTTCGCCTCAGTATTCACGGTGGAAGCCGATCTGGGAGATTTTGTTATGGATTTGCAGCAGATGGAAAGGATTGAGTACGTGAATATTAAGGAGGAGGATGTGTTGGAACTTTTGAATTCTATCAAGGTAGATAAGTCGCCGGGACCAGATGGGATGTACCCCAGGATACTGTGGGAGGCGAGGGAAGAGATTGCAGAGCCCCTGGCGATGATCTTTGCGTCGTCAATGGAGACGGGAGAGGTTCCAGAGGATTGGAGGATTGCGGATGTAGTTCCTATTTTTAAGAAAGGGAACAGAGATAGCCCGGGAAATTACCGACCGGTAAGTCTGACCTCAGTGGTTGGTAAGCTGATGGAGAGGCTTCTGAGGGACAAGATTTACGAACATTTGGAGAGGTTTGACATGATCAGGAATAGTCAGCATGGATTTGTCAAGGGCAGGTCGTGCCTTACAAGCCTAGTTGAGTTCTTCGATAATGTGACTGAACACATTGACGAAGGAAGTGCCGTGGACGTAGTGTACATGGACTTCAGCAAGGCGTTTGATAAGGTCCCCCATGCAAGACTTCTTGAGAAGGTGAGAGGGCATGGGATCCAAGGGCCTTTGGCCTTGTGGATCCAGAACTGGCTTGCCTGCAGAAGGCAGAGAGTGGTTGTGGATGGGGCTTTTTCTGAATGGAGGTCAGTCACCAGCGGAGTGCCTCAAGGATCTGTTCTGGGACCCTTGTTGTTTGTCATTTTCATAAATGACCTGGATGAGGAAGTGGAGGGATGGGTAAGTAAGTTCGCTGATGACACGAAGGTCGGTGGTGTTGTGGATGATCTGGAAGGATGGCAAAAGTTGCAGCAGGACATAGATAGGATGCAGGACTGGGCGGAGAAGTGGCAGATGGACTTCAACGCGGATAAATGTGTTGTCGTCCATTTTGGCAGAACCAACGGGATGAACGAGTACACTATTAAGGGCAGAAGTCTGAGTAGTGTTGAGGAGCAGAAGGATCTTGGGGTCCGGGTCCACAGGACTCTTAAATCGGCCTCGCAGGTGGAGGAGGTGGTCAAGAAGGCGTATGGTGTACTGGCCTTCATTAATCGAGGGATTGAGTTTAGGAGTCGGGAGGTAATGCTGGAACTTTATAAGACCCTTGTCAGGCCTCATTTGGAGTATTGTGCGCAGTTCTGGTCGCCTCACTATAGGAAAGATGTAGAAGCTATTGAAAGGGTGCAGAGGAGATTTACAAGGATGTTGCCTGGACTGGGAGGCATGCCTTATGAAGTTAGGTTGAGGGAGCTGGGACTCTTTTCCCTGGAGAGACGAAGGTTGAGAGGCGACCTGATAGAAGTTTACAAAATGTTGAGAGGAATAGATAGGGTGGACTCTCAGAGGCTATTTCCCCGGTTTGAAATGGTCGCTACGAGAGGACACAGATTTAAGGTGCGGGGAGGGAGGTTCAGAAGTGATGTTAGGGGTAAGTTTTTCACTCAGAGGGTGGTGAGTGAATGGAATCGGCTGCCGTCAGTGGTGGTGGAGGCGAACTCGCTGGGGTCTTTTAAAAGACTTCTGGATGAGTATATGGGGTTTAATGAGATTGAGGGTTATAGATAGGTCTGTAGGTTGGTAGGTGATGTGGTCGGCGCAACTTGTGGGCCGAAGGGCCTGTTTGTGCTGTAGTGTTCTATGTTCTATGTTCTATGTTCTAGATTGAATAGACTGGGCCTGTACTCATTGGAGTTTAGAAGGCTGAGGAGGGGATCTTATCGAGACTTACAAGATAATAAGGGGCTAGATAGGGTAGAGATAGAGAGATTCTTCCCGCTTAGAAAGGAAACCAGAACTAGAGGGCACAGCCTCAAAATAAGGCGGGTGGGGGAGGAGTTTAGAACGGAGTTGAGGAGGAACTTCTTCACTCAAAGGGTGGTGAATCTCTGGAATTCTCTGCCCGTTGAAGTGGTGGAGGCTACCTCGCTGAATATATTTAAGTCACGGGTAGATAGGTTTCTGATAGACAGGGGAATTAAGGGTTATGGGGAGAAAGCGGGAAAGTGGAACTGATCCACTTCAGATCAGCCATGATCTTATTGAATGGCGGGGCAGGCTCGAAGGGCTAGATGGCCGACTCCTGCTCCTATTTCTTATGTTCTTATGAGAGCCAGCAATGTCTGTGGGGTGATGTAGAGGCCAGCGATGTCTGTGTGGGGGTTTGGGGGGGGGGGGGGCGGTGGGGGAGGGAGGTGGGGGGAGGGGGGGTTTGGAGGCCAGCGATGTCTGTGGGTATTGGGTGGCAGTGATCTGGATGCTGGGTGATCTTTTATCCGATCTCCCAGCGATTTGTCCATGTGTGGATTCCCACCCATCCTGCTGATTTCAGGCTCTTTGGCACGAATAGCAGCCCCCCCACCCCGCACTCCCCCACCCCCCACCCCGCACTCCCCCACCCCCCACCCCGCACTCCCCCACCCCCCACCCCGCACTCCCCCACTCCCCCGGTTTTTAACGATATCCACGATTGTTCCCTTTACACTGCACAGAGTGGGGAGTTTCGGGTCTGAGGCTGTGCTGAAAAAACCCCATGATCTGTAACAGCTTTCTCACAAATTCAGCACCTTTCAGAGAATCACCCCCATAACTTCTCTGCCAGCTCTTTCAACCAGTGCAATCTACACAACCAATCCTTTTCATCTGCTGTGTTCCTACATCCATGCAATCCTGCCTGACAGTGTCCATCCACTTTCCTTTTGATTATTAATCATGATACGGTTTCCATAACTCTCCTGCAGATTTACTCCAGATTATCGCAACACACCCTGCTGTGAAAAAAAGCACTTATCGTCCCTCTGATTTTTCTCTCTTTTTCCTCGGATGGTGATGGCTAACACGAGGGGCTTTAAATTAAGGGGTGGTAATTATAGGACGGATGTCAGAGGTGGGTTCTTTACTCAGAGGGTAGTCAGGGCGTGGAATGCCCTGCCTGCAGCAGTTGTGGACTCGCCAACTTTAAGGGTGTTCAAATGGTCAGTGGATAGGCATATGGATAACATTGAAATAGTTTAGGTTAGAGGGTCATTAGATTGGTTCCACTGGTCGGCACAACATCGAGGGCCAAAGGGCCTGTACTGCGTTAGAATGCTCTCTGTTTATTTGAACAAAAAGCTGTAAATTGTAGGCCTGGTTAACACATACTTTGCTGTTAAATTGCTTCCTGGTTCTCTATTTTTTGACCCCTGTCTGATGCTGAACATTTTCATTGAATCTTTGCCGCACTAAGGAGAACATGCAGAAACTCTGAATAATCTCCATGTAACTGAAGACCAGAATTACGGCAAACATTCTGGTGCACCTTTATTTAACGTTCAAATGAATGAATTGGTACAATTCATAATGTCTGATGTTATCTGAAGCAAAGTGAGGCAGAGTTAGTACTATTCCCTTGCTTTTAGATTCTGTATCTAGTGACATAGCACCTCGGTCCTGCTACTTTCAGAGGTTTGTTTAAGCACACCATCATTGAACTGAAATATGTTCGCAAATGTACAATTTAGTTTCTATTAGTCTCCATATTCTTCCTTCCACCTTCATGCCACAATAATGATCATAATTCACGTCCAAGTGCAAAACATCAGTGTCCTGGGGTCGAGAACTCTCCTTCTCATTGGTTCCATCTTCAAGATCTACTTCATTTAGCAATTCCTGTCCACGTCATTTTGAAACAAACTCATCTGCACTCAGAATAACATTTTCTTTGAATTTGTTAAACTCAATTGAAATTTTTTATGACGGTGATGTAAATCCCAGCTGAGTACTCGCTGCCAGCATACCCTGCATCACAATGTTATCAGCTAATACACCTTCAAAAATGGAAAAAATATGCTTCCATCTCTTTCCTCAAATTTGGAAAATCTTGTAAATTAAACAAATTACTTTGTCACTGTGCTGTGATCTGTAATTCCATGGTCAATGTTTTTTTTAAAAATAAGACTGGTCGGCGCAACATTTTTGGGCCGAAGGGCCTATTCCGCGCTGTAATGTTCTATGTAATGTTCTATGTTCTATGTAAATAAGTGGCTTCTTTCTGGAAACTTCCTTTTAATTGCCAGCGTCGAAGCTTATGTTCTATTTATTTTTCCTCTTCGCTTTCCTCCTATTCGTTGCCCCAAAAATCAATTATCTACATGTCAGATTTCATTTCCTTTTCTTCATTCTCCCTTGTCATTCTAACTGCTCCTCCTTCAATATTTGTACTTACTCTTGTACCCAGTGTCTGTTTCTCTCTTTTTTCTCTTTCTTCTCAGACAAGTTTGTTTTATCCGTGTACCTGAACATTAGTCAATTCACACACCTCGCTCTGTGGCAATTCGGACACTCGGAGATTCCTTCCAGTATTCCTCTGTGACTGGGTCCTGAACTTCCTAACTCACAGACAACAATCAGGAAGGATAGGCAACAGCACCTCCTCCACGGTCACCCTCAACACCGATGCCCCACGAGGCTGTGTTCTCAGCCCCCTACTATACTCCTTATATCCCTACGACTGTGTGACCAAATTCCCCTCCAACTCGATATTCAACTTTGCTGACAACACCACCGTAGTGGGTCAGATCTCAAACAATGATGAGACTGAGAACAGGAATGAGATAGAGAATCTGGCGAACGAGTGCAGCAACAATAATCTCTCCCTCAATGACAACAAAATGAAGGAGATTGCATCAACTTCAGGAAGCGTAAAGGAGAAAGTAGAAAGGGTCGAGAGCATCAAGTTTTTAGGTGTCCAGATCACCAACAAACTGTCCTGCTCCCTCCAAGCTGATACTATAGTTAGGAAAGCCCATCAACGCCTCTACTTTCTCAGAAAATGAAGGAAGTTGGGCCATGCCAGCAAGGACTCTCACCAACTTTTACAGATGCACCATAGAAAGTATTCTTTCTGGTGTATCAGAGCTTGGTATGGGCTCCTGCTCTGCCCGAGACTGCAAGGAACTACAAAAGTCGTGAATATAGCCCAATCTATCACGCAAGCCATCCACCCATCCATTAACTCTGTCTACACTTCCCGCTGCTTTGGCAAAGCAGCCAACACAATAACTGACCCGACACACCCCGGACATTCTCTGATCCACCATCATCCTTCAGGAAAAAGATACAAAAGTCTGGGCTCATGTACCAAATGACTCAAGATCATCTCCTTCCTTGCTGCTGTCAGACTTTGGAATGGCATCACCTCGCATTAAATTGATCTTTCTCTACACCCTCACTAAGACGGTAACACAACATTCTGCACTCTCTCGTTTCCTTTTCTATGAACGGTATGCTTTGTCTGTATAGTGCACAAGAAACAATACTTTTCACTGTGTGTTAATAGATGTGACAATAATAAATCAAATCAAATCAAATCAAATAGAAGTGATCTCCAATCCCTTTAATCGTGCCGTTTTTCCATCCTTGCACATACGTCAAACTGCAAATTTTGTGACAGTTCTGTTGTCTGAGGTTTATTCACTTTTTGTAGAACTTTGACGTCACTCCCAGAGCTTTTTGAGGATCCCACTTTAAACCCCACCCATTTCATTGCAGAATGGAAACAGAAATTTCCCACAGAGCAGAAGTAGGCAATTCGGCTGCTGGATTCCACATTGAATCCCTGAAGAGAATCCTACCCCAATCCCACCCCACCCCACTCAATCTCCATAACCCCACACATTTCCCATCGCTAATTAATAATCTTACTTCTGTTGTGGGCAAGGTTTTAGAAAAAATTATTAGGGATAGGATTTATAGTTATTTGGAGTGTAATGAATTGATTAGAAATAGTCAGCATGGTTTTGTAGCGGGTAGGTCGTGCCTTACTAACCTTATTGAGTTTTTTGAGAAGGTGACCAAAGAGGTGGATGGGGGCAAGGCAGTTGACGTGGTATACATGGATTTTAGTAAGGCGTTCGATAAGGTTCACCATGGTAGGCTTCTTCAGAAAATGCAGATGTATGGGATTGTGGGTAATCTAGGAAGTTGGATCAGGAATTGGCTATCAGATAGGAGACAGAGGGTGGTGGTGGATGGTAAATATTCATCATGGAGTACAGTTACGAGTGGTGTGCCTCAGGGATCTGTTTTGGGGCCACTGTTGTTTGTAATTTTTATTAATGATCTGGATGAGGGTATAGTTGGGTGGATTAGTAAATTTGCTGATGACACCAAAATTGGAGGTGTGGTAGATTGTGAGGAAGGGTGTCATAGTCTGCAGGGAGACTTAGATAGGTTGCAGAGCTGGGCCGAGAGGTGGCGGATGGAATTTAATGCGGAGAAGTGTGAGGTAATTCACTTTGGTAGGAGCAACAGATGTGTCGAGTATAGGGCTAACGGGAGGACTTTGAATAGTGTGGATGAACAGAGGGATCTAGGTGTGTGTGTACATAGATCCCTGAAAGTTGGGAATCAAGTAGATAAGGTAGTTAAGAAGGCGTACGGTGTCTTGGCGTTTATTGGTAGGGGGATTGAATTTAGGAGTCGCAGTGTAATGTTGCAACTGTACACTACTCTAGTGCGGCCGCACTTGGAGTACTGTGTGCAGTTCTGGTCCCCGCATTACAAGAAGGATGTGGAGGCGTTGGAGAGGGTGCAGAGGAGGTTTACTAGGATGTTGCCTGGTATGGTGGGGAGGTCCTATGAGGAGAGACTGAGGGATTTAGGGTTGTTTTCGTTGGAAAGAAGGCGGCTAAGAGGGGATCTTATTGAAACATATAAGATGATTAGAGGTTTAGATAGGGTGGATAGTGATAGCCTTTTTCCTCGGATGGAGAAAGTTAGCACGAGGGGGCATGGCTTTAAATTAAGGGGGGGTAGCTACAGGACGGATGTCAGGGGTAGGTTCTTTACCCAGTGGGTGGTGAGGGATTGGAATGCCCTGCCTGCTGCAGTTGTAAATGCGTCTAGTTTGGGGGCGTTTAAGAGATCTCTGGATAGGTTTATGGACGAAAAGGGATTGGTATAGGCTAGTGGGTCATTGTTTTTGTAACTGGTCGGCGCAACATCGTGGGCCGAAGGGCCTGTTCTGCGCTGTAATGTTCTATGTTCTATGTTCTATGTTCTAATCCTTTTAACTACGGTGCCAGTGTGAGTGCCTATACCCCACCTGCAGTAAATCTTCTCCCCACACTCCCTCCCTTTGAATTTACCATTTCCAAGACCATCAAAAAATTCCTGTTTTAAATTCCACAAAGAGCCGGCAATTATTTGATGCGATACCAGTTGCTCAGTCCAGGCTCTTCAAATCCCGAATGGATACTGGGAACAGAACGATGATGCAATTTGTGTTTGTTGACGGTTTTTTTTCAGAAACTCAGATATAAAACTTTTGAAATGAAAGTTGATGGTTATTTATTCGAGTTAAAGATTTATTACAATAAAGAAGAAGTGATATTTAAAGCAGAACAGCACCTCCTTACAGGAATTAGTACTTTGAAAATTACCCCTTAAAGATTTCAGTTTATGGAATCAAATCTTTAGAAGGTCTTCAGATACTTCCTTCGATACCACTCCCATGGTTTGTGAAATTTTGGTTTATTAATTTATGATGTGCAATATGCAAGCTCTTTTCCTGTCCTTCTGCAGAGTGATAAAACTGTTCCCTGCTCCTGGGAACACAATCCCCCCATAGCTTAACAAACCAATGAACTTACTGGTAACTTTGAAAATGAAAGAAACTGAAGAAATAAAAATCAAGATTCTGACCAACACACAGGGATCAAAAAGTACATGTTCATGATTTCGTAATAAATATTATATCTTCCCAAATATTATTGACTTTGATCCATTACATGACAGAGAAGCGAACTTACAACCCAACAACTTCCCTTCTGTTCACGGTATACATTCACCTCTATTGGATAGAAGGTGATATCTCACTCGCTCCTCTGCTCTACCAGATCCATCACCACATATCCTCTCTGCATGTCATCAATCACAAACACTCCCCCAATGCCTGTTGCACAGATCCCGAAATTCCAATGTGACTAAATCCTCCATTAATTCCACATATACTGATACCCACATTTACCTGCTCTATCACTCACCTCACCAGTGTAACGGTTTTCTCACTCCATCTCTGCCAGTTATAACACACACATTCTCCCACTGTGATTTTGTTCTATCCCATCCGCTCGCGAATTGCTTGTTTATCTATCACCTGCTCTTATTTTCTGCAGCATTCAAATCTCATCAATTGGTATAAATGCTGAATCATCCATTCCACACATGCTCCTAATGGATGAATCGATTTCCCTCTATAATTACCACCATCGCATCCTGTTCCAGGTATTGGTTTCTGGGAGGTCCATGGTGCTGGTGGAGGTGGAGGAGACAGAGGGCTATCCATCTGTATTCAATCTTCAAAGGTTAAATTTGCTGCTTCTTATGTGAATAACTGACTGAGAAGTTTCAGCGTTGCACCAAATCCTAATTCTATTCAAATCCCACTGCGAGTTTCCTGCAGCGTTTATTACCACCGTTTAGACAGGCTTCTCCTACATTGTCAAAACATGTTCACTACCACCATAGCAACAGGTTCTTCCTTCCTTTCCCCATATTCGGGTTTAATTCTCTACAATCAATAAACACATCAACAGGGCACAACTTTCTCTGTTACACTTGGCCCTGTCACATTGGGAAATGTGCAATTAAATCAAGGATTCTATGAATTATTCTTTGCCTGTTATGAGCATCATTGAAATAATTGCACAACGAGCGCAAAGGGACATTTGAGCACATTCTTCAACTGCTCTCTGAACTTCCTCTGGGTCACAGCGTATATACAAGTATTTGTGCAGCAACTCATGAGCTGTAGGATGAAGCCGAAATCCTGAACAGAATCACTCATCCAAACAGCACAATACCCCAAATAATACATCCGCCTCCATACAGAGTATACCATTATCGTTGCCCATAATATGATAAAATTCACTGAGATAGCAAAGAGTAAAATAATAGATTTCCTTCGATTCTGCATCTCTGGGTCTTTGGTACCTTTTCCATTGTTGGGAGCTCGGAGTCTCCTGCGAGACCTGCTGCTCACTAAAATGTGCCTGACAGTGTAAATATTGAACAACAGAATCAGAACAAATGGGACACAGGGGTTTAGAATATGATGGCTGAGTTCAACAGCAATCCAGACAGGAGATTGCATGACAAAGAGAGAAAGACTGCAAAACCATGGGTCATTCCCCAACGTATACGAATTTGACAGCATAAAATACCAAAAAATGTTCTTACAACAGCTCAGAACAGTGATTGATCCCAGGACAACTTTAGCCATTTTGTCGGTGCAAAATTTACTTTTCAGCATGGGGCAACAAATTGTCACAAGTCGATCAAAGGTGAAAGTGACAGTGAACCAAACAGAACAGTCAGTAGCTGCATAAAGGAGCACAGCGTGGATATTACACACATCCATGTCCCAGAGGAATCGGAAATCCTCCCAATAAACAATTGGAATTTGTCTCAATATCACATCAAAAATAACGACCAGTAGATCAGCGGCTGCCATCGAAACCAGGTAGTGTGTTACACATTTGGAGAGACCACATCTTTCCTGAGAGAGTATTCCAACTGTCATCACGTTAACTTTAAGGAGCAGAAATAAATCCAGATATTAGACATCATGCTTTATAGGCACAGACTATGGAAACATTTTGCTGTGTTAATTCATTCTGAGATTTCTGGAATTAATTACACACAGTGAAGCAACAGCAAAGTCTGCAAAATACCACAGAATATTCACAATGTAATGATCAAAGGTGCCGTGGTCAAATTGCAAATCCTTGTTTGTAACATTGCAATGACTCCCTTCCTATCCAGAAACAATTCAACATTCAGTGACTGATAATTCTGGAAAACATTTCATTTTGATGCATGAACTCAACTGACATTTGGCTGAGTTGCGTTTGACACTGGCATATTTAAATATTGAACTGGAAATGTTCATTATAGAAATTGCCTGGTCTGATTTCAAAATGGGCCGAATTTCTAAGTAACTGCATACACGGATGAAATGATGTGGAGATGCTGGTGTTGGACTGGGGTAAACACAGTAAGAAGTCTCACAACACCAGGTTAAAGTCCAACAGGTTTATTTGATCGTAAACCCACAAGCTTTCGGAACGCTGTTCCTTCATCAGGAGTGTGGAAAGTTTTGATCAGAAACAGGGCATATAAAGGCACATACAGTTTACAGATTACTGATTAGAATGTGACTCTTTACAGCTAATCTGCTGTTCAAGTCCTAAAGGTGCAGACAATGTGAGTGGAGACAGCATGAAGCATAGGTTAAAGAGATGTGTATTGTCTCCAGACAGGACAGTATGTGAGATGTTGCAAGTTCAGGCAAATCATGGGTATTACAGATAATGTGACATGAACCCAAGAACCCGGTTGAGGCTGTCCTCATGTGTGCAGAACTTGGCTATCAGTCTCTGCTCAGCGACTCTGCGCTGTCATGTATCTATTGATTGTTGGTCGGCGGGGGGGGTGTAATTATTAATTGTTTGTAAATAAATATTGCTGCATTAACAAGAGGTCTATTCACAAATCTTTGTTCACTGAATAAGGGACAAAACAGACTGTGTCGCCGTCACAGCACTGAGTACTGTGCACAGTTCTGGGTCGCCTCACTACAGGAAGGATGTGGAAGCTATTGAGAGGGTGCAGAGGAGATTTACAAGGATGTTGCCTGGATTGGGAGGCATGCCTTATGAAGATAGGTTGATGGAGCTCGGTCTCTTCTCCCTGGAGAGACGAAGGATGAGAGGCGACCTGATAGAGGTTTATAAAATGTTGGGAGGAATAGACAGGGTGGATTCTCAGAGGCTATTTCCCAGGGCTGAAATGGTCACTACGAGAGGACACAGGTTTAAGGTGCTGGGGAGCAGGTACAGAGGAGATGTTCGGGGTAAGTTTTTCACTCAGAGGGCGGTGAGTGAGTGGAATCGGCTGCCGTCGGTGGTGGTGGAGGCGAACTCGCTGGGGTCTTTTAAAAGACTTCTGGATGAGTCTCTGGGATTTAATGGGATTGGGAGTTACAGATAGTTCTATGGCCTGGAAGGGATGGATATGATCGGCACAGCTTGTGGGCTGAAGGGCCTCTTTGTGCTGTGGTGTTCTGTGTGTGTGTGTGTGTGTGTGTGTGTGTCTGTGTGTCTGTGAGTGTGTGTCTGTGTGTGTGTGTCTGTGTGTGTATCTGTGAGTGTGTGTGTGTCTGTGTGTGTCTGTGTGTGTCTGTGTGTCTGTGAGTGTGTGTCTGTGTGTGTGTGTGACTGTGTGTGTGTCTGTGAGAGTGTGTGTCTGTGTGTGTGTCTGTGTGTGTTTGTGTGTGTGTCTGTGTGTGTGTCTGTGTGTCTGTCTGTGTGTCTGTGAGTGTGTGTCTGTGTCTGTGTCTCTGTGTGTGTGTGTGTGTCTGTGAGTGTGTGTGTGTGTCTGTGAGTGTGTGTGTGTGTCTGCGTGTGTGTGTGTGCGTGTGTGTGTGTGAGTGTGTGTCTGTGTGTGTGTGCGTGTGTGTGTGTGTGCGTGTGTGAGTGTGTGTGTGTGTGTGTGTCTGTGTCTGTGTGTGTGTGTGTCTGTGTGTGTGTGTGTGTGTGTGTGTGTCTGTGTGTGTGTGTGTGTGAGTGTGTGTGTGTGTGTGTGTGTGTGTCTGTGTGTGTGTGTGTGTGTGTGTGTGTGTCTGTGTGTGTGTGTGTGTGTGTGTGTCTGTGTGTGTGTGTGTGTGTGTGTGTGTGTGTGTCTGTGTGTGTGTGTGTGTGTGTGTCTGTGTGTGTGTGTGCAGTTTGGGGAACGCTCTGCAGACTTGGAATTGACAAAATCAACAAAACTTTCCCTGAGAAAAACAAAGGATGGTGGGAATTCTCCGAGCGCTGATGAAGGGTCACGGAGACTCACAGCGTTGCATCCACTCTCCCTTAAATAAATCGGAAAGAAAATTGGTTGGACTTAAACCTGGTGTCAGACTTCTGACTCCATTCTCCCTTCACAGACACTCAGAATTGCTGAGATTTTCCAGAATGTTCTGTTTTTTGTTTCAGATTCCAGCTTCAGCAGTATTTTATTTTTAGTTGTGTTAGAGACAGGGGAGTGACAGATAGCCTGAAATTATACACATGTTAATTCAACATCTAATATAAGAACACAAGAAATAGGAGCAGGAGTGGGCCATCCAGCCCGTCGAGCCTGCCCCGCCATTCAATAAGATCATGACTGATCTGATAGTGGTTCAGTTCCACTTACCCACCTTCTCCCCGTAACCCTTAATTCCCTTATTGATCAGAAATGTGACTTCAACATATCTAACGAGGTGGCCTCCACTGCTTCAATGGGCAGAGAGTTCCAGAGATTCATTACCCTCTGAGAGAAGAAGTCCCTCCTCAACTCTGTTCCAAACCGACTCCCCCTTATTTTGAGGCTGTGTCCTCGAGTTCTTGTTTCCTTTCTAAGTGGAAAGAACCTCTCTGCCTCTACCCTATCGAGCCCCTTCATTATCTAATATGTCTCTATAAGATCACCCCTCAGCCTTCTAAACTCCAACGAATACAGGCCCAATCTACTCAATCTCTGTTCATAAGCTAACCCCCTCATCTCCGGTTTCAAACTGGTGAACCTTGTCTGTACTCACTCCAAACCCAATATAACCTTTCGCAAATACAGGGACCAAAATTGCACACAGTACTGTATTTGCAGCCTCACCTTTTACAATTACAGCAAGACCTCCCTGCTTTTATATTCTATCCCCCTCGCTATAAAGGCTAACATCCCATTCGCCTTCTTGATCACCTGCTGCACCTACAGGCTGGGTTTTTGCGATTCATGCACAAGGACCCCCAGGTCCCTCTGCACAGTAGCATGTTGTAATTTTTCACCATTAAAATAATAGTGCATTTTACTGTTATTCCTTCCAAAGTGGATAACTTCACACTTGCCATCTGCCAAATCCTTGCCCACTCACTCAGCCTACCCAGATCCCTCTGCAGACTTTCCACATCCTCCACACAATTCGCTTTCCCACTCGTCTTTGTGTGATCAGCAAACTTTGTTACCCTACACTCGGTCCCCTCCTCCAGATCGTCTATGTATATGGTAAACAGTTGAGGCCCCAGCACCGATCCCTGCGGCATGCCACTAGTCACCAACTGCCAAGCAGGAGAACACCCATTTATTCCAACTCTCTGCTTCCTATGAGATAGCCAATCCTCAATCCAGGCTAACACTTTCCCCCCAACTCCGTGTACCTTAATCTTCTGCAGCAACATTTTGTGAGGCACCTTATTGAAAGCCTTCTGGAAATCTAAAAACACCACATCCACTGGTTCCCCACTGTCAACCGCACTCATTACATCTTCATAAAAATCCAGTAAATTCTTCAAACACGACTTTCTCTTCATGAATCCATGCTGCGTCTACTTGATTGAACCAATCTTTTCCAGGTGTCCTGCTATTTCTTCTTTAATGATGGATTCCAGCATTTTCCCAACTACGGACATTAAGCTAACCGGCCTGTAGTTACCCATCTTTTGTCTACTTCCTTTTTTAAACAGCGGTGTAACATTAGTTATTTTCCAGTCAGCCGACACTTCCCCAGAGTCCAGTGAATTTTGATAAATTATTACTAACACATCGGTTTGAGCAAAGCAGTAAGAATACAACATTAAGCAGGAAAATGGAAGGGAGTGCCATTAAAACAGGCAAAGGCTGTTTCAGTTTTCAGATTGAATCACCTCTGGGTAATTCATGTGAGGATGGAACAAGCAGGTTGGATATTTCTGTAAATGTCGACATGGAGTTTTCGGATTTCAAAAGAAAACCTGTTTGGATATTTCACCATAATTTACTGAACAAGTTAAGGCATGATGGCATTTGCTTCAGAAAGGCGTATGCTTCCCAGCAGGCAGCACCAAGTCAGGGTAAAGTAATTATCCTTATGTTGTGTGCAATGACAATATTCTTCTTCAATACATCTCCTCCCAGTGCCTTTCTCCAGGTCGTTGCCTTGGTTATAAAACTGTCTCCATCTGATCCAGCTCTTTGGGTTCCCAGTTACCCGCTACCCAGCTCTGACCCATGGCTTCACAGTCCTCAGATCCTCATTCTGTGAATTGTTTCCATATCTCTCCACTCCACTCACCCCTGTCCAGGTCTACACGTATCTCTGTTCCCCTGGTCACAATCCTCATCGCTGTACCTCTCAGTTCCCCTGCTCTGAATCTTAGTCTCTGTATCTGTTTGCTCTCTAGATCCTTGTCCCCCTCCTTGTCACTGTATGTCTATGCTGCCATGGTTACTTTCCGTGTTTACGTATTTCTGCTTTTAGCTGGTCCCTCGGTATGTCTCTGTGCCTCTTTCCTCCCGTTCTGTCAGTAACTCTCTTCTCTACTGTTTTCTCTATTTGGTTCCACATCTCTCTTATTCCCATGCCCATCTCATAAGAACATAAGAACATAAGAAATAGGAGCAGGAGTAGGCCAACTAGCCCTTCGAGCCTGCCCCGCCATTCAATAAGATCATGGCTGATCTGTTTTGGCTCAGTTCCACATTCCCGCCCTCTCCCCATAACCCTTAATCCCCTCTCTTGTCAAAAACCCATCAACCCGCGTCTTAAAAATATTTAGCGAGGTAGCCTCCACCACTTCAACGGGCAGAGAATTCCAGAGATTCACCACCCTTTGAGTGAAGAAGTTCCTCCTCAACTCCATTCTAAACCGCCCCCCCTTTATCTTGAGGCTGTGCCCCCTAGTCCTACTATCCTTTCTGAGCGGGAAGAGTCTCTCCACCTCTATCCTATCCATCCCATTCATCATCTTATACGTCTCAATGAGATCTCCCCTCATTCTTCTAAACTCTAACGAGTACAAGCCTAATTTATTCAGCCTCTCCTCATAGCTCAACCCCCTCAACTCCGGCATCAGCCTAGTAAACCTCCTCTGCACTCCCTCTAAAGCCAAAATATCCTTGCGTAAGTACGGCGCCCAAAACTGCACACAGTACTCCAGCTGCGGACTCACCAATGCCCTATACAGCCGCAGCAAGACCTCCCTACTTTTATATTCAATCCCCCTCGCTATGAAGGCCAGCATCCCATTTGCCTTCCTGACCACCTGCTGCACCTGCAAGCTGGGTTTTTGCGACTCATGCACAAGGACCCCGAGGTCCCTCTGCACCGTCGCCTGCTGCAGTTTTTCTCCACGTAAGTAATAATCCTTCCTACCATTATTCCTACCAAAGTGGACCACCTCGCACTTGCCAACATTAAATTCCATCTGCCATTTCCTGGCCCATTCGCCCAGCCTATCTAGATCCTTCTGTAGACTCTCCCCACCCTCCACACAATTTGCCTTTCCACCAATTTTGGTGTCATCAGCAAATTTCGACACCCTACACTCGGTTCCCTCCTCCAGATCATCTATATAAAAGGTAAATAGCTGAGGCCCCAGCACCGACCCCTGGGGCACTCCACTAGTCACCATCCGCCAATCCGAATAGCACCCATTGACCCCCACTCTCTGCCTCCTATTTGACAACCAGTCCTCTATCCACGCTAACACCCTACCCCCAACTCCATGCCCCCTTACCTTCTGCAATAACCTCTTGTGAGGTACCTTGTCAAACGCCTTCTGAAAATCAAGAAAGACCACATCCACCGGCTCTCCTCTATCCACCGCCCTAGACACATCCTCATAGAACTCCAGTAAATTTGTCAGACACGACTTCCCTTTAACGAAACCGTGCTGCGTCTGCTCTACCAAGCAGTTCCCCTCAAGATGCCTCGCTATTTCCTCCTTGATGACGGATTCTAACATTTTACCTACAACAGACGTTAAATTAACTGGCCTATAATTCCCCGCCTTTTGCCTGGCACCCTTCTTAAACAACGGCGTAACATTAGCCGTTTTCCAATCTTCCGGCACTTCCCCGGAATCCAGCGACGTCTGGAAAATAGCCACCAAGGCATCCACTATCACCTCCGCCATTTCTTTCAGAACCCTCGGATGCATTCCATCCGGTCCTGGGGACTTGTCCACAATCAGCCCCTCCAGTCTGTCGAGCACCGCCTCTCTAGTAACAGTAATGTCATTGAGACCCTCCAGTCCTACCACCTTTCCATTGCTAACACCTGGCAAATTATTCATGTCCTCCTCCGTGAAGACAGAAACAAAAAAGTTATTCAAGACCTCAGCCATTTCCCTATCCCCTACCACTAAGTCCCCCTTCTCATCCTCTAAGGGACCAACGTTCACCCTAGCCAGCCTCTTCCTTTTTATATATTTATAAAAACTTTTGCTATCCTTTTTTATATTAAGTGCTAGCCCAGCTTCATAGTTTCTCCTACCCTTCTTTATCAACTTCTTTGTCAATCTTCGTTGACATTTAAACCTCTCCCAATCCTCTTCTCGCCCACTACTCTTAGCTACTCTAAACGCCTCCGCTTTTAATTTAACACTTTCCTTCACCTCCTTCATTATCAACGGCTTATTACCTCTCCTCCTACGGTCCTTTTTGACCATCGGAATAAATTTCTGCTGAGCACCAAGAAAGATCTCCTTAAAGATCCTCCACTGCTCCTCAGCAGACCTACCTTCCAAGGCACTCCCCCAGTCCACATTCGCCAATTCTTCTCTCATCCTACCATACTCCCCTCTGCTCCTTGGCTGTGTCTCACTGTTACCTCGACTCTTCCCTTGGCTCCATATCTCTCTGTTACTCTAGTCTTGTCCTTGTCTGTATATCTCTCTGCTCTGCAATCCCCACCCCGATCCCTCTCCTTGTCTCCTTATTTCTGCACCCATGATCTCACGACTTTTCTCGTATATCTTCCTTTGTCATCCCTCTCCTTGTCTGCATATGTGTCTGTTCCCCTGGTCACACTCCTGGTCTCCATATGCCTCTACTTCCCTGGTCCTCTCCTTGTTTCTTATTCCCCCTGCCCTGCTCCCTATCTTTGTCTCCGTATCGCTCTGCTCACCTGGCACCTCATTCTGTCTCTGTATCTCTCTCTGCTCCCCTGATCCCTCACACGGTCTCCCGATCGCTCTGCTCACTTGACCCCTCTCCTTTGGACTGCTGGAGCTGATGCATATATATTCTACTGCTCAAATTACTTGTTTTCTCAATATTTCTAACTGCCTCTGGAGTCAAAGAACAAAGAATAAAATCAGCCTGGGAAACAGGCCCTTCGGCCCAACGAGCCCGCGCTGCCATCTCAACACCACCAGTCCCCCTCTGCCCCCCCGACTCCTGTCTAATGATTTATGGCCATCCAGATTGAGGGAAACTGATTTAGGGACAATTTATTCCTGCCAATCAGCCTAACAGCACATCTTTGGGGTGTGGAAGGAAACTGGAGCACCCGGAGAAAACCCACGCAAGCACGGGGAGAATGCGCAAACTCCCAGAGACACCGGCCCAAATCCATGTGTCTGCACAGCAATCAGTGATAGTCACTGAGCTGTCGTCTTGCCCAGTATCTGGTCCAGTTTAGGCACACACTAACGACATGAAGCACTCGGCCAATCTCAAACAACCAAGAGCAGCCCCAGTACGACCCATCGCGTGTATGTCCCTCGTTGGACACGAGGTGGACCGACTTAAAACCTGTGAATGAAAGAGAAAAAATTTATTATCATACTATACCCATTTACATTACCAGGGACGCCCCAATGCTAATGACCCTTATTTGAAAGGTTCTCCTATATCCACCCATCTCCAACTCAGTCATGTGTCTGTCTAAGTTACTCTTAAAGGACTCTAGCGTGTTTGCCTCCACCACCTTATTTGGCAGAGCATTCCATACGCCCACTACCCTCTGTGTGAAAAACCTCCCTCTAATATCTCTGTTGTACCTCTCCCCCCATCACTTGAAGCCCATGGCCCCTTCTCCTATGTGTCTCTATCATAGGAAATACCTTACCTCTGTCTATACCCTTCAGTCGGATTGGGATTGGCTGCTATACTTTTCACCAGGCTCTGACAGGATCGGGACTATGAGCTGAGCGGTGACGAGGCAGTGAAGGCACCAAATCCTGCCTCACTTTGCTCTGTCCCCTGCCCTGCTTATTTCTCTCTTCCCCCATACCTCCCCTCACTCACCCTCTTTTCCTCACTCCATTCTCCTGGTTATCTAATTCAGGGAGATCACTGGAGAGGCTGAGAGAGTGAAATCGAATCCCACAAACACAACCTCATTAAAATGAATTCTAATTGCTCCCAGGCCAATTTAAACATCAAATGTATTCTTTACTTTTTGGCCAACGACACAGGCAGTACTTCTTGTGGAACTGGAATGGAGACCAAGCTTATCTCTTTGTTCATTCCAGTCCTTATCTTCCATCCAACCTCCTGCTAATCCCATCCCTTCCCAGATATCATCCACTCGGGAGAGGCGTCTTTGTTAATATTCGATACATCCATCCCACAGACCTTAGCCCCTGACTGTTCAACTCAACCGTTAACTGAGAACAATCTTTCTCCATTCTTCTTGCTCACATTGTCTGTTTCTGTTTCTCTCCCCCTCATTGTTCCCCATCCCCCTTGTTTTCTCTTCTTCCTGGTCCCAAATATCAGTTATTGGTGATGTGTAAAACTTTACCTGCATTTGTGCTGATCTGACTTTTCCTCTGTACCTTTTCTCTGTGTCTCTCCCTCTGTTTCTGTATCATTGTGTTAAGATAAATGGCAGAACCATCAAGGGACACAGAGGGACCGAGGTGTGCAAGTCCACAAATCTTTGAAGGTGGCAGCACAGGTGGAGAAGGTGGTGAAGAAGGCATGTGATCTGCTTGCCTTTATAGGACGGGGTATAGAGTATAAAAGGTGGAGTCTGATGTTGGAGCTGCGTGGAACGTAGGTTAGGCCACATTTGAAGTACTGTGTCTAGTTCTGGTCGCCGCACTACCAGAAGGACATGGAGGCTTTCGAGAGAGTGCAGGGGAGGTTCACCAGGATGTTGCCTGGTATGATGGGTCTGAGCTATGAGGAGAGATTGGGCAAACTGGGGTTGTCCTCCCTGGAAAGACGGAGAATGAGGGGAGACCTAATAGAGGTGTACAAAATTATGAATGGTATAGATAGGGAGAACAGTGGGAAGCTTTTTCCCAGGTCGGAGGTGACGATTACGAGGGGTCACAGGTTCAAGGTGAGAGGGGCGAGGTATAACTCAGATATCAGAGGGACGTTTTTTACACAGAGGGTGGTGGGGGCCTGGAATGTACTGCCAAGTAGGGTGGTGGAGGCAGACACGCTGGCATCGTTAAAGACTTACCTGGATAGTCACCTGGATAGTTACAGAGAGAGATTGAACAGGTTAGGACTTTATTCCCTGGAGCGTAGAAGAATGAGGGGAGATTTGATAGAGGTGTATCAGATTTTGATGGGTATCGATAGAGTGAATACAAGCAGGCTTTTTCCACTGAGGCTAGGGGAGAGAAAAACCAGAGGGCACGGGTTCAGGGTGAAAGCAGAAAAGTTTAAAGGGAATATTAGGGGAGGCTTCTTCACACAGAGAGTGGTGGGAGTGTGGAATGAGCTGCCGGATAAAGTGGTCAATGTGGGGTCACTTTTAACATTTAGGAAAGACTTGGACGGGTTCATGGATGAGACGGGTGTGGAGGGACAAGGTTCAAGTGCAGGTCAGTGGGACGAATGGTTCAGCACACACGGCATCAGGAATTTCGTTATGTTGGGAAAACCAAGGGACCTCCCAGCCAGTTTCACCCACCTGAGGAAAAAAGTTATTAATACATCAGCCAAACACAAATGTTCTCTGGATGCGTGAATACAGGTCAGACTGTGAGATGGTGCAGATGAAGTTTATGATAGATTCCACCTGGAGCAAAGTGGAGAAATTGAATTATTAAGAACATTCTAAATGCGAATGGACATGGGGATGTTAATATCTGAACACTGAGACTTAAGAGAAACGGCAACAGCAAACAAAGGGACGAGAGGAGAAATATAGTTAAACATTCTTATCTAATTATTAACTGGTTACTGAGATTTACCTGGGACGCCAATAATGGCCAGGATGGGATAGTAAAAGTACTGGAAAATGTGAATTACAAATGTGATCCGATCAGCTGACGTTATCCACCAGCTATTTTCATGAAGCTTGTCAATCCAATAGGACAAAGCTCTGTCCATTGCTGTAATATTCCACCAGGTTGTTCTCAGACTCTGAACCGTTGCCGTATCATTCAATTGTGTTAATCCCAGATTATCATCAATTGCTGTAACATTCCAATCCATTGTCATTCGATGCTGATGCATTGTTGTGACACTCCAGTCTATTGATCTGAGATTCTGACCGATCCTCTCCTTGTCACTGGCGCTGCTAAACTTTATGAGCTGGAGGTGAAGCTTCTGCGAACACTATCAGCTAACACGTGAATAGGAACCCCTTCTTAACAGGAGATAGAAAGTCTCTTGTGACATCATGAGTATCTACGGAGATTAACATAATTACAGTGACTAAACAAACAAGCTCAGTTAACCCCTTTTTTCAAATACTTTTTATTCCTCATAAAGTAGATAATTTCCTCGGATTTAATGGATGCAGGAGGCTTGCTGAATGCAAAAATTGCGGACGTTTTGGTGCTGCTGCCCATAAGACATCAATGATTCTTGGGTGTAAATGTGTTGCAGCAGGCGACGGTGCAGAGGGACCTCGCGGTCTTTGTGCATGAGTCGCAAAAACCCAGCCTGCAGGTGCAGCAGGTGGTCAAGGAAGGCGAATGGGATGCTGGCCTTCATAGCGAGGGGGATTGAATATAAAAGTAGGGAGGTCTTGCTGCAACTGTACAGGGCACTGGTGAGGCCGCAGCTGGAGTACTGTGTGCAGTTTTGTTCGCCGCACTTGCACAAGGATATTTTGGCCTTGGAGGGAGTGCAGAGGAGGTTGACTAGGCTGATACCGGAGTTGAGGGGGTTGAGCTATGAGGAGAGGCTGAATAAACTAGGCTTGGACTCGTTAGAGTTTAGAAGAATGAGGGGCGATCTCATTGAGACATATAAGATGATGAATGGGATGGATAGGATAGAGGTGGAGAGGGTCTTCCCGCTCAGAAAGGACAGTAGGACTAGAGGGCACAGCCTCAAGATAAAGTGGGGGCGGTTTAGAAAAGAGTTGAGGAGGAACTTCTTCACTCAAAGGGTGGTGAATCTCTGGAATTCTCTGCCCGTTGAAGTGGTGGAGGCTGCCTCGCTAAATATTTTTAAGACGCGGGTTGATGAGTTTTTGATAAGAGAGGGGATTAAGGGTTATGGGGAGAGGGCGGGAATGTGGAACTGAGCCACGACAGATCAGCCATGATCTTATTGAATGGCGGGGCAGGCTCGAGGGGCTAGATGGCCTACTCCTGCTCCTATTTCTTATGTTCTTATGTGTCATCGCTATGAGTCTTAAACGGTTTTATCATTACTCAGACCTGTCAAAGGCTCACGTGTTTGTTGTTAAATTTGTGGTCAGCCTGATGCTTTTCCCCCTTTTTTAACTGACAATGTCTGGGTGACAAGATGGCTCCAGATAATCACAAGCTTGTTTCTGGACTTCTGTTAACTGTTGAAGAGAAAGGCAAACACGTGGAATGTCGAGCTCATTGGATTCGAGAAACATTCCAGTCAAGCCAGCACAATGTTTTAGCAGATGGGAAGTCTGTCCCAGACAGACCTACACCATGGCAGCTGTTTGTATATATTATATTCTTTAACCTGGTGCTAATGGTGTAAACATTTCCTTTCCAGCACGCAATGTCTTTTCATCAGGAATCTCCTTTCAGCAACTTGACATCAGCAGAAGATTAAAAGGAACCATGAAAGTCAATAATTCAAGATTCCAGATTTGGAAAATAAGTACTTTATCCCATGTCAGGAAGGAGTGATGTGAGAGATGACAAATTAACTGCCCACAAGCTGCTAGGAATTGGAATATTTCCCTGTGGGAATGAACTCAGGCAGTTACTATTGAAGATCCGAAGAAAATGGACTCCAGGCAGCGGCCTGTCAAACCAGAAAGCAGATAGAAGCAGAAATAACTCTATGTACACTTCAAAATTGTGACCAACTGGAACATTGGAACAGAACAAATTCTACAATGCTCCAGAAATGTGTGGTGATGTCCCACAGAATTGATCAGCGAGCTGGAGTTACAGCATTACCTGACCATTCCTCACATGACAGTCGTGTTACAATAAAGGGAGGATCCTTTATCCCGTTCACCAGCACGGTGACCAACACCATATTGGATCTTATGCTGAACCGAAAAGTCTGCTGCTCTGCAGATATATTCGTTATGGAGGCAGGCGAGATTTCACACAGAAGACATCTGTCATTCCAGCTCAGAAAGGTTGGCCCAAGTTCAGGAGCCAACTGCCCAACTATCGCTGTACAGACTAAGAACTCACAGCAGTGGAAGTTGAAACGTCCCAATTGTGATCGACCCCGAAAGCGGACCCTCAAAACCATGCAAAGACAATTAATATTTTCCATTCTCCTGATCATTGGCCAAGCCCCAGTCCCTGGGCTCGAGGAACTGAAGTTCCTCGTTACCCAAGTGAATATCAGGTTCTCATCTTGACAAGGCAACGCATGATCCCAGGGCTGAGATATCTCAAAGTGAAATGTGCAGCATCCCTCTGTGCATTGTGCAGAACAGCCTAACCTGCACACGACCACTGAGTGCTCATCAACCTCGACCCCTTCGACACCACATCAGTGATTTGGCAAACCTGATCCCCACCCGGGGACAGTGAGATCAGAGTTTGTGCATGAAATGGACATCCTCAAACAGATGGATCATAAATACTCTGCAAGCCTCCCAACATTTGCAAATGCCAGTATTTGGTTCTTTCAGATGTCTGAACCAGGATTTAAACCTCAGAAAGAGGATGCAGTGGGGAAAGACCATTTCCCCTGCTGAATGTGTGTTTGATATGCTGATATGAATGGACCAATACCTGCACAGAACTGCAACTCATATCCCACCTTCCATGAGTCAATATGTGAAATTAAATTATTTTCATTCACTACAGGGAACGTGTTTGATTTCAAAACCAAAAAATAACACTTGAATATCGCACCCGATCGCAAAAACACTCCAGCCAAGCTAACAGAATGGCTTTGAAAATGTAACTTCTGCCACCACCACTTGTGAACAAAGACAATTATTTGCATCTCTTGGCCTCCAACCTGCTGCTAATGTCATAAGCTTTATTCCTGCCAACACACGATAGCTTCTAAACCAGGGTCATTGTATCGTAAAACCCAAAACCAGTGTTTTCTATAAGAAAAGGTGCATGTGGGGGCCCAGGGGCATTGTCACCGGACTATTAATACAAAGACTTTGGACAATGTTTTGGGGGCCCTGTTTCAGGTTCCATTCAAGCACAATACTTCAATGAAAATCTGGAATTAAATGCTTAATGATTACCTTAAATCATTGTCGATTTTCCACCCCAGTTTCCACCCCAGTAGAATGCATTTTTTGTCCTTTACCTCAAATTTCACGAACTCAAAAAGACCGGTGTCCCTTGATCAAATCAAGATTCATTTACAATACTTAGTAATGGTAAGGTGGATACTGCCCAGTTGAAAATATACCCCCTCAGTGCCAGTAAAAGGAACACTCCACACTATATACCCCTGCATAGCTCCCCATTTGGACAACATTAACTGCCTCAATCGATATTGTCATTGCATCTCTCCCCCTGTGATCTTGCGACATTTCAACACTGGAACAGGTTCCTGCAGTTCTGCTTCAGAAGTAGGCAGAGTGCAGTGGTCCGGAGCCACCACCTTCGTTTCGAGAATTGAGGCACAGGTTCACTCTCTTCATCAATCTCTTCAGGTTTATAATTGGGGTGGGGGGTAATTATGATGCGATTCGGGAAGAATTAGGGAGCATAAGATGGGAACAGAAACTGTCCGGTCTGGGAACAAACAAAAAGTGAAACTTTTTCAAAGAACAAATCCTGTGTGTCCGTGATAGGTATGTCCCTGTCAGGCAGGGAGGAAATGGCCAAGTGAGGGAACCATAGTTCACAAAGGAGGCTGAATGTCTTGTCAAGAGGGAAAAGGAAGAGTATGTAAGGATGAGAAAACAAGGTTCAGTTGGGTCGTTTGACAAACGGGTCAATCTGGCTTCCTAATGGGAAGGATTTTTTTTCTATAAAAGTTACTCACCTTCGAGGTATCGACCTCATTGTTCCACCAAAGCAAGCAGAGAGGGAGCGATTCGTACAGGGAGAGCTGAGTGTAAGAGTTTGATTTTTATTTTACTTTTTCTCGGAGTTTTTTGTTCCAGTGCAGTAGGAAACGGGAAACTGGAAGTAGGCCGTGGAGAGGCCTGGGAAGGTTTGTAGTTTGCTGTGGTTGCTGGTTCAGTGTTTTATTTTTACCTGTATATAAGTTGGGCGGTTCATTGGTGGGTCTGATCAAGGAAAACCCCCAAGGCTTTTTACTCTTATGTGAGAAATAAAAGAATGACCAGGGTGAGGTTAGGGCTGGTCAAGGATAGTAGTGGGAACTTGTCCATGGAGCCAGAAGAGATAGGAGAGACGATGAATGAATACTTTTCTTCAATGTTCACCAAGGAGAGGGGCCATGTTTTTGAGGATGAGAGTGTGATACAGGCTGATAGGCTGCAGGAGGTGGATGTTCTGAGGGAGGATGCATTAGCAAGTTTGAAAAACCTGAGGGTCGGTAAGTCCCCTGGGCCAGATGGGATATGTCCTAGGATTGTTTGGGAGGCAAGGAATGAGATTGCAGAGCCTTTGGCTTTGATCTTTGGGTCCTCACTGTCCATGGTGATAGTGTCAAAGCACTGGAGAATCGCGAATGTTGTTCCTGTGTTCAAGAAAGGAAATAGGAATGACCCTGGTAATTATAGGCCAGTCAGTCTTACTTTGGTGTTGGTAAATTAATGGAAAGGGTCCTGAGGGATAGGATTTATGACCATTTGGAAAGATATAGCTTAACCTGGGATAGTTAACACGGATTGGTGAAGAGTAAGTTTTGCCCCACAAATTTGTCTGAATTCTTTGAGGTAACTGAGTGTGTGGATGAAGGAAGAGCAGTTGACGTCGTATACATGGATTTTAGTAAGGTGTTTGATAAAGTTCCCAAGGTCGGCTCAGGAAGAAAGAAAGGAGGTGTGGGAAAGAGGGAAATTTGACCAATTGGATAAGTAACTGGCTATCTCATAGAAGTGGAGATGCTGGTGTTGGATTGGGGTAAACACAGTAAGAAGCCTCACAACACCAGGTTAATGTTCCAGAACTCCCATTGAAGGAACAGCCAGTTCCGAAAGCTCGTGGTGTTTCCTACAAATAAACCTATTGGACTTTAACCTGGTGTTGTGAGACTTCTCACTGCATCTCATAGAAGACAGAGGGTGGTGTTGGATGGAAAATTTTCAGACTGGAGACCAGTTACCAGCGGTGTACCACAGGGGTCAGTTCTGGGTCCTCTGCTATTTGTGGATTTTATCAATGACTTGGAGGACGGGGCTGAAGGGTGGGTCAGTAAATTTGCTGATGACACCAAGATTGTTGGAGTAGTGGGTGAGTTCGGGAGCTCTTGTTGGCTGCAAGGAGACATTGTGAGGATGCAAAGCTGGGCTGAAAAATGGCAGATGAAGTTTAATCCTGATAAGTGCGAGGTAATTCATTTCGGTAGGACAAATTTGAATGTGGATTACGGGGTCAACAGCAGTGTTCTGAGGAATGTGGAGGAACAGTGAGATCTTGGGGTTCATATTCATAGATCTCTGAAGGTTGCCACTCCAATGGATAGAGCTGTGAAGGAGGCCTATAGTGTGTTAGTGTTTATTAACAGGAGGTTAGAGTTTAAGAGCCGTGGGGTTATGCTGCAGCTCCCTTGGTGAGACCACATTTGGAATATTGTGTGCAGTTCTGGTCACCTCACAATAAGAAGGATGTGGAAGCATTGGAGAGAGTGCAGAGGAGATTTACCAGGATGCTGCCTGGTTTGGAGGGTTGGTCTTACGAGTAAAGATTGCGGGAGCTGGTGCTTTTCTCTTTAGAGAGGAGGAGGATCAGAGCAACTTAATGTAGGATGAGAGGGATTAATACAGTGGACGTGCAGAGACGATTTCCTCGGGTGGATGTAGCTGTTACTCGGGGGCATAACTATAATGTTCATGGTGGGAGATATAGGAGGGATGTCTGAGATAGATTCTTTACTCAGAGAGAGTGGTTGGGGTGTGGAATACACTGCCTGCTGTGATAGTGGAGTCGGACCCTTCAGGAACTTTGTAGCGGTTATTGGATAGGCACATGGAGAACTCCAGAATGATAGCGAGTGGGATAGCTTGATCTTCGTTTCGGACAAAGCTCGGCACATCACGGTCCGAAGGGCCTGTACTGTGCTGTACTGTTCTATGTTCTAATTTAGGATTTTGTTCCAGGAGCACGACAAAAACTGGAGATGCCTTGCAGAGCCCAAGATATAGCAAAATGTCCCCAGTATGTCTGTACCATTGACACACAGGAGAAATTATTGTTCGAGAGAAATAAAACTGTTTTCAAGTTATCATTTTTTTCTCAATATTTAATGAATTTACAAATATTTTAAAGGGATATCCCATCATCTCCTTCAATTGTGCTCTGAACTTAGTCTGGGTCACAGCATAAATTCAAGCTTTTGTGCAGCAATTCAGGAGCTGGAGCATGAAGGTCATTTCTCACACACAGTTATGCATAAATACATAGGTAAAATCCGTCCAGTGCATTCTGACCCATGTAGAATTTACCATTAACAGTAACCATAAGAGTATAAAATTCCCCAAAATTACAAGCAGTTGAATGATGGATTTCCTTCTCCCCTCTATCTCTGAGTCTGTGGGAGCCTTCCCACAATTTTGAGCTCAGAGTCTCCGGCAGGCTGTACTTTTCACCAGAATGTTTCTGATTGTGAAAACATTGATCAGCAGAATAAGAACAAATGGGACCACCGAGTTTAAAATGTGATGAAAGGACTTGATTGGTCCCCAGGCAGTTGATAATCGAGCATCCTCTGATATAGAGCATAACCAGGGTTGGTTCACCAGTGCATACCAGCCTGTTAGCATAAAGTAACAAAAAATATTTTTCAATCAACTCAGTACAGTCACAGTTCCTAGAACCATAGTAGCCATTTTCTCAATGCAGTATATATATTTGAAGTTTTGATAGCAAATGACCAAAAATGATGAAAAGTGAAAGTGACGGTGAACCAGAGTGAACAGCCAGTAGCTGCATAAAGCAGGATGGTGTGTATATTGCACAAAGCGATGGACTCCACATAAAGACACTTCCCAACAAAGAATAGGAATCTGTCTCAAGGATAGGTCGAAGATGACAACCAATCGATCTGATGTTGCCATGGCCATCAGGGAGCGAGTTACACATTTGGAGAGACCACATTATTCCCGAGACAAGATGATAACGGTCACTAGGTTAACTGTGAAGAAAGAAAGTCAAAAAGTAAATAATGCACCAGGCTGAGAGGTTTTAAAATTTGAGTGTGAAAGTTTTTTTTATATCCAGTGGCAATTTGCAATGATTGTCCCTGGAACCAATTATCCTCTTCAAAGAATGAATAATATCTAATCAAATCAATCATTGAATATACATTATAATTTGGAATGAGCGAGTAGAAACACAAAGGGTGACATGGTAGCACAGTGCTTCGCACTGCTGTCTGACAGCGCCAGGGACCCTGGTCCAATTCCAGCCTCAGGTACTGTCTGTATGGAGTTTCTACATTCTCCCTGTGTTTGTGTGTGTCTTTTCTCCGGGTGCTGTCGTTTCCTCCCACATCCTAAAGATGTGTAGGTTAGCTGGATTGGCCATGCTGTGTTCCCCCTTGGTGACCAAGTAATTGTAGGCTCGATTCAGGAGCCATGACAAATGTGTGGGGTTCCAGGTATGGGGCAGGGTGGTGAACCAGGATACTCTTTAGGAAATTGCTTGCAGGCTCGATGGATGTATAGTCTCTTTCAGCAGTGTAGGGAGGTTATGGGAATTGTTCCAATCTTAAATAATCCTTGCACATGCAAAGGTAAACAATGCTACAGATAATAGTGTAAATCAGAGCAATGGTCCAATTAGGACCAGTAGGACGGAACTCGGTGGTGTGGGGTTCATGTTAATATGTTGGGTCAGTATCCAGGAGCCGATCATTACCCAATCCTGCTGACATTGTTCAAGGGAATGAGTTCAAGCTTTGTACCATAACCAAGAGTTTCAGGATTGATGTGGGGAGAACCAGCTCAGCTTTCCATTTCCCAAAACATTCCCAGTGTTCTGCTTTTTTCAGAGAAGGGGACGAGGTGGGAAGTAATTTATGTTCCTGTTCTTGGTCATCACTTGGTTTCGCAGGATCAGTGTGAAATAACGATACATTTCCATCCTGTTGATCCGTGCGAAAAATCTGCCTTCATGTGCAATAAGCAAGCCAGCTTTTTTTCTCCACATTAACACCGAGCGATCCTCGGGTGTTGTTGGAGAGTCTTCCCAAGTTCTTATTCCTTATCATTATCTGGTCAGACTGGGTTAATGTGTAGAATCATGCTCCATTCCATCTTTTGATAATTTCTCTTTGTCTGTGGATCACTGGAGATGAATCAAATGGAAACAATGTCTCTGCTGCCAATTGCTGATGATGTGAAATGAAGGCATTGCTGAAGTGTTAAGCTGCCACCCATTGCATTTTTCTACTTTAGAAAGTGTGTGCCTGTCTGATTTCGAGCCTGTGTCAGGTATGTTATTGCCAGGACTACATTCCAATCTTAAATAAGGCCAGAACACAGAGGACAGAACTAACACGAACGCTTCATCATCATCATCATCCAAGTTGAATATTTTAAACAGACGAGGGTCACAAAATTAAGAAATGGAAAGTAAATGGATGTACAGTAAGCAGCAATGCCTCCTGTGAGCAGCCGAGTGACGGTGTAGAAGTGTTATCCAGCAGGAAGGCTACCACACAACTTCAGGCACAGAGAGTAGAGTTAAATAATAAACACTGCCAGAAATTATTGGTGAAATTGTATTACCACAATACATTAATTCAAATGTTTGTTAAAATATAACCTGGAAATTATATCTAGAAACATAAAAGATAGGAGCAGAAGGAGGCCACTTGTCCCTTCGAACCTGCTCCGCCATTCATCACAATCATGGCTGATCATCCAACTCAATCGCCTAATCTTGCTTTTTCCCCATAACCTTTGATCGCATTCGCCCCGAGTGCGATATCCAGCTGCCTCTTAGATGCATTCAATGTTTTGGCATCAACTACTTCCGGTGGGAATGAATTCCACAGGCTCATCACTCTTTGGGTGAAGAAATGTCTCCTCACCTCCGCCCTAAATGGTCAATCCCGTGTCCTCAGACTGTGACCCTTGTTCTGGACTCCAGCACCATGGGGGAGAACCCTACCCCACCCCACCACCCCCCCTTCTCCCCTGCATCTACCCTGTCCAGTCCTGTTAGAATTTGATAAATAATTAGCCTCACAACACCAGGTTAAAATCCAACAGGTTTATTTCATTAATTACAGACCCCACACACCTCGGACATTCTCTGATCCAACTTCTTCCTTCAGGAAAAAGATACAAAAATCTGAAGCCATGTACCAAATGACTCAAGAACATCTTCTTCCGTGCTGCTGTCAGACTTTTGAATGGCCTTACCTTGTATTAAATTGATCTTTCTCTATACCCTCGCTATGACTGTAACACAAAATTCTGCAGTCTCTCATTTCCTTTTCTATGAACGGTATGCTTTGTCTGTGTCGCGCACAAGAAATGTGGATAAACGTGGATAAATGTGCAGTGGTCCATTTTTGCAAGACTAATGGGATACAGGAGTACAATATCAAGGGTAGGAGTCTGAGCTGGGTTGAAGAGCAGAAGGACCTTGGGGTCCAGGTCCATAGGAATCTTAAATCGGCCTCGCAAGTGGAGGATGTGGTTAAGCAGGTGTATGGTGTACTGGCCTTCATTAAGTTTAGGATTGAGTTCAGGGGTTGGGAGGTAATGCTGCAAATTTATAAGGCCCTTGTCAGACCCCACTTGGAGTACTGTGTGCAGTTCTGGTCACCTCACTCCAGGAAGGATGTGGAAGCTATTGAGAGGGTGCAGAGGAGATTTACAAGGATGTTGCCTGGATTGGGAGGCATGCCTTATGAAGATAGGTTGAGGGAACCAGGTCTCTTCTCCCTGGAGAGACGAAGGTTGAGAGGCGACCTGATAGAGGTTTATAAAATGTTGAGAGGAATAGATAGGGTGGATTCTCGGAGGCTATTTCCCAGGGCTGAAATGGTCACTACGAGAGGACACAGGTTTAAGATGCTGGGAAGCAAGTACAGAGGAGATGTTTGTGGTAAGTTTTTCACTCAGAGGGTGGTGAGTGAATGGAATCGGCTGCCGTCAGTGGTGGTGGAGGTGAACTCGGTGGGGTCTTTTAAAAGACTTCTGGATGAGTATATGAGATCTAATGGGATTGGGAGTTACAGATATTTCTATGGCTTGGTAGGTATTGATGTGATCGGCACAACTTGTGGGCTGAAGGGCTTGTTTGTGCTGTGGTGTTCTATTTTCTATGTTCTATGTTAATGGATCTGACAATAATAAATCAAATCAAATCAAATGGAAGTGATCTCCAATCCCTTTAATCGTGTCGTTTTTCCATCCTTGCGCATACGTCAAACTGCAAATTTTGTGACAGTTCTGTTGTCTGAGGTTTATTCACCTTTTGTCGAACTTTGAAAGCTCTCTCAGAACTTTTTGAGGTTCCCACTTTAAACCCCACCCATTTCATTGCTGAATGGAAACAGAAATTTCCCACAGAGCAGAAGTAGGCAATTCGGCTGCTGGATTCCACATTGAATCCCTGAAGAGAATCCTACCCCAATCCCACCCCACCCCGCTCAATCTCCATAGCCCCACACATTTCCCATAGCTAATCCTTCTTATTGAATGGTGGGTCAGGCTCGAAGGGCTGGATGGCCGACTCCTGCTCCTATTTCTTATGTTCTACTGTTCTTTTAACCCCGGTACCAGTTTGCATTCGTATACCCACCTGCAGTAAATCTTCTCCCCACACTCCCTCCCTTTGAATTTACCATTCTCAAGGACATCAAAAAATTCCTGTTTTAAATTCCACAAAGAGCCGGCAGGAATTTGATGCGATATCAGTTGCTCAGTCCAGGCTCTTCAAATCCCGAATGGATACTGGGAACAGAACGATGATGCAATTTGTTTGTTGAGGGTTTTTTTCAGAAACTCAGATATAAAACTTTTGAAATGAAAGTTGATGGTTATTTATTCGAGTTAAAGATTTATTACAATAAAGAAGAAGTGATATTTAAAGCAGAACAGCACCTCCTTACAGGAATTAGTACTTTGAAAATTACCCCTTAAAGATTTCAGTTTATGGAATCAAATCTTTAGAAGGTCTTCAGATTTTGCCTTCTATACCGCTCCCACGGTTTGTGAAATTTTGGTTTATTAATTTATGATGTGCAATATGCAAGCTCTTTTCCTGTCCTTCTGCAGAGTGATAAAACTGTTCCCTGCTCCTGGGAACACAATCAACTCAATTTACTTTTGCTGTCTCAGTGTTACTCCCAGGTTTCTAATATTAAAAATAAAACTATTTCATATTCCTTGTGTTTGTTATACAGTTGTAAATCCCCCCTTAGCTTAACAAACCAATGAACTTACAGGTAACTTTGAAAATGGAAGAAACTGAAGAAATAAAATCTAAACACCATTTAAACATCTAGATTCTGACCAACACACAGGGATCAAAAAGTATATGTTCATGATTATGTTTAAAAAACTTCCCAAATATTATTGACTTTGATCCATTACATGATGGAGCAGCGAACTTACAACCCAACAACTTCCCTTCTGTTCACGGTACACATTCACCTCTATTGGATAGAGGGTGATATCTCACTCGCTCCTCTGCTCTACCAGATCCATCACCACATATCCTCTCTGCATATCATCAATCACAAACACTCCCCCAGTGCCTGTTGCACAGATCCTGAAATTCCAATGTGACTAAATACTCCATTAATTCCACATATACTGATACCCACATTGTTTATCTGCTCTATCACTCACCTCACCAGTGTAATGGTTTTCTCACTCCATCTCTGCCAGTTATAACACACACATTCTCCCACTGTGATTTTGTTCGATCCCATCCACTCGCGAATTGCTTGTTTATCTATCACCTGCTCTTATTTTGTGCAGCATTCAAATCTCATCAATTGGTATAAATGCTGAATCATCCGTTCCACACATGCTCCGAATGGATGAATCCATTTCCCTCTGTAATTACCACCATCGCATCCTGTTCCCGGTATTGGTTTCTGGGAGGTCCATGGTGCTGGTGGAGGTGTGGAGCTGGAGGAAACAGAGGGCTACCAACTGTATTCAATCTTTGAAGGCTAAATTTGCTGCTTGCTCTGCGAGGAACTGACTGAGAAGCTTTCGCTTTGCACCAAATCCTAATTCCGTTCAAATCCCACTGCGAGTTTCCTGCAGCGTTTATTGCCACTGTTTAGACAGGCTCTCCTACATTGTCAAAAAATGTTCAGCACCACCATAGCATCAGGGTCTTCCTGCCTTTCCCCATATTCAGATTTAATTCTCTACAATCTAAAAATATATCAACAGGGTACAACCTGCTCTGTCACGTGTGGCCCTGTCATGTTGGGAAATGTGCAATTAAATCAAGGATTCCATGAGTTATTCTTTGCCTGTTATCAGCATCATTGAAATAATTGCATAAAGGGATATTTGAGCACATTCTTCAATCGCTCTCTGAATTTCCTCTGGGTCACAGCGTATATACAAGTATTTGTGCAGCAACTCATGAGCTGAAGCATGAAGCCGAACTCCTGAACAATATCATCCATCCAAAGAGCACAATACCCCAAATAATACATTCGCCTCCATACAGAGTATACCATTATTGTTGCCCATAATATGATAAAATTCACTGAGATAGCAAAGAGTAAAATAATAGATTTCCTTCGCTTCTGCATCTCTGGGTCTTTGGTCCCTTTTCCATTGACAGGAGTTTGGAGTCTCCTGCGAGATCTACTGGTCACTAAAATGTGCCTGATGGTGCAAATATTGAACAACAGAATCAGAACAAATGGGACACAGGGGTTTAGAATATGATGGCTGAGTTCAACGGCAATCCAGACAGGAGAATCAATGACACTGAAAGGTACAAAACAAAACCATGGGTCGTTCATCAACCCATACCAATTTGCCATCATAAAATACCAAAAAATGTTCTTACAACAGCTCAGAACAGTGATTGATCCCAGGACAACTTTAGCCATTTTGTCGGTGCAAAGTTTACTTTTCAGCATGGGGCAACAAATTGTCACAAGTCGATCAAAGGTGAAAGCGACAGTGAACCAAACAGAACAGTCAGTAGCTGCATAAAGGAGCACAGTGTGGATATTACACACATCCATGTCCCAGAGGAATAGGAAATGCTCCTGATAAACAATTGGAATTTGTCTCAATATCACGTCAAAAATAACGACCAGTAGATCAGCGGCTGCCATCGAAACCAGGTAGTGTGTTACACATTTGGAGAGACCACATCTTTCCTGAGAGAGTATTCCAATTGTCATCACGTTAACTTTAAGGAGCAGAAATAAATCCAGATATTAGTCATCAAGCTTTATAGGCACAGATTATGGAAGCATTTTGCTGTGTTAATTCATCCTGAGATTTCTGGAATTAACGCAAGCGAAGGGACTGCAAAGTCTGTAAAATACCGCAAAATATTCACAATGAAATGATCAAAGGCATCGTGGTCAAATTGCCAATCTTTCTTCATATCATTGCAATGACTGCCTTCCTATCCAGAAACAATTCAACATTAAGCAACCGATAATGCCGGAAAACATTCAACTCTGATGAATGAACTCAACTGACATTTGGCCGAGCTGTGTTTGACTCTGACAGATTTAAATATTTAACTGGAAATGTTCATGCTGATAGAATATAACCTGCCTGCTCTGATTTCAAAATGGATCTAATTTCAAAGTAACTGCATCCATGGACAAAATCCAAGAGTGCCTGCTGAGTGTTTTGGAAGGAAACCTGGAGGTGGTGATGTTCTCATTTACCATCAGTTTTTATCCAGCTGGATAGTGAGGGCTGTGATTTTTAAAGGAGATGTCAATGGTGATTTGCTGAAGTTCTGCAGACCATGCTGAGATGGTGCTCACTGTCAGCCGTGGGGAAAGAACATGTTGTTAGAAGAGATGGAAAATAAGCCAGCTCCTTTTATCCTGGGTGATGTTGATCTTCCTGCGTGTAGGTAGAGCTTCGCTCATCCAGACAAATAGAGACAACTCCATCACACTGCGGACTTGCAACTCTTAGATTGTGGACGGGCTTTGGGAGTCAGAAAGCGAGTTACTACCCGTTGGATTTAAGGCTACTCACCACGTTTTGCATTCTCAGAATGAGTATGTTGTTGTGGTTTGATTTCTGTTTGCGGTAACTCCCAATGCATGTTGATACACGGGGGCAGGGAGGAGCGGGGACTCGCAGTGTAGCCAATCTGTTGTTGTACTTGTTTCATGAATGTATTTTAAGGATGAAAATCTGTTATCATTACCTGATCTGGGCTTCCTGTGATTCCAGATTCACAGGAATATGATTGACTCCTACATTCCCTCAGGAGAGACTAAAACATCCAAATTTGTGTTCCTTGGTGTTGAAAAGTGATGGGTGACTTTAGTCCAACATAACGTCCTAACTGGTATTGATAGAGTAGATCGAACATAGAACAGTGCAGCACAGTACAGGCCCGTCTGCCCTCGATGTTGTGCCGAGCTTTCTCCAAAACTAAGATCAAGCGATCCCAGTCCCTATTATTCTGGTTTGTTCCATGTGCCTATCCAATAACCACTTGAAAGTTCCTAAAGTCCGACTCCACAATTCAGTGTGCTTCATTATTGCAATGGAGAGGGATAGGGTCACACGGTAGGGCAAGGTTTATAACTGGGGCAGGGATAATTATGATGTGATTAGGGAAGAATTAGGGAGCATAAGATGGGAACAGAGACTGTTAGGAATGGGCACAAATGAAAAGTGGAGCTTGTTCAAGGAACAAATACTACGTGTCCTTAATAGGTATGTCCCTGTCAGGCAGGGAGGAAATGGTCGAGTGAGAGAACCATGGTTCACAAAGGAGATTGAATGTCTTGTCAAGAGGAAAAAGGAAGCAGATGAAAGGATGAGAAAACAAGGTTCAGTTGGGTCGCTTGAGGGTTACAAGGTTGCTCGGAATGAGTTTAAAAAGGGCTGAGGAGAACCTGGAGGGGTCATGAGAAGTGGAACCAGGTTTCCTGCATGAGGCTGCAGCAGTCCATGGAGGTGAGGGTGATTTGACTTGGAGACACTGGGAATTTGAAGAGCGCGGTATACAATGGGCAGCGGGAGGGTGGGTGGGAGAGCAATCTTGATGACTGGGTGAAGCAGTGGAGGAAGTGCAATGGGGATTGAAACAAAGGAATAACAGGGGGAGGTTTTGGTGTGTTGTTTTTTCCACTGAGTCAGATGCTATCGGACAATAAATTTTATGAAACTGGGTACACAATATGGAAGCAGACTGAAGCTGCACTCAGAGCCTCCCCACTAAAGGTCACAGGGGAACAGACACAGACTCGCAGGCAAGGACATGCTTTTAGAATGTAAATAAGGGCTATCACACAAAGGGAAGGGGACAGGATGGCACCGACAGGAACTAAATTAAAAAGCACACCCCCATCCCACCAAATCAGCACCTCTGATCTAATCAAGCAACCCTCTGTGGAGACACCTGAAGATTAGCATCACTAAGGAAGGATCCCTGGCCCCATAAACTCCCTGAGAATAAACACCCATTGTTCAAACCCCGGAGATTCTAGACCATTAATAAACCCATCAGACAGAAACGATTAACACACACTTAAAAACATCGTTACAATACTTGAAGACATTGAAACAGGATGGTCAGAGTCGAATACTGTAAAGAAAACATTAGCATTTGAATTGTACAGTGTGTCAAGTTCAGGTATAACTGTACCCATTGCAGTGGGTCTTTAGAGCGCTTTCAGGATAGTTTGGATTGTGTGTCCTGACTGCACCTCCGTCAACGTAAAAAATAAAGCTGTCCCGCTGTTGAACCTGACCCTGAGTCCGTAGTGATCGTGTTTGCCCACTCACACGAACACAGAACATTGGCGGGTGTCCGGGGAGAGGAGGAGAGGGGTTGGGGGGAGAGGTGAATAAATCGAACGTTTGAGAAACAGGATTTGGGAGTTGGTGGATGAACTGGAATAGCCAAGGCTGGGGATATAAAATATCCGATGGTGGGAGGATTGAGGCGTGAGTGCTTCATTCCTCATTGTGTGAAGATGCCGGCTTAGACTGGGGTAAACACAGTCAGAACTCTTCAACACCAGGTTAAAGTCCAACAAGTTTATTTGATGTTAAACACACAAGCTTTCTGAAATACTGTTCCTTCATCAGGTATGTGGGAACTTTCTCAGCATTCCGAGGGAAATGAGGCGTCTCCCACATTGCTGTTGATTTGGAGTCACATGTCAGCAAGTCCAGGTAATGGGGACACTTTTCCTTCTATGAAGGGTATTATGGATGCTGATGTATTTTTAAGACAATAAACAATGCTTCCGTGGTCAACATCAAAAAGGGAGAGAGAGAAAGAAAGAAATAGAGAGAGGGAGAGGAAGAGAGAGAGGGAGAGAGAGAGTGTGACTTACCAGGGACTCCAATAACAGCGAGGAGGGGATAGTAACCAGCCTGAATAACCTGCAGTGCCCAAAGGATCCGGAGTTTCAGTGACATCCATCTATAATAGGTAGAAAGGTTGTATATTGCCGCTGATAAGCCCTTCTCCATTATTGTGACCTTGTGATCCGATGTACTCAGATTCTGACCTGTTGTTCCAGCTCTCTCCGTTATTGTTCTTATATTCTCACCCATAGATGTAGCGTTCCAATCTACTGAACTGAGATTGTTTCCCATTGTTTCACCATTCCAGATCATTGGTCTCAGATACAGTCCCATCTCTGGAGCACTTCAATCTATTCCTCATATGCTGAGGAAGCTGCTTTCTCTCTCTTTCACACTGCAGCCCGCTGCAGCTGGATTTCACACTACTGCTGAGGCGATTGGGTGACTCATTGACAGGAATCTCCCTTTAAAAAAGGGAAAATCCCTCGACTGCACCGGGAGGAATCTATGGGGGAATGACATTCATTCCACTCACTGAACAAACAGAATCACTGAAGCCCTTTCAATTGGACAGGATTTCTATTCTATTAACATCCATGACCTTTCTACTTGCAACGTGCAGCAATGCAATGGAGCTGCCAAATCCCAATAACATCTGGTTAAATGATATCACTACAACCAGTGTGATGCTCTCTCGGGGAAATGTCAAGGGGCTTTAACCAAGGTTAGAGATGAGATTGGCTTCAGAGAAATTGGATAATCCCTGACACCAGAACCAAATAGTGAATGGGAAATGATATCTGGGAATATTGATCAAATGAATAAATTGATTGTTGATGATAGTGTCGCTGACGGCATGTGTCAGTAATTTCAAAGACAGCCGTGAGAAGGGATCAGTTGGGCCGATGTTAAATGTGATTCGCCGAATCAAGCTGTCACAGATCGCGGATTAAGCAGATGGGATTTTCAAACAAGAATTTGAAAAATATCACTCTTCAGCAGCAACACAATATAAGAGAGAATTTTGGTGTCACTGAGCGTGTGCCGCGAGTTATTCATTGGGCTCCTTGTCAGTGGTGTACGAGGCATTGCACCTCTTCCGGGCTCCCTTCACCCTTTCGAGAAACTCCTCCTGCATTAGGCTTGACTTTTCTGTGAGCTCCCCACCCTGGCTCCAGGGTGTGTGTGTGTGTGTGAGTGTGTGTGTGTCTGTGTGTGTGTGTGTGTCTGTGTGTGTGTGTGTGTGTGTGTGTGTGTGTTTGTCTGTGTGTGTGTCTGTGTGTGTGTGTGTGTGTGTCTGTGTGTGTCTGTGCGTGTGTGTGCCTGTGTGTGTCTGTGTGTGTGTCTGTGTGTGTCTGTGTGTGTATGTGTGTCTGTGTGTGTCTGTGTGTGTGTGTCTGTGTGTGTGTGTGTGTTTGTGTGTCTGTGTGTGTGTGTGTGTCTGTGTGTCTGTGTGTGTGTGTGTGTGTGTGTTGTTACAAAACGGGCCATTTAAGATGATGGTTTGCAAGGACACGCTGGGATAATTGGACGAGAGCTGAAACAGACAGGCTGCAGCTTCTAAAGGAATTTGACAGAGAGAAACAGGCTGTAGCTTCAAGAGCTGGAATACACAGGATATTGGCCATCTCCGGGACACAGGACACATTTTGGTCAATTGGGTTGTTTAGCAGACACAGGGATGCCTCATCCCCTTATCTGGAGGGAGGTATGTGACCTCCGTGCCTCCAGCACCTACAGGCATGGCCGTCGGGTTCACACCCAGAGATCGGTCTGGCAGTACCTGTCAGCCAGAGTGATCGAGCCCAGATCAATTGATTGGTAATCGTCAAAAGGATGTGAAAACCGACGCGGTATAAAGGGTGTGGCGTAACGGAAGATTCTCTTTCTCTCTTTTCCCCAACAAACAACGACCAGCATGAGGAGAGGCTCCCCACACAAGTAGGAAGGAAGACCAGAGCCAGAGTATCCGACCAGACCAAAGGACCAGACTACGCAGAGGACTACAGAGACCAGCACACAGATAAAGGCCAATATTTGCCTGGGTACTTGCCAGTCACACATAAGTTAAGTCAAAGTCAGAGTTTGATATTCTATAAGATAACTGACTGTTGATTGGGTGGGTGATTAATAATTGCTCTGGGCTCCTCCATCATTTAGGATGGGGATATTTGTGGAGCCTCCTCCTCGAGTGAGTTGTTGAATTGTCCACCACCATTCACCACTGGATGAGGAAGGACAGTCGAGCTTCGATCTAATCCGTTGGCTGTGGGCAATTTTCAGACCCAGTACGAGAGGGCCGACCAAGATGCCCAGTGTGCTGTCTTGGCCAAAGATCAAGTCGACCGGGTGGGAGCACAATTGGAAGCTGTGTGCACCGATCTGCAGGAGGGAATCAAAACATGACATCAAGCCAGTAAGGAACAGAGATAGGCAACCACTAAAATACCAGGGAAACATTTCCAGGCCGGAATCCCGATGATCAGTTGAAAATGAGTTTCTATTTCCATTCGGGACAGTCGAGGAAGGGGAGATACAGAATGCAGATTGGGGAGAGTTAAACGAGAATGTTAAACTTTATGTTACACCAACGGAAGATTGGGGCCCACCACCATCTTTCCCACTGGACGTCACACCCACCACACCCTCAGATTCCCCTCCAGGAGCGATGAACCCAGTGAGGACTGAACATCGGGTCGGAGAGGCTCAGGGCCCAGCTGTTACATACACGTTTACAGTGGCACAATCGGCTGAAATTACAAATAAAATCCCAACTCTGAGCCATCCGCTGACCCACACAGTTTCTTTGTGGAGGTTAGGCAGCAAAAAGATGATGCACGGGTTCGATGAAAGGGAAGGAGTAAAGCTAATAGTCATGTGCTTAAGCAATTCTGTCAGAACAACGCAAGAAAGCTCCTGTGGAGAACACACTCAATGAAGCCGATGCGCCACAGCGAAAAACCGCACCGATCTCCTCAGAAGGCAAACACAGGACACAGTGGACAGAGTACCCTTCGTCGTCCAGTACTTCCCCGGAGCGGAGAAGCTACGACATCTTCTCCGGAGTACAAAGAACAACACAGCACGGGAAACTGGCCCTTCGGCCCAACGAGCCCGCGCCACCGTCCCATTGTCTCAGTGACCTATTCATGATTTTAGTCTACGCCTAATGTGCGAGGATCAGGGAGGTCCAATATAGGGACAATTTGTTACCCAATCAATCAGCCTAAAAGCGCATCTTTGGGATGTGGGAGGAAACCGGAGCACCCGGAGGAAACCCACGCAACCACGGGGAGAACGCGCAAACTCCCACAGACACAGGCCCAAATCCATGTGTCCGCACAGCAGCAGAGATAGTCTCTGAGCTGTCATGTTGCCTTCGAGATGGTCCAGTTTAAGCACACTAACGACATGAAGCAATAGGCAACTCCCGAAGCAACATCCAAGAGCAGCCCACTACAACCTGCCGCATGCATACCCCTTGCTGGTCAACAAGGTGGACTTAAATGCCTGTGGAGACAAAAAATTCATTATTAAACAGGCAAAGACTGTAACACCCCTGAGGCAAAAACGGAATCCCAAGCCTACAATGTTTAGTAAGGCCTGCTATATCCCCCTATATGTAGACCGCTCATGTGGCTGTCTAAGTGACTCTTGAACAACCCTAGCGTGCCTGCTTCCACCACCTTACTCGGCAGTGCATTCCACACCCCCACTACCCTTTGCGTGAAAAACTGCCCTCTAATATTTGTCTTATACCTAGTCCCCCTCACCCTAAGCCCGTGACCCCTCGTTCTATCCATTTCTAATAGCGGAAAAAGCTTACCACCATTTACTCTATCTAGTCTTCAACATATCATTGATGAAGACGAACATCTCGCCAGGGCCATCCCCACACCCCCACTTCTTGCTTTCAGACAACCACACAACCTCAAACAGACCATTGTTCGCAGCAAACTACCCAGCCTTCAGGAGAACAGTGACCACAACACCACACAACCCTGCCACAGCAACCTCTGCAAGACATGCCGGATTATCGACATGGATACCATCATCACACGTGAGAACACCATCCACCAGGTACATGGTAAATACTCTTGCAACTCGTGCAACATTGTCTACCTGATACGTTGCAAGAAAGGATGTCCCGAAGCATGGTACATTGGGGAGACCATGCAGACGCTACAACAACGGATGAATGAACATCGCTCGACAGTCACCAGGCAAGACTGTTCCCTTCCTGTTGGCGAACACTTCAGTGGTCACGGGCATTCAGCCTTGACCTTCGGGTAAGCATTCTCCAAGGCGGCCTTCACGACACACGACAGCGCAGAGTCGCTGAACAGAGACTGATAGCCAAGTTCCGCACACATGAGGACGCTCTCAACAGGGATCTTGGGTTCATGTCGCACTATCTGTAACCCCCGTGACTTGCCTGGGTTTGCAAAACCTCACTTACTGTACTGTCTGGAGACAATACACATCTCTTTAAACTGTGATCAGTGCTCCTTCCACTCACATTATCAGCCACTTCAGGTCTTGAACAGCAGGTTAGGTGTAAGGATTCGCATTCTAATCAGTAATCTGTAAACTGTCTGTGCTTTATATGCTCTGTCTGAGGCCAGAACTCTCCATTCACCTGACGAAGGGGCTAACCCGAAAGCTTGCGAGTATATTATCAAATAAATAGGTTGGACTAAAACCTGGTGTTGTCAGACTGTGTTTACACCAGTCCAACGCCGGCATACCCACATCTTAAATAAATGTAGACAGAGGAAAGGGAACAACTGCCTTCGCCGGTCATTTCTGGATCTATTACACATGGGAGCATATGGGGAACTCAATGGGGTTAGTTGAAATGAAGCTGATTCATCCAAATGGGCTGGGACATTAGTATCACACACCACAGAGCAACGCAAGAAAGCTCCTGTGGAGAACACACTCAATGAAGCGAGGGTTCTCCAATGGTTAGCTCGAGTCTCGCATCTGGAAACAGGAAGTTCAAGGACCCCCAATGTCAAGGTCAGTTAGGGAAGCTTCCCATTTTTTATTGGATGTTGTTGGTCCGTTTCTCCCACAATGCACCTGTGAAGCACTTCAGCCAATGAACCACCTGTTTATCACTGGAAGTGATCTTTCACTTCCCACTTCTTAGAAGATGTTGCTGGTCTGACTTCTCTCAGAACGCACCAGTGACAACCCACAATCACTTCTCCCAAACCCTGTAACTCGTGTGTTCAAATGGTCAGTGGATAGACATATGGATAATATTGAAATAGTTGAGGTTAGAGGGCCATTAGATTGGTTCCACTGGTCGGCGCAACATCGAGGGCCGAAGGGCCTGGACTGCGCTGGAATGTTCTATGTTCGATGTTCTTTTCTGCCCTAAACCTGTAGAAAGACTTTTATATGGTGAAGTTTGTATGATTGAAACATTTCCTATATTTATTAAGGCATATACAGTATCATGGTCGTGCTTTTTGCTTGTAATTGTAAACATTTTATTTCTGTACATGTGAACTGTATTCTGAAATAAACATTGGCTGATAAAAACTCCCTCGTGAGTCATTTGAATCAGATTTGAAATGAAACGTCTCAGTCTCACCCGAGTCAAATTCAAAGTACAAAATGTGTGACCCGGGCGGGCTCCATAAAACACTTTGGAGTTTCTGACCTGAACCATAACAGAGCTGAACTCTTCATTTTTGGCCTCTTTGCAACAGTGAGTATGTGACTGAACCAATCCATTGGAACCAGTTGCACAGAGTAACACTGGAAGAAAATTCTGGCATCGCACTCTGAAGCTGACGGTGGTCTGCTGTGACCCAGGCAGTAGCTTGAACAAGAATACAGGTTAGACATGTTTTAATGTGTGGAGCCTCTTCAAATGCAGGGTTAAATCAAGCATTTCATGCTCACATCACAGAGAAATGGTGAGGGATGTAGCATCACATGGACAAACACTGAGTCCCTTCATCTCTGATATCCAGTTGGTGGCGGTGTGCCCCATGTGAAACGTACACTGCAGGAAGTCACCACATCTCTTTATGCAGCAAATTCTATCCCAGGAGTAGGAGATGGCACTGTCGTATCAGCTCACATCAACTGAATGGCAGCACGGGGCGAGGAGGAATGTCCTCCTCATTCCAATTTGCATCTTTATACTCAGTGTGCAGTTAGATATATACTGACCTTCTCTGTTCAGTGATGCACCCACTGTTCCATCGGTATAGATGGGCTCCATTCGGACCAGGAACACAAGTAGCAGAACGAGTGCCTTCATCATTCTGCACTGATCTCCTCATGCTCACACTGAGATTGTTGAGCACATTTGACAAAGCAGTCAAAGTTAATAATCACACATGGTGCATTTTGCCTTCATCTTGGACACGTTGAACGGACAGTCCATTAATTGAGTCCAACATTAACTGGAATTTATTTTTTAAATTAAATTTAGCCGGACAGGTCTAAGAAATGATTGATCTGAGGAAGGTTTGTCTGCAGAATTCGTTGCATTCAAAGATGAACTAAAGAATGAAGACATGAATCATTTTATCCAACTTGCTACTTTCAAAATACAATCCAATTATCCTCACTTCCCTCTGCACTTTGACTCTAACCATGCAATAACACTCTGTCCTAAATTAATAATCCAATTCATCCTTTAAGATAATTTGTGTATTTTTCCCCACTGAAAATTCAGGCAGCACGTGCCAACTCACAACTCATTGCAACAAAGAAATGATTTTGATAGTTCTGCAGAATCTATGGTCATTCGACCATTGATTGCCCATTGCCCATCACAAACAACCCTGTCTTCCGCATCTGAATTACTTTGCTCATTGTGGCATCATGCTGTGAACAAATAAGTTGCCAAATTTCCTATATTACAGCTCTTGAAAACTCATGTTTCCAAATGAACTTGTTGGATTTTAACCTGGTGTTGTGGGGCTACTTTTAGACTAGACGGGATTGACCGGAGGGTTAGATAGGGTGGACAGTGAGGGCATGTTTCCTCGATGGTGATGGCTAACACGAGGGGACATAGTTCAAAATGAGGGGTGATGAATATGGGACAAATGTCAGAGGTAGGTTCTTTACTCAGAGGGTAGTAAGGGCGTGGAATGCCCTGCCTGCAGCAGTTGTGGACTCGCCAAATTTAAGGGTGTTCAAATGGTCAGTGGATAGGCATCTGGATAATATTGGAATAGTTTAGGTTCGAGGGTCATTAGATTGATGCCACTGGTTAGTGCAACATCGAGGGCCGAAGGGCCTGAACTGCGCTGGAATGTTCTATGTTCTATTTACTTATTAAATTCTAACAGGGCCAGACAGGGTAAATGCAGTGATGCAAAGATGAGCTGTTCGGCTGATTGGTGTACCAAATTGACCCTACACTATTCTCCCCTGAATCTGGCTACAGTAGGGGTACCATTCGCATACACACGGGGCAAGGTAGGTGTAGGAAAATGCTTTAAAATGGCGGCGCGCGCTCATTGGGCCAAAGGGCCTGTTTCCCGTGCCGGGTTGTTCTTTGTTCTTTGATATTCCCACTGGGGGAGTCCAGAACCAGAGGTCACAGTCTGAGGACACGGGGTTGACCATTTAGGGCGGAGGTGAGGAGACATTTCTTCACCCAAAGAGTGATGAGCCTGTGGAATTCATTCCCACCGGAAGTCGTTGATGCCAAAACATTGAATGCATCCACGAGGCAGCTGGATATCGCACTCGGGGCCAATGGGATCAAAGGTTATGGGGAAAAAGCAAGATTAGGCGATTGAGTTGGATGATCAGCCATGATTGTGATGAATGGCGGAGCAGGTTCGAAGGGACAAGTGGCCTCCTTCTGCTCCTATCTTTTATGTTTCTAGATATAATTTCCAGGTTATATTTTAACAAACATTTGAATTGATAATGTGTTGTGGAAATACAATTTCACCAATAATTCCTGGCAGTGTTTATTATTTAACTCTACTCTCTGTGCCTGAAGTTGTGTGGTAGCCTTCCTGCTGGATAACACTTCGACACAGTCACTCGGCTGCTCACAGGAGGCATTGCTGCTTACTGTACATCCATTTACTTTCCATTTCTTAATATTGCGACCCTCGTCTGTTTAAAAGATTCAACTTGGATGATGATGATGATGAAGCGTTCGTGTTAGTTCTGTCCTCTGTGTTCTGGCCTTATTTAAGATTGGAATGTTAGCCTTTATAGGAAGGGGTATAGAATATAAGAGTTGCAGTTGTACAGAACGTTGGTTAGGCCGCATTTGGAGTACTGCGTCCAGTTCTGGTCGCCTTACTACCGGAAGGACGTGGAGACCCTGGAGAGAGTGCAGAGGAGGTTTACCAGGATGTTGCCCGGTATGGAAGGACTGGGGTATGAGGAAAGATAGAATAAATTGGGGCTCTTTTCCCTTGAAAGACGGCGACTGAGCGGGGATCTAATAGAGGTATATAAGATTATGAAGGGTATGGATAGAGTAAACAGAGGTAAGCAATTTCCAATGATAGAGACACGTGGGACAAGGGGCCATGGGCTTTAGGTGAGGGGGGAAGAGGTATAACACAGATATTAGAGGGAGGTTTTTCACACAGAGGGTAGTGGGGGTATGGAATGCTCTGCCAAGTAAGGTGGTGCAGGCAAACACGCTAGAGTTGTTTAAGGGTAGCTTGGACAGGCACATGAGTGGGTTGGAGATGGGTGGATATAGGAGATTGTTTTAAATAAGGGGCATTAGCATTGGGGCGTTCCTGGTAATGTAAATGTATATGGTACAATAATAATGTTTTTTTTCCCTTTTTCATTCACAGGTTTTAAGTCGGTCCGCCTTATGTCCAACGAGGGGCATACACGCGATGGGTCGTACTGGGGCTGCTCTTGGTTGTTCGAGATTGGCCTAGTGCTTCATGTCGTTAGTGTGTGCTTAAACTGGACCAGATACTGGGCAAGACGACAGCTCAGTGACTATCACTGATTGCTGTGCAGACACATGGATTTGGGCCAGTGTCTGTGGGAGTTTGTGCATTCTCCCCATGCTTGCGTGGGTTTTCTCCGGGTGCTCCGGTTTCCTCCCACACCCCAAAGATGTGCTGTTAGGATGATTGGCAGGAATAAATTGTCCCTAAATTAGTTTCCCTCAATGTGGATGGCCATAAAACAATAGATAAGGGTCATGGGTGGAGGGGGGACTGGTGGTGTTAAGATGGCGGCGCGGGTTCGTTGGGCCGAAGGGCCTGTTTCCCGGGCTGTTTTTGTTCTTTGTTCTTTGGAACGTAGTCCTGGCAATAACATACCTGACACAGGCTCGAAATCAGACAGGCACACACTTTCTAAAGTAGAAAAATGCAATGGGTGGCAGCTTAACACTTCAGCAATGCCTTCATTTCACATCATCAGCAATTGGCAGCAGAGACATTGTTTCCATTTGATTCATCTCCAGGGATCCACAGACAAAGAGAAATTATCAAAAGATGGAACGGTGCATGATTCTACACATTAACCCAGTCTGACTAGATAATGATGAGGAATAAGAACTTGGGAAGACTCTCCAACAACACCCGAGGATCGCTGGGTGTTAATGTGGAGAAAAAAAGCTGGGTTGCTGATTGCACATGAAGGCAGATTTGTCGCACGGATCAACAGGATGGAAATGTATCGTTATTTCACACTGATCCTGCGAAACCAAGTGATGACCAAGAACAGGAACATAAATTACCTCCCACTCCCTCCCCTCCCCAAAAAACAGAACACAGGGAATGTTTTGGGAAATGGAAAGCTGAGCTGATTCCGCCCACATTAATCCTGAATCTCTTGGTAATGGTACAAAGCTTGAATTCATTCCCTTGAACAATGTCAGCAGGATTGGGTAATGATCAGCTACAGGATACTGACCCAACATATTAACATGAACCCCACACCACTGAGCTCCGTCCCACTGGTCCTAATTGGACCATTGCCCTCATTTACACCATTATCTTTACCATTGTTTACCTTTGCATGTGCAAGGATTATTTAAGATCGGAACAATTCCCATAACCTCCCTACACTGCTGAAAGAGACTATACATCCATCAAGCCTGCAAGCAATTTCCTAACGAGTATCCTGGTTCACCACCCTGCCCCATACCTGGAACCCCACACATTTGTCATGGCTCCTGAATCGAGCCTACAATTACTTGGTCACCAAGGGGGAACACAGCATGGCCAATCCAGCTAACCTACACATCTTTAGAATGTGGGAGGAAACGGCAGCACCCGGAGAAAAGCCACACACAAACACAGGGAGAATGTGGAAACTCCATACAGACAGTACCTGAGGCTGGAATTGGACCAGGATCCCTGGCGCTGTAAGACAGCAGTGCTAATCACTGTGCTACCATGTCACCCTTTGTGTTTCTACTAACTCATTCCAAATTACAATTTATATTCAATGATTGATTTCATTGGGCATTATTCATTCTTTGTGGAGGATATTTGGTTCCAGGCACAATCATTGCAAATTGCCACTGGATATAAAAAATATGTCCTTCACACTCAAATTGTAAAACCTCTCAGCATGGTGCATTATTTACTTTTTGACTTTCTTTCTTGACAGTTAACCGAGTGACCATTATCATCTTGTCGCGGGAAAGATGTGGTCTCTCCAAATGTGTAACTCGCTCCCTGATGGCCATGGCAGCAGCAGATCGATTGGTTGTCATTTTCGACCTAACCTTGAGACAGATTCCTATTCTTTGTTGGGAAGTGTGCCTTTTTGTGGAGTCCATCGCTTTGTGCAATATACACACCATCCTGCTTTATGCAGCTACTGGCTGTTCACTCTGGTTCACCGTCACTTTCACTTTTGATCGTTTTTGGTCATTTGTTATCAAAAGTTCAAAAATAAATACTGCATTGAGAAAATGGCTACAATGGTTCTAGGAACTGTGACTGTACTGAGTTGTTTGAAAAATATTTTTTGGTATTTTATGCTAACAGGCTGGTATGCACTGGTGAACCAACCCTGGTTGTGCTCTATATCAGAGGATGCTCGATTGTCAACTGACTGGGGACCAATGGAGTTCCGTCATCACATTTTAAACCCGGTGGTCTCATTTGTTCTTATTCTGCTGATCAATGTTTTCACAATCAGAAACATTCTGGTGAAAAGTACAGCCTGCCGGAGACTCTGAGCTCAAAATTGTGGGAAGACTACCAGAGACTCAGAGATAGAGAGGAGAAGGAAATCCATCATTCAACTGCTTGTAATTTTGGGGAATTTATATAATTATGGTTACTGTTAATGGTAAATTCTACATGGGTCAGAATGCACAGGATGGGTTTTACCTATGTATTTATGCATAACTGTGTGTGAGAAATGACCTTCCTGCTGCAGCTCCTGAATTGCTGCACAAAAGCTTGAATTTATGCTGTGACCCAGAATAAGTTCTGAGTACAATTGAAGGAGATGATGAAATATCTCTTTAAAATATTTGTAAATTCATTAAATATTGACAAAAAATGATAAAATGGAAGCAGTTTTATTTTTCTCGAATGACTATTTCTCCAGGGTGTCAACAGTACAACTTTCTACTGGGCAGTATCTACCTTACAATTGTTAAGTATTGTAAATGAATCTAGATTTGAGCGAGGGACTCCGGTCTTTTTGAGTTACGGACATTTGAGTTAATGGACAAAAAATGCATCCCACTGGGGTGGAAACCTGAAGTTTTTAATAGGAGTCAGGATTCTTTCTTTAATCTGTCAAGGGCAATTGTGGTTGAGACAGCATTTAATGCCAATTCCAAACTTGAAACAAAAATAATTCAAAGGTTATTATTCAAGTGTCAACTTTATTATTAGAGATTTGGGTCAGATGTAGGTCACAACAGATATTATAACCTGAAATAGAACAAAAAACCAGATTTTTTATTCATAAAAATCAACAATGATTTAAGGTAATCATTAAACATTTAAGTTCAGATTTTCATTGAAGTATTGTGCTTGAGTGGAACGTGAAACAGGGCCCTCAGAACATTGTCCAAAGTCTCTGTATTAATAGTCCAGTGACATTGCCCCTGGGCCCCCATATACACCTTTTCTTATTGAAAACACTAGTTTCGGGTTTTATGATACAATGACCCTGGTTTAGAAGCTATCGTGTGTTGGCAGGAATGAAGCTTATGACATTAGCAGCAGGTTGGAGGCCAGGAGATGCAAATAATTGTCTTTGTTCACAAGTGGTGGTGGCAGAAGTTACATTTTCAAAGCCATTCTGTTAGCTTGGCTGGAGTGTTTTTGCGATCGGGTGCTATATTCAAGTGTTATTTTTAGGTTTTGAAATCAAACACGTTCCCTGTAGTGAATGAAAATAATTTAATTTCACATATTGACTCATGGAAGGTGGGATATGAATTGCAGTTCTGTGCAGGTATTGGTCCATTCATATCAGCATATAAAACACACATTCAGCAGGGGAAATGGTCTTTCCCCACTGCATCCTCTTTCTGAGGTTTAAATCCTGGTTCAGACACCTGAAAGAAACAAATCCTGGCATTTGCAAATGTTGGGAGGCTTGCAGAGTATTTATAATCCATCTGTTTGAGGATGTCCATTTCATGCACAAACTCTGATCTCACTGTCCCCGGGTGGGGATCAGGTTTGCCAAATCACTGATGTGGTGTCGAAGGGGTCGAGGTTGATGAGCACTCAGTGGTCGTGTGCAGGTTAGGCTGTTCTGCACAATGCACAGAGGGATGCTGCACATTTCACTTTGAGATAAATCAGCCCTGGGATCATGCGTTGCCTTGTCAAGATGAGAACCTGATATTCACTTGGGTAACGAGGAACTTCATTTGCTCGAGCCCAGGAACTGGGGCTTGGCCAATGATCAGGACAATGGAAAATATTAATTGTCTTTGCATGGTTTTGAGGGTCCCCTTTCGGGGTCGATCACAATTGGGACGTTTCAACTTCCACTGCAGTGAGCTCTTAGTCTGTACAGCGATAGTTGGGCAGTTGGCTCCTGAACTTGGGCCAACCTTTCTGCGCTGGAATGACAGATGTCCTTCTGTGTGGAATCTCGCCTGCCTCCATAACGAATATATCTGCAGCGCAGCAGACTTTTCGGTTCAGCATAAGATCCAATGTGGTGTTGGCCACCGTGCTGGTGAACGGGATAAAGGATCCTCCCTTTATTGTAACACGACTGTCATGTGAGGAATGGTCAGGTAATGCTGTAACTCCAGCTCGCTGATCAATTCTGTGGGACATCACCACACATTTTTTGGAGCATTGTAGAATTTGTTTTGTTCCAATGTTCCAGTTGGTCACAATTTTGAAGTGTACATAGAGTTATTTCTGCTTCTATCTGCTTTCTGGTTTGACAGGCCGCTGCCTGGAGTCCATTTTCTTCAGATCTTCAATAGTAACTGTCCGAGTTCATTCCCACAGGGAAATATTCCAATTCCTAGCAGCTTGTGGGCAGTTAATTTGTCATCTCTCACATCACTCCTTCCTGATATGGGATAAAGTACTTATTTTCCAAATCTGGAATCTTGAATTCTTGACTTTCATGGTTCCTTTTAATCTTCTGCTGATGTCAAGTTGTCGAAAGGAGATTCCTGATGAAAAGACATTGCGTGCTGGAAAGGGAATGTTTACACCATTAGCACCAGGTTAAAGAATATAATATATACAAACAGCTGCCATGGTGTAGGTCTGTCTGGGACAGACTTCCCATCTGCTAAAACATTGTGCTGGCTTGACTGGAATGTTTCTCGAATCCAATGAGCTCGACATTCCACGTGTTTGCCTTTCTCTTCAACAGTTAACAAAAGTCCAGAAACAAGCTTGTGATTATCTGGAGCCATCTTGTCACCCAGACATTGTCAGTTAAAAAAGGGGGAAAAGCATCAGGCTGACCACAAATTTAACAACAAACATATTAACCTTTGACAGGTCTGAGTAATGATAAAACCATTTCAGACTCACAACGATGACACACAGCAACACATTTACACCCAAGAATCATTGATGTGTTATGGACAACAGCCCCAAAACTTTCCCAATTTTTGCATTCAGCAAGCCTCCCGCATCCATTAAATCCGAGAAAATTATCTATTTTATGAGGAATAAAAAGTATTTGAAAAAAGGGGTTAACTGAGCTTGTTTGTTTAGTCACTGTAATGATGTTAATCTCCGTAGATACTCATGATGTCACAAGAGACTTTCTATCTCCTGTTAAGAAGGGGTTCCTATTCACGTGTTAGCTGATAGTGTTCACAGAAGCTTCACCTCCAGCTCATAAAGTTTAGCAGCGCCAGTGACAAGGAGAGGATCGGTCAGAATCTCAGATCAATAGACTGGAGTGTCACAACAATGCATCAGCATCGAATGACAATGGATTGGAATGTTACAGCAATTGATGATAATCTGGGATTAACACAATTGAATGATACGGCAATGGTTCAGAGTCTGAGAACAACCTGGTGGAATATTACAGCAATGGACAGAGCTTTGTCCGATTGGATCAGCAGTCTTCATTCCGATAGCTTGGTGATAACGTCAGCTCATCGGATCACATTTGTAATTTACATTTTCCAGTACTTTTACTATCCCATCCTGGCCATTATTGGAGTCCCAGGTAAATCTCAATAACCAGTTAATAATTAGATCAGAAGGTTTAACTATATTTCTCCTCTCGTCCCTTTGTTTGCTGTTGCCGTTTCTGTTGAGTCTCAGTGTTCAGATATTAACATCCCCATGTCCATTCGCATTTAGAATGTTCTTAATAATTCAATTTCTCCACTTTGCTCCAGGTGGAATCTATCATAAACTTTATATGCACCATCTCACAGTCTGACCTGTATTCATGCATCCAGAGAACATTTGTGTTTGACTGATGTATGAATAACTTTTTTCCTCAGGTGGGTGAAACTGGCTGGGAGGTCCCTTGGTTTTCCCAACATAACGAAATTCCTGATGCCGTGTGTGTCTCTGTTGGTCCCCAAAAGAATTTTCAAAAATTTCAAAAACCTTATCAGTATCTCCTGCAATTAATCTTCGACTTTTCTGACAGTCTCTTTAGTTACTTAATTGTGAAACAGGCAGCCAGTCCCAGCATTTGTGCCACTCCGACTGAGAATGAGAGATATCTTCTCAGAGGTATTTCTTTATTATTATTCATTCCTGGGACATGGGCGTCGCTGGCTGGTCAGCATGTATTGCCCATCTCTTGTTGCTCTTGGAGGGCAGTTCAAATTTAACCCCACATTGCTGTGGCTTTGCAGTCGCATGTCGGTCAGTGCAAGTAAGGATGGCAGATTTCCTTTCCTAAAGAACATGAGTGAACCGGATGGGATTTTCTGAAAATCAACAACGGTTTCACGTTCGTCAGTATATTCTTAATTCCAGATTTTTTACTGAATTCAAATTCCTCCAACTGCCGTGAAGGGTTTCGAACCCCGGTCCCCAGGACACGAGCTGTGTTTCTGGATTTCTGGGATCTAGCGATAATACCACTGGGCCATTGCATTGAATGTCCCTCAATACAAAGCACAACACTCAAAAAATCTTCACTAGTTGATTGTGAGCCCACCATGTAGAAATATCATATGTATTGTGAGTGCAGGAGAGTCTCTATGTGCATGGTGGAGCTGACCACCAGTGTGATGAACTGGTACTGTAGATGTTTGAAGCGATGAGAAATAGCCTCCAGTACACGCTGAGCATGTGTCCAAGTTCAAGGTTTTCTGCTGCAGTCTTCATATCAATACCTTCACAGGAAATAAATATTCTCACCAGGTATTTAGTGAACACCTGAGGAAGAAAAATTCTTCTTTGCTCGACACATTCTTCCTGAACGGGTTGAGTATTTTATTCATTTCCACGTGACGTGGGTGCCGTTGGCGATGCCACCATTAGTTCCCCATCACTGGTTGCCATTGATGACAATGGGGTTTAGGTCCACACACAGTTAGGTTAGGGAGAGAAGACCAGGAATTTGACCCAGTGACAGTGAACGAAAGGCGAGACATGTCAAAGTCAGGATGGTGCATGTTTGGGAAAAGAGGTCATTCATGATCTCCCTTCTGTTGATTCCCTCACCATGTTCCACACGTCTAGTCTAGCAGTTTGGTCAGTTGGAACATGGCCAGCTGAAACTGTGGTGACACTACAGATCCATTCTTGATGATGACATTGAAGCCACCCACCCACAGTGCTTTGTGCGTTCTTGCCACCCCCTCCCCGCACCATCCCCCCTCTCCCACTCCCGTGCTTACTCAAGGGTTGTTCATCATGGAGGAACACTGACTCACCAGCCGTAGGTGAACGGTTGCAGTTATCGATGTCCATGTTTGACCTGATGCCATGAGACTTCATGCAGATTCGATACTGAGGCCTGCCAGGACAACCCCCTCTCGAATGGAGACCATTGTGCCTTTCCCTCTGCGAGTTTTGTGCTGCCTCTGAGGCAGGACATATCCAGGAATAGTGATGCTGGCGTCTCTGACATTATCTGAAATGTGGGAATCTGTGTGAAGAACAATGATTGGCTGTTGCTTGACTCGCCTTCCGAGCAACTCTCCAAATTTCCATACATCGACCCAAATGGTGGGAAGGAGAACTTTGCAGCGTCGCCAAGGCTGGGTTTACTGTTGTTGTTTCGAGTGCCTCGGTCAATGTTGGGTGGAATGTTAGATTTCAATCATTTGTATCTTCTTTGCAGCGCTGAATACAACTAAGTGGCATTTTGGGCAATATGTGAATAAAGACAGACAGAGAAACAGACACGGAGAAAGGCTGAGGCATGGACTGACCAGAGACAGAGAGGGACAGGCAGATAGACAGACATGCTGACAGATGCTCAGGTGGTTCGATGAAGAGACAGAGATGCAGGTTGCAGCATCGAGCAGGCTGAAGATGGACCTTTGAAAATGGCTGAAGACGGTCATGAGAGCAAGGAGCTGAATGAAAATGCTGAGACACGTTTTGTCTAACAATGACCAAATCTTGCATGACAGGCCATTGAGTAGCAGTTACTATCAGACTTGCCTTGCCCATTTCATTCCTGTACAATGTTAACCTGTGGGACTGTGGTGGGTTCATTTCACCACTGCTTCTGGGATTGTGCTCTGCTCTGAAGAAGTTTCTGCAACATCGCAGGGGTTTGATGAGGTCCCCCATGCAAGACTTCTTGAGAAAGTGAGAGGCCATGGGATCCAAGGGGCTGATGCCTTGTGGATCCGGAACTGGCTTGCCTGCAGGAGGCAGAGAGTGGTTGTGGATGGGTCTTTTTCTGCATGGAGGTCGGTCACCAGTGGAGTGCCCCAGGGATCTGTTCTTGGACCCTTCCTGTTTGTCATTTTCATCAATGACCTGGATGAGGAAATGGAGGGATGGGTTGGGAAGTTTGGTGATGACACAAAGTTTGGTGGTGTTGTGGATAGTCTGGAGGGATGTCAGAAGTTGCAGCAAGACATCGATAGAACAAAACAAAGAACAAAGAACAAAACAGCCCGGGAAACAGGCCCTTCAGCCCAACGATCCCGCGCCACCATTTTAACACCACCAGTCCCCCACTCCACCCATGACCCTTATCTGTTCTTTTATGGCCACCCACATTGAGGGAAACTAATTTAGGGACAATTTATTCCTTCCAATCAGCCTAACAGCACATCTTTGGGGTGTGGGAGGAAACCGTAGCACCCGGAGAAAACCCACGCAAGCACGGGGAGAACGTGCAAACTCCCACAGACACCGGCCCAAATCCATGTGCCTGCAAAGCAATAAGTGATAGTCACTGAGCTGTCGTCTTGCCCAGTATCTGGTCCAGTTTAGGCACACACTAACGACATGAAGCACGAGGCTACTCTCGAACAACGAAGAGCAACCCCAGTACGACCCATCGCGTGTATGCCCCTCGTTGGGCACAAGGCGGACTGACTTAAATCCTGTGAATGAAAAAGAGACAAAACGTTATTATCACACCATATCCATTTACCTTACCAGGGGCATCCCAATGCTAATGACCCTTATTTAAAACAATCTTCTAGATCCACCCATCTCCAACTCACTCATGTGCCTGTCTAAGTTACTCCTAAATGACTCTAGTGTGTTTGCCTCCACCACCTTACTTGGCAGAGCATTCCATACCCCCACTACCCTCTGTGTGAAAAACCTCCCTCTAATTTCTGTGTTATACCTCTCGCCCCTCACCTTCAGTCCATGGCCCCTCATACTGTGTGTCTCTATCATAGGAAATAGCTTACCTCTGTTTACTCTATCTGTACCCTTCATAATCTTATATACCGCTATTAGATCCCCCCTCAGTCGCTGTCTTTCAAGGGAAAAGAGTCCCAATTTGCTCAATCTTTCCTCATACCCCAGTCCTTCCATACCAGGCAACATCCTGGTAAACCTCCCCTGCACTCTCTCCAGAGTCTCCACGTCCTTTCGGTAGTAAGGCGACCAGAACTGGAAGCAGTACTCCAAATGCGGCCTAACCAACGTTCTACACAACTGCAACATTAGACTCCAGCTCTTATATTCTATACCCCTTCCTATAAAGGCTAACATACCATAGGCTTTCTTCACAACCTTCTCCACTTGTACTGCCACCTTCAAAGACTTGTGCACTTGCACTCCCAGGTTTCGCTGCGATTCTATGCTCCTTATGGGCTTACCCTTTATCATATAACTCCCCCCTACATTATTCCGGCCAAAATGCATCACCTCACATTTATCAGGATTAAACTCCATTTGCCATATATCTGCCCAATCAACCAGCCTATCAATATCCTGTTGTATTGCCAGACACTGCTCCTCACTGCCCGCCAATCCAGCCATCTTAGTGTCATCAGCAAATTTGCTGATGACACCACCAACTCCCTCTTCCAAATCATTTATATACACGACAAAGAGAAGAGGTCCCAGTACTGAGCCCTGCGGCACACCACTAGTGACAGACCTCCAGCTAGAAAAGAACCCCTCCACTACTACTCTCCATCTTTTCTTTGCAAGCCAGTTCTCTACCCATCTAGATACCTGGCCTTGTATCCCATGAGTCTTAATCTTTTCTACCAACCTACCATGAGGGACTTTGTCAAACGCCTTACTGAAATCCATATAGACGACATCAACGGCTCGTCCTTCGTCGACCGTTTTTGTCACCTCCTCAAAAAATTCTACCAGATTCGTAAGGCAAGTCTTCCCCTTGACAAAGCCATGCTGCATATCCTTAATCAGATCACAACGCTCTAAGTGCTCGTACATCCTATCCCTAAGAATCCTCTCCATCAACTTGCCTCCCACTGACGTTAAACTCACCGGCCTATAGTTACCCAGGCTATCCCTCCTACCCTTTTTAAACAACGGTACCACGTTCGCTATCCTCCAGTCCTCTGGGACCTCACCTGTGTCCAAAGAAGAGACAAAGATTTGCGTCAGAGGCCCAGCAATCTCATCCATCACCTCCCTAAGCAGCCGAGAATAAATGCCATCGGCCCCGGAGATTTATCGGTTTTAATGCTAGCTGAAAACCCTAACACTTCTTCCCTCGTAATCAATAAATCCTTCAATTGGTCTACCGCTCCCTCGGTGTCCGTACCAGACATCAAGCCCCTCTCCTTCGTGAATACCGATGCAAAGTATTCATTCAGGATCTCCCCCATTCCCTCAGACTCCAAGCACAATTCCCCTCGTCTGTCCCTGAGGTGACCGATTTTACCCCCAGCCACCCTTTTGTTCCTAACAGAGGAGTAAAACACCTTTGGATTCTCCTTAATTCTACCTGCCAAAGCCATCTCATGCCCCCTCTTTTCTCTCCTAACTCCCCTTTTGAGATCCCTCCTACTCTCTCTGTATTCCTCCAACGCCCTCTCCGTTCCCAGCTGCTTAGACCTCACATAAGCCTCTCGTTTCTTCCTAACCAGGTCTTCTATATCTCTAGTAATCCACAGCTCTCTAATCCTACCTTTCCCATCCTTCCTCCTAACCGGCACGTGCCTTTCCTGCACCCATTGCAGTTCTCCCTTGAAAGACTCCCACATGCCTCACGTGGACTTGCCCTCCAACAGCCTATCCCAGTCTGTATCCCTAAGCTCCTGCCTAATCCGGCTGTATCTAGCCCTCCCCCAATTTAGCACCCTCCCCTTAGGACAGCATGCAGATAGGATGCAAGACTGGGCGGAGAAGTGGCAGATGGGCTTCAAAGCGGATAAATGTGTCGTGGTCCATTTTGGCAGGACCAGTGGGATGAAGGAGGACAATATCAAGGGTAGGAGTCTTAGCAGTGTAAAGGATCAGATAGACCTTGGGGTCCAGGTCCATAGGACTCTTAAATCAGCCTCACAGGTGGAGGTTATGGTCAAGAAGGCGTATGTTGTGCGAGCCTCCATTAACGAATGGATTGAGTTAGGAGTTGGGAGATAATGCTGCAAATTTATAAGACCCTTGTCAGACCCCACTTGGAGTACTGTGCGCAGTTCTGGTTTGCCTCACTACAAGAAGGGTTTGGAAGCTATTGAGAGGGTGCAGAGGGGATTTAGAAGGATGTTACCTGGATTAGGTGGCATGCCTTATGAAGATAGATTGAGAGAGCAAAGTCTTTTCTCCCTGGGAGATCCTGAATGAATATTTTGCGTCGGTATTCACGAAGGAGAGGGGCTTGATGTCTGGTTGAGAGGTGACCTGATAGAGGTTTAAAAGTTGTTGAGAGGTGTAGATAGGGTGGATTCTGGGGGGCTATTTCCCAGGGCTGAAATGTTCGCTATGAGTGAACACAGGTTTAAGGTGCTGGGGAGCAGGTACAGAGGAGATGTTAGGGGTACGTTTTTCACTCAGAAGGCGGTGTGTGCCTTTATATGTCCCATTTCTGATCAAAACTTTCCACACTCCTGACGAAGGAACCATATGCTGAAAGCTTGTGGGTTTACTATCAAATAAACTTGTTGGACTTTAACCTGGTGTTGTGAGAATTTTTACTGTGTTTACCCCAGTCCAACACCGGCATCTCCACATCATTTCATCCGTGTATGCAGTTACTTAGAAATTCGACCCATTTTGAATTAAAACCCGGCAATTTCTATAATATTAACATGAACATTTCCAGTTAAATATTTAAATCTGTCAGAGTCAAACACAGCTCGGCCAAATGTCAGTTGAGTTCATTCATCAGAGTTGAATGTTTCCCGGCATTTTCAGTTGCTTAATGTTGAATTGTTTCTGGATAGGAAGGCAGTCATTGCAATGATATGAAGAAGGATTGGCAATTTGACCACGATGCCTTTGATCATTTCATTGTGAATATTTTGCGGTATTTTGCAGACTTTGCTGTCCCTTCACTTGCGTTAATTCCAGAAATCTAAGGATGAATTAACACAGCAAAATGCTTCCATAGTCTGTGCCTATAAAGCTTGATGTCTAATATCTGGATTTATTTTTGCTCCTTAAAGTTAACGTGATGACAATTGGAATACTCTCTCAGGAAAGATGTGGTCTCTCCAAATGTGTAACACACTACCTGGTTTCGATGGCAGCCGCTGATCTACTGGTCGTTATTTTTGATGTGATATTGAGACAAATTCCAATTGTTTATTGGGAGCATTTCCAATTCCTCTGCGACATGGATGTGTGTAATATCCACGCTGTGCTCCTTTATGCAGCTACTGACTGTTCTGTTTGGTTCACTGTCGCTTTCACCTTTGATCGACTTGTGACAATTTGTTGCCCCACGCTGAAAAGTAAATTTTGCACCGACAAAATAGCTAAAGTTGTCCTGGGATCAATCACTGTTCTGAGCTGTTGTAAGAACATATTTTGGTATTTTATGTTGTCAAATTGGTATGTGTTGGTGAACGACCCATGGTTTTGTTTTGTACCTTTCAGTGTCATTGATTCTCCTGTCTGGATTGCCGTTGAATTTAGCCATCATATTCTAAACCCCTGTGTCCCATTTGTTCTGATTCTGTTGTTTAATATTTGCACCGTCAGGCACATTTTAGTGAGCAGCAGGTCTCGCAGGAGACTCCGAGCTCCCATCAATGGAAAAAGTACCAAAGACACAGAGATGCAGAATCGAAGGAAATCTATTATTTTACTCTTTGCTATCTCAATGAATTTTATTATATTATGGGCAATGATAATGGTATACTCTGTATGGAGGCGGATGTTTTATTTGGGGTATTATGCTTTTTGGATGGATAATATTGTTCAGGAGTTTGGCTTCATGCTTCAGCTCATGAGTTGCTGCACAAATACTTGCATATACGCTGTGACCCAGAGGAAATACAGAGAGCAGTTGAAGAATGTACTCAAATGTCCCTTTGTGCATGTTGTGCAATTATTTCAATGATGTTTCTCACAGACATGAAATCATTGATGTAATTGCACATTTCCCAACATTACAGGGCTAAATGTGACAGTGTAGGTTGTACCCTGTTGATGTATTTATAGACTGTAGGGAATTAAATCTGAAAATGGGGAAAGGCAGGAAGACCCTGTTGCTATGGTGGTGCTGAACATTTTTTGTCAATGAAGGAAGAGCCTGTCTAAACAGTGGCAATAAACACTGCAGGAAACTCACAGTGGGATTTGAATGGAATTGGGATTTGGTGCAACGCTAAAGCTTCTCAGTCAGTTACTTGCATAGCAAGCAGCAAATTTAACCTTTGAAGATGGAATAGAGATATATATCCCTCTGTCCCTTCCTGATCCACACCTCCACCAGCACCATGGACCTCCTAGAAACCAATACCAGGAAGAGGATGTGATGGTGGTAATTATAGAGGGAAATGGATCCATCCATTCGGAGCATGTGTGGAATGGATGATTCAGCATTTATACCAATTGATGAGATTTGAAAGCTGCACAAAATAAGAGCAGGTGATAGATAAACAAGCAATTCTTGAGTGGATGGGATCGAACAAAATCACAGTGGGAGAATGTGTGTGTTATAACTGGCAGAGATGGAGTGAGAAAACCGTTACACTGGTGAGGTGAGTGATAGAGCAGATAAACAATGCGGGTATCAGTATATGTGGAATTAAGGGAGTATTTAGTCACATTGGAATTTCAGGATCTGTGCGCTGATCAAGATTTCGGGATGGAGCCCGCACAGGATATGGGGTGTGAAGCCTGGAGTCAAAGTCACTGTAGAAATCATTGGGCGAAAACTGGACCCTAGTGGACAGTGTGTCCCAGAAATGGAGACAGAGAGGGTCAAAGCAGGGAAGAGAAGTGTCAGAGATGGACCATGTGAAGGTGATAGATGAGTGGAATTTGGAAGCAAAATTGACATTTTTTCCAGATCCAGATGAGAGAATGAAGCGGCAGCAAAATAATTGTCAGTGTATCGATAAAGGAATTGTGGGAGGGAGCCGGAGTAGGATTGGAATAGGGAATGTTCCACACAGCCCATAAAGAGACAGACATAACTGGGAACGATGCCCTTAGCAACACCTTTAATCTGGAGGAAATGAGATGATTTAAATGTGAATTTGTTGAGTGAGAGGACAAGTTCAGACATACGGAGAAGAGTTGTGGTGGTTGGGGATTGTTCAGACCTCTGTTCGAGGATGAAGCGATGAGCTTTGAAGCCATCCTGTTGGGGAATGGAGGCATTAATGGATTGGTCACACATGGTGAGGAGGAGGCAGTTTGAGCCGGGGAACTGGAAGTTGTTGATATGGCGTAGGACATCAGAGGAATTGTGGATATCAGTGGGAAGGGAATGGATGAAAGAACAAAGAATACAGACAGGATAGGACGGAGGGATTTCGGTGAGGCAGGAACAGGCTGATGCAATGGGCCTCCTGGGACAGTCCTGTTTGTGGATATTGGGATCAGAGTAGAAAGGGGTGTCTGAGGTTAGGAAACGATGAGGTTGGAGGCTGGAGATGAATGTTTTCTTCTGGAGGTGAAGTCAGTGAGAGTCCTGGAAACAGTTGTTTGATGTTCAGTGATCAGGTCGTGGTCCAGGGAGAGATAGGAGGAAACGTCCAAGAGTTGGTGCTCAGTTTCTGTGAGGTAGAGATCCGTACAGCAGACAACAATGGCATCACCTTGTCGGCAGGTTTGATGACACAGCCAGGGTTTGTCCTGAGAGAAAATTCAGCAGCAAGTTCGGAAGGAGACAACCTCGAGTGGTTGAGTGGAGTGGAGGAATTGAGAATGGCAATTTCACACCGAGAATTCTGGATGGAAAGATCAAAAACAGGTTCGAGCCAAATGGAGGCTCCCTGGTGGAGGGGGTGGGTGAAAGGATCTGATTACCTGGAGGAAGACACCTGTACAAAGAAGTGAAGGGGATGAAGGTGGAGAATAAAGAATTCAGCATCATGAACCCAACATTCATTGAGGTGAGGAAATAAGTTTACGAAGCTGAATCCTTTCCTGAGCACAGCACACTCAACCTCAGAGAAAGAAAGGTCAGAGGGTATGGTGATGAAGTGACAAGGGCTTGGATTAGTGGGGAGGAGATGTGAAGGATGGGAGGATGTGGAGCATCAGTGGCACAGTAGCGCAGTGCTTAGCACGGCTGCTTCGCAGCTCCAGGGTCCTGGGTTCGATTCCCTGCTTGGGTCACTGCCTGAGTAGGGATTGCGCATTCCCCTCGTGTCTGTGCGGGTTTCCTCCGGGTGCTCTGGTTTCCTCCCACAGTCCAAAGATGTGCGGGTTAGGTTGATTGGCCATGCTAAGAAATTGCAACTTCGTGTCCAGGGATGCCTAGGTTAGAGGGATTAGTGGTTATCGGAAGTGGGGGTAGGGCCTGGGTGGTGCACAGTGTGCTCGGTGCCCACTCGATGGGCCAAAGGGGCTCTTTCTGCACTGTAGGGCTCTTTGATTCATCCTGGATGCCTTGTTGAAGTCCATATAAACCACATCCACCGCTTTTTCTCTGTCAATGTGTTGAGTCACATTTTCAAAAACCTCAACCAGGCTCATAAGGCACGACCTGCCTTTGGCAAAGTCATGCTGACTACTTTTGATCGTACTGAACTTCTCCAAATGTTCATTAATGTTGTCCCTCAGGATCCTCTCCACCAACTTACCAAACACTGAGGTCACACTCACTGTTGGTAATTTCCTGGGCTATCTCTTTTCCCTTTCTTAAATAAAGGAACCACATCCGCAATCCTCCAATCCTCCGGAACCTCTCCCGTCTCCATCAACGACACAAAGATCATCGCCAGAGGCTCTGCAATCTCTTCCCTCGCCTCCCACAGTAACCTGGGGTACATCCCATCCGGTCCTGGCAACTTATCTAACTTGATGCTTTTCAAAAACTCCAACACATCCTGTTTCTTAATGTCAACATACTCAACCTTTCAGACAGCCGTAAGCCTGCACTGCAACCACCAAGATCTTTCTCCACCGTGAATACCGAACTATTCATTGAGTATCTCTGCTATTTCTACCGGTTCGAGACAAACTTTCCCACCGTCACATTTGATAGGTCCTATTCCTTCACATGTCAAGCTTTTACTCTTCACATCCTTGTAGAACTAAAGAACAAAAAAAGAACAAAGAACAAAATCAGCCCGGGAAACAGGCCCTTCGGCCCAACGAGCCCGCGCCGCCATCTCAACACCACCAGTCCCCCTCTCCACCCACGACACCTGTCTAATGATTCATGGCCATCCAGATTGAGGGAATCTGATTTAGGGGCAATTTATTCCTGCCAATCAGCCTAAAAGCACATCTTTGGGGTGTGGGAGGAAACCGGAGCACCCGGAGAAAACCCACGCAAGCACGGGGAGAATGCGCAAACTCCCACAGACACCGGCCCAAATCCATGCGTCTGCACAGCAATCAGCGATAGTCACCGAGCTGTTGTCTTGCCCAGTATCTGGTCCAGTTTAGGCACACACTATCGACATGAAGCACTAGGCCAATCTCAAACAACCAAGAGCAGCCCCAGTACGACCCATCGCGTGTATGCCCCTCGTTGGACACGAGGTGGACCGACTTATAACCTGTGAATGAAAAGGGAAAAAAAAACATGATCATACCATATCCATTTACCTTACCAGGGACGCCCCAATGCTAATGACCCTTATTTAAAACAATCTCCTGTATCCACCCATCTCCAACCCACTCATTTGCCTGTCTAAGTTACTCTTAAACAACTCCAGCGTGTTTGCCTCCACCACCTTACTTGGCAGAGCATTCCATACCCCCACTACCCTCTGTGTGAAAAACCTCCCTCTAATATCTGTGTTGTACCTCTCCCCCCCTCACCTTAAGTTCATGGCCCCTTGTCCTACGTGTCTCTATCATCGGAAATAACTTACCTCTGGTTACTCTATCTATACCCTTCATAATCTTATATACCTCTATTAGATTCCCCCCTCAGTCGGTGTCTTTCAAGGGAAAAGAGCCCCAATTTCTTCAATCTTTCCTCATACCCCAGTCCTTCCATCCCAGGCAACATCCTGGTAAACCTCCTCTGCACTGTCTCCAGAGTCTCCACGTCCTTCCGGTAGTAAGGTGACCAGAACTGGACGCAGTACTCAAAATGTGGCCTAACCAATGTTCTGTGCAACTGCAACATTAGACTCCAGCTCTTATATTCTATACCCCTTCCTATAAAGGCTAACATACCATAGGCTTTCTTCACCACACTCTCCACGTGTACTGCCTTAGGGTTTCCCTTAATCTAACCTGCCAAGGCCTTCTCATGACCCCTTCTGGATCTCCTAATTTCCTTTTTAAGTTCCTTCCTACAAGTCATATTCTCCTGTAGATCCCTAACATTACCGAGCTCCCTGAACCTTTTGTACGCTTTTCTTTTCTTTTTGACTAAATTCATTACAACTTCCGTGCACCACGGTTCCGGTAATCCTGTTTCCCTGTTTTATCGGAATGTCGTCGTGCAGAATTCCAGAAAAACATTCCTGGAAAATCTGCCACATTACTTCTGTACATTTCCCTGAGAAAACCTCCTTCCAATTTATGCCTCTAATTTCCTGCCTGATGGCTTCATAATTCCCCTTCCTCCAGATAAACACTTTCCTGTCTTGCCTGATCCGATCTCTCTCCAAGGCTAGTGTAAATGAGATAGCGTTATGATCACTATTCCCAAAATGCTCTCCCACTGAGAGATCTGACACCTGTCCAGGTTCATTACCCAATACCAGATCGAGTACAGCCTCTCCTCTTGTAGGATTATCCACATACTGTGTCAGGAAACCCTCCTGAACACACCGAACAAACTCCTCCCCATCCAAACCCCTTACCCTCGGGATATTCCAATCGATATTTGGGAAATTAAAGTCTCCCATCACGACAACTCTGTTATTATTACATCTCTCCAGGATCTGTTTCACTGTCTGCTCCTCAACTTTTGGGCGGCCAATAGAAAACACCCAGTAAAGTTATTGACTCCTTCCTGTTCCAAACTTCCACCCACTGAGACTCCATAGACAATCCCTCCACGGTGTCCACCTTCTCTACAGCTGTGACACTATCTCTGATCGACAGTGCCACTCCCCCACCTCTTTAACCTCCCTCCCTGTCCCTCCTGAAACATCTGAAACCCAGCTCTTGAAGTATCCAGTCCTGTCCCTGAGACATCCAAGTCTCTGTAATGGCCACAACATCACATTTCCGAGTAGTGATCCATGCTCTAAGCTCATCCACTTTGTTCACAACACTCCGAGCGTTCAAATAGACACATCTCAAACCTTCAGCCTGAGCACTCCCCTTCTCAAACACCTGCCCATCCTCCCTCTCACACTGTCGACAATCTCTCTCTATCTGTGAGCTAACCTCCTCTCTCCCAGTCACTTCATTTCGATTCCCTCCCCACAACCATTCCAGATTAAACTCTCCCCAGTAGCCTTCGCAAACCTTCCCGCCAGGATATCGGTCCCCCTGGGATTCAAGTGCCACCCGTCCTTTTTGTACAGGCCACACCTGCCCCTAAAGAGGTCCCAATGATCCAGGAACCTGAATCCCTGCCCCCTGCTCCAATCCCTCAGCCACACATTCACCCTCCACCTCATTCCACTGTTCTCAGTAATCAGATTCACTGCAGCGACAACAGTTTCATTTGTGTTTGAATTACCACCCGGTTTTCTGCTAGAAATTATTTTATTGTTGCTTCAATGGTTTAAAATTAGTTTTATTTGTTTTTAATTTGTACTTCAGGTATTTTCTGGGATTTGTCTTATGACCCTGCATTGTTAGGAATCTGTCCTGGTTGTCTTTTGGAAAACAATATTTCTCTCTCTCTCTTTGTGTCTCCCTCCCTCTCCCTGGCATTGGAAACTCTGCTGGCCAGGTGAAAGCAAGGATCCTGGCCTTTCCAGAGTGCAAATGTTGCTGTTGCTGGTTCTCTGGCTAGTTACTGGAGTCCTTTTCTCTTTGAGAGGCTATTCTGACATCGAGCTTGTCTGTCTGTTCATCAAGGGAATTGTCGAGTTTTGCCAAAAAAACTAAGTTTCAGCATCACGAGAGCATTTATATTTTCTGTCCTAAACCTGTAGTAAGACCTTTATATGGTGAAGTTTGTATGATTGAAACATTTCCTATATTCAATAAGGCATATACAGTATCATGGTTATGCTTTTTGCGTGTAATTGTAAACATTTTATTTCTGTACATGTGAACTGTATTCTGAAATAAACATTGGCTGATAAAAACTCCCTCGTGAGTCATTTGAATCAGATTTGAAATGAAACGTCTCAGTCTCACCCGAGTCAAATTCAAAGTACAAAATGTGTGACCCGGGCGGGCTCCATAAAACACTTTGGAGTTTCTGACCTGAACCATAACAGAGCTGAACTCTTCATTTTTGGCCTCTTTGCAACAGTGAGTATGTGACTGAACCAATCCATTGGAACCAGTTGCACAGAGTAACACTGGAGGAAAATTCTGGCATCACACTCTGAAGCTGACGGTGGTCTGCTGTGACCCAGGCAGTAGCTTGAACAAGAATACAGGTTAGACATGTTTTAATGTGTGGAGCCTCTTCAAATGCAGGGTTAAATCAAACATTTCATGCTCACATCACAGAGAAATGGTGAGGGATGTAGCATCACATGGACAAACACTGAGTCCCTTCATCTCTGATATCCAGTTGGTGGTGGTGTGCCCCATGTGAAACGTACACTGCAGGAAGTCACTACTTAGAACATAGAAACACAGAACATTACAGCACAGTACGGACCCTTCAGCCCTCAATGTTGTGCCGAGCTTTGTCCAACCCCAAGATCAAGCTATCCCACTCCCTATCATTCTAGTGTGCACTCTATCAATCCCTCTCATCATCTTATGAACCTCTATTAAGTCGCCTCTCATCCTCCTCCGCTCCAAAGAGAAAAGCCCCAACTCCCTCAACCTTTCCTTATAAGGCCTACCTCCAAACCCGGCAGCATCCTGGTAAATCTCCTCTGCACTCTCTCCAATGCTTCCACATCCTTCTTATAGTGAGGTGACCAGAACTGCACACAATATTCCAAATATGGTCTCACCAATGTCCGGTGTAGTTGCAGCATAACCCCACGGCCCATAAACTCAAACCCCCTGTTAATAAATTCTAACACACAATAAGCCTTCTTCACGGCTCTATCCACTTGAGTGGCAACCTTCAGAGATCTGTGGATATGAACCCCAAGATCTCTCTGTTCCTCCACATTCCTCAGAACCCTGCCGTTGACCCTGTAATCCACATTCAAGTTTGTCCTCCCCAAAATGAATCACCTCACACTTATCAGGGTTAAACACCATCTGCCACTTTTTGGCCCAGCTCTGCATCTTATCAATGTCTCTTTGCAGCCGACAAGAGCCCTCCACCTCATAAGAACATAAGAACATAAGAACATAAGAAATAGGAGCAGGAGTAGGCCATCTAGCCCTTCGAGCCTGCCCCGCCATTCAATAAGATCATGGCTGATCTGTTGTGGCTCAGTTCCACTTTCCCGCCCTCTCCCCATAACCCTTAATCCCCTCTCTTATCAAGAACCCATCAACCCGCTTCTTAAAAATATTTAGCGAGGCAGCCTCCACCACTTCAACGGGCAGAGAATTCCAGAGATTCACCACCCTTTGAGTGAAGAAGTTCCTCCTCAACTCCATTCTAAACCGCCTCCCCTTTATCTTGAGGCTGTGCCCCCTAGTCCTACTGTCTTTTTTGAGCGGGAAGAGTCTCTCCACCTCTATCCTATCCATCCCATTCATCATCTTATACGTCTCAATGAGATCTCCCCTCATTCTTCTAAACGCTAACGAGTACAAGCCTAGTTTATTCAGCCTCTCCTCATAGCTCAATCCCCTCAACTCCGGTATCAGCCTAGTAAACCTCCTCTGCACTCCCTCCAGGGCCAAAATATCCTCATCCACTACTCCACCAATCTTGTTGTCAGCAAATTTACTGACCCATCCTTCTGCCCCCTCTTCCAAGTCATTGATGAAAATCACAAATAACAGAGGACCCAGCACTGACCCCTGTGGTACACCGCTGGTAACTGGCCTCCAGTCTGAAAATTTTCCCTCCACCACCACCCACTGTCTTCTATGAGACAGTAAAAAGTCTGACAACAACAGGTTTAAGCCCAACCAATTTATTTGATAGTAAATTTTCAAGCTTTTGGGTTTGTCCCTTCGTCAGCTGAATGGAGAGTTCTGGCCTCAGACGGAGCATATAAAGCACAGACAGTTTACAGATCACTGATTAGAATGCGAATCTTTACACCTAACCTGCTGTTCAAGTCCGAAAGTGGCCGACAATGTGAGTGGAAGGAGCACTGATCACAGGTTAAAGAGATGTGTATTGTCTCCAGACAGCACAGTGAGTGAGGTTTTGCAAACCCAGGCAAGTCAAGGGGGTTACAGATAGTGCGACATGAACCCAAGATCCCTGTTGCGACCGTCCTCATGTGTGAGGAACTTGGCTATCAGTCTCTGCTCAGCGACTCTGCGCCATCGTGTGTCGTGAAGGCTGCCTTGGAGAATGCTTACCCGAAGGTCAGAGGCTGAATGCCCATGACCACTGAAGTGTTCACCAACAGGAAGGGAACAGTCTTGCCCGGTGATTGTCTTCTATTAGACAGCCAGTTACTTATTCAATCAGCCAAATTTCCTTCTATCCCACAAATCCTTATCTTCCTCATCAGTCTACCATGGGGAACCTTATCAAACGCCGTACTAAAATCCACATATTCGGCATCAACAGTTCTATCTTCATCCACACACGTGGTTTCCTCCTTAAAGAATTCAATCAAATTTGTGAGCCAGGACTTACCCCTCATGAATCCGTGCTGACTATCCCGGATTAAACTGTATCTTTCCAAATGGTCATAAATCCTGTCTCTCAGGATCCTTTCCTTTAACTTACTGACTACTGAAGTAGGACTTACTGGCCTATAATTACCAGGGTCATTCCTATTTCTTTTCTTCAAGACAGAAACAAAATTAGCCATTCTCCAGTCCTCTGGCACTATCCCAGTGGACAGCGAGGACCCAAAGATCAAAGCTAAAGCCTCTGAAATCTCATCCCTTGCCTCCCAAAGTATCCTAGGATGTATCCCATCTGGTCCAGGGGACTTATCCACTCTCAATTTTTTTTCTTCAAAATTAGCGATTCATCTTCCCTCAGGACATCTACCTCCTCCATCCTATCAGCCTGTATCACACTCTCACCCTCAAAAACATGGCCTTTCTCCTTAGTGAACACTGAAGAAAAGTATTCATTCAACGCCTCACCTATCTCTTCTGACTCCATGCACAAGTTCCCACTACGAGCCTTGACTGACCCTAACCTCACCCTGGTCATCCTTTTATTTATTTTATTCATTATGCAGCAAATTCTATCCCAAGGGAAGGCAATGGCTGAGTGGTATCAGCTCACACCCATTGAATGACAGCTCGGGACCGACCAGAGGAATGTCCTCATTCCAATTTGCATCTTTATACTCAGTGTGCAGTTAGATATTCAATCCCCCTTGCTATAAAGGCCAGCATCCCATTCGCCTTCCTGACCACCTGCTGCACCTGCAGGCTGGGTTTTTGCGACTCATGCACAAGGACCCCAAGGTCCCTCTGCACCGTCGCCTGCTGCAACACATTTACACCCAAGAATCATTGATATGTTATGGACAGCAGCCCCAAAACGTCCGCAATTTTTGCATTCAGCAAGCCTCCCGCATCCATTAAATCTGAGAAAATTATCTACTTTGTGAGGAATAAAAAAGTATTTGAAAAAAGGGGTTAACTGAGCTTGTTTGTTTAGTCACTGTAATTACGTTAATCTCCGTAGATACTCATGATGTCACAAGGGACTTTCTATCTCCTGTTAAGAAGGGGTTCCTATTCACGTGTTAGCTGATCGTGTTTGCAGAAGCTTCACCTCCAGCTCATAAAGTTTAGCAGCGCCAGTGACAAGGAGAGGATCGGTCAGAATCTCAGATCAATAGACTGGAGTGTCACAACAATGCATCAGCATCGAATGACAATGGATTGGAATGTTACAGCAATTGATGATAATCTGGGATTAACACAATTGAATGATACGGCAATGGTTCAGAGTCTGAGAACAACCTGGTGGAATATTACAGCAATGGACAGAGCTTTGTCCTATTGGATTGACAGGCTGCATGAAAATAGCTGGTGGATAACATCAGCTGATCGGATCACATTTGTAATTCACATTTTCCAGTGTTTTTACTATCCCATCCTGGCCATTATTGGCGTCCCAGGTAAATCTCAATAACCAGTTAATAATTAGATAAGAATGCTTAACTATATTTCTCCTCTTGTTTAAAAGAAGAAAGCCTTTCTCCAGGTCGTTGCCTTGGTTATAAAACTGTCTCCATCTGATCCAGCTGTTTCGCTCCCCAGTTACCCGCTACCCAGCTCTGACCCATGTTTTCACAGTCCTCAGATCCTCATTCTGCAAATTGTTTCCATATCTCTCCACTCCACTCACCCCTGTCCAGGTCTACACGTATCTCTGTTCCCCTGGTCCCAATCCTCATCGCTGTATCTCTCAGTTCCCCTGCTCTGAATCTTAGTCTCTGTATCTGTTTGCTCTCTAGATCCTTGTCCCCCTTGTAAACCTTCTTTGTAATCTTTCAACCTTATTAATATCCTTCCTGTAATGAGGTGACCAAAACTGCACACAATATTCTAAATTCGGCCTCACCAATGTCTGATACAACCTCACCATAACATTCCAACTCTTATACTCAATACTTTGATGAAGAAAGATCAATGTACCAAAAGCACTCTTTATGACCCTAATCTACCAGTGACGCAACTTTTAGAGACTTATGTATGTGTATTCCCAGGTCCCTCTGTTTTACTCTTCAGTGTCCTACCATTTATATTGTATGTTCTACCTTGGTTTGTCCTTCCAAACTGCAATACCTCACACTTATCTGCATTAAACTCCGTCTGCCATTTTTCAGCCCATTTTTCTAACTGGTCCAAATCCCTCTGCAAGCTTTGAAAACCTTCCTCACTGCCCACTACACCTCCAATCTTTGTATCATCAGCAAATCATCAAAAAGAAGAATGGCCAAAAAGTAAAGAATACATTTGATGTTTAAAATGGCCTGGGAGCAATTAGAATTCATTTTAATGAGGTTGTGTTTGTGGGATTCGATTTCACTCTCTCAGCCTCTCCAGTGATCTCCCTGAATTCGATAACCAGGAGAATGGAGTGAGAAAAAGAGGGTGAGTGAGGGGAGGTATGGGGGGAAGAGAGAAATAAGCAGAGCAGGGGATAGAGCAAAGTGAGGCAGGATTTGGTGCCTTCACTGCCTCGTCACCGCTCAGCTCATAGTCCCGATCCTGTCAGAGCCTGGTGAAAAGTATAGCAGCCAATCCCAATCCTACTCCAGAGGCAGTTAGAAATATTGAGAAAGCAAGGAATTTGACCAGTAGAATAAAAATGCATCAGCTCCAGCGGTCCAAAGGAGAGGGGTCAAGTGAGCAGAGCGATCGGAGACCGTGCGAGGGATCGGGGAGCAGAGAGAGATACAGAGACAGAATGAGGTGCCAGGTGAGCAGAGAGATACGGAGACAAAGATAGGGAGCAGGGCAGGGGGAATAAGAGACAAGGAGAGGACCAGGGAAGTAGAGGCATATGGAGACCAGGAGTGTGACCAGGGGAACAGACACATATGCAGACAAGGAGAGGGATGACATAGAACATAGAACATAGAACATAGAACATAGAACACTACAGCACAAACAGGCCCTTCGGCCCACAAGCTGCGCCGACCACATCACCTACCAACCTACAGACCTATCTATAACCCTCAATCTCATTAAACCCCATATACTCATCCAGAAGTCTTTTAAAAGACCCCAGCGAGTTCGCCTCCACCACCACTGACGGCAGCCGATTCCATTCACTCACCACCCTCTGAGTGAAAAACTTACCCCTAACATCACTTCTGAACCTCCCTCCCCGCACCTTAAATCTGTGTCCTCTCGTAGCGACCATTTCAAACCGGGGAAATAGCCTCTGAGAGGCCACCCTATCTATTCCTCTCAACATTTTGTAAACTTCTATCAGGTCGCCTCTCAACCTTCGTCTCTCCAGACAAAGGAAGATATACGAGAAAAGTCGTGAGATCATGGGTGCAGAAACATGGAGACAAGGAGAGGGATCGGGGTGGGGATGCAGAGCAGAGAGATATAGAGACAAGGACAAGACTAGGGTAGCAGAGAGATATGGAGCCAAGGGAAGAGTCGAGGTAACAGTGAGACACGGCCAAGGAGATGGGCATGGGAATAAGAGAGATGTGAAACCAAATAGAGAAAACAGTAGAGAAGAGAGTTAATGACAGAACGGGAGGAAAGAGGCACAGAGACACACCGAGGGACCAGCTAAAAGCAGAAATACGTAAACACGGAAAGTAACCATGGCAGCATAGACATACAGCGACAAGGAGGGGGACAAGGATCTAGAGAGCAAACAGATACAGAGACTAAGATTCAGAGCAGGGGAACTGAGAGATACAGCGATGAGGATTGTGACCAGGGGAACAGAGATACGTGTAGACCTGGACAGGGGTGAGTGGAGTGGAGAGATATGGAAATAATTCGCAGAATGAGGATCTGAGGACTGTGAAGCCATGGGTCAGAGCTGGGTAGCTGGTAACTGGGAACCCAAAGAGCTGGATCAGATGGAGACAGTTTTATAACCAAGGCAACGACCTGGAGAAAGGCACTGGGAGGAGGTGTATTGAAGAAGAATATTGTCATTGCACACAACATAAGGATAATTACTTTACCCTGACTTGGTGCTGCCTGCTGGGAAGCATACGCCTTTCTGAAGCAAATGCCATCATGCCTTAACTTGTTCAGTAAATTATGGTGAAATATCCAAACAAGTTTTCTTTTGAAATCCGAAAACTCCATGTCGACATTTACAGAAATATCCAACCTGCTTGTTCCATCCTCACATGAATTACCCAGAGGTGATTCAATCTGAAAACTGAAACAGCCTTTGCCTGTTTTAATGACACTCCCTTCCATTTTCCTGCTTAATGTTGTATTCTTACTGCTTTGCTCAAACCGATGTGTTAGTAATAATTTATCAAAATTCACTGGACTCTGGGGAAGTGTCGGCTGATTGGAAAATAACTAATGTTACACCGCTGTTTAAAAAAGGAAGTAGGCAAAAGGTGGGTAACTACAGGCCGGTTAGCTTAATGTCCATAGTTGGGAAAATGCTGGAATCCATCATTAAAGAAGAAATAGCAGGACACCTGGAAAAGATTGGTTCAATCAAGTAGACGCAGCATGGATTCATGAAGGGAAAGTCGTGTTTGAAGAATTTACTGGATTTTTATGAAGATGTAATGAGTGCGGTTGACAGAGGGGAACCAGTGGATGTGGTGTTTTTAGATTTCCAGAAGGCTTTCAATAAGGTGCCTCACAAAATGTTGCTGCAGAAGATTAAGGTTCACGGAGTTGGGGGGAAAGTGTTAGCCTGGATTGAGGATTGGCTATCTCATAGGAAGCAGAGAGTTGGAATAAATGGGTGTTCTCCTGCTTGGCAGTTGGTGACTAGTGGCATGCCGCAGGGATCGGTGCTGGGGCCTCAACTGTTTACCATATACATAGACGACCTGGAGGAGGGGACCGAGTGTAGGGTAACAAAGTTTGCTGATCACACAAAGACGAGTGGAAAAGCGAATTGTGTGGAGGATGTGGAAAGTCTGCAGAGAGATTTGGAAAGGCTGAGTGAGTGGGCAAGGATTTGGCAGATGGAGTATAACATTGGCAAGTGTGAGGTTATCCACTTTGGAAGGAATAATAGTAAAATGGACTATTATTTTAACGGTGAAAAATTACAACATGCTACGGTGCAGAGGGACCTGGGGATCCTTATGCATGAATCGCAAAAACCCAGCCTGTAGGTGCAGCAGGTGATCAAGAAGGCGAATAGGATGCTGGCCTTTATAGCGAGGGGGATAGAATATAAAAGCAGGGAGGTCTTGCTGTAATTGTACAAGGTGAGGCTGCAAATACAGTACTGTGTGCAATTTTGGTCCCTGTTTGCGAAAGGTGATATTGGGTTTGGAGGGAGTACAGACAAGGTTCACCAGTTTGAAACTGGAGATGAGGGGGTTAGCTTATGAGCAGAGATTGAGTAGATTGGGCCTGTATTCGTTGGAGTTTAGAAGGCTGAGGGGTGATCTTATAGAGACATATTAGATAATGAAGGGGCGAGATAGGGTAGAGGCAGAGAGGTTCCTTCCACTCAGAAAGGAAACAAGAACTAGAGGACACAGCCTCAAAATAAGGGGGAGTCGGTTTAGAACAGAGTTGAGGAGGGACTTCTTCTCTCAGAGGGTAATGAATCTCTGGAATTCTCTGCCCATTGAAGCAGTGGAGGCCACCTCGTTAGATATGTTTAAGTCACATTTCTGATCAATAAGGGAATTAAGGGTTATGGGGAGCAGGTGGGTGAGTGGAACTGAACCACGATCAGATCAGCCATGATCTTATTGAATGGCGGGGCAGGCTCGAGGGGCTGGATGGCCCACTCCTGCTCCTATTTCTTATGTTCTTATATTAGATGTTGAATTAACATGTGTATAATTTCAGGCTATCTGTCACTCCCCTGTCTCTAACACAACTAAAAATAAAATACTGCTGAAGCTGGAATCTGAAACAAAAAACAGAACATTCTGGAAAATCTAAGCAGTCCTGAGAGTGTCTGTGAAGGGAGAATGGAGTCAGAAGTCTGACACCAGGTTTAAGTCCAACCAATTTTCTTCCCAATTTATTTAAGGGAGAGTGGATGCAACGCTGTGAGTCTCCGTGACCCTTCATCAGCGCTCGGAGAATTCCCACCATCCTTTGTTTTTCTCAGGGAAAGTTTTGTTGATTTTGTCAATTCCAAGTCTGCAGAGCGTTCCCCAAACTGCACACACACACACACACACACACACACACACACACACACTCACACACACACTCACAGACACACACACACACACAGATACAGACACACACACACACACAGATACAGACACACACACACACACTCACACACACACACTCACACACACACACACACACAGAGACACACACACACACACAGAGACACACACACACACAGACACACACACACAGAGACACACACACACTCACACACACACACACACACACACACAGACACACACACACACACAGAGACACACACACACACAGACACACACACACAGAGACACACACACACTCACACACACACACACACACACACAGAGGCACAGAGACACAGACACAGGCACACACAGACACAGACACACACAAACACAGACACACACACACAGACACAGACACACACACAGACACAGCCGCACACACAGAGACACACACACACAGACACAGACACACGCAGACACACACACACACACACATACACACAGACACACACAGACACACACACACACACACAGAGAACACTACAGCACAAAGTGGCCCTTCGGCCCACAAGCTGTGCCGATCATATCCATCCCTTCCAGGCCATAGAACTATCTGTAACTCCCAATCCCATTAAATCCCATGTACTCATCCAGAAGTCTTTTAAAAGGCCCCAGCGAGTTCGCCTCCACCACCACCGACGGCAGCCGATTCCACTCACTCACCGCCCTCTGAGTGAAAAACTTACCCCTAACATCTCCTCTGTACCTGCTCCCCAGCACCTTAAACCTGTGCCCTCTATTAGCGACCATTTCAGCCCTGGGAAATAGCCTCCGAGAATCCACCCTATCTATACCTCTCAACATTTTATAAACCTCTATCAGGTCGCCTCTCAACCTTCGTCTCTCCAGGGAGAAGAGACCAAGCTCCCTCAACCTATCTTCATAAGGCATGCCTCCCAATCCAGGCAACATCCTTGTAAATCTCCTCTGCACCCTCTCAATAGCTTCCACATCCTTCCTGTAGTGAGGCGACCCAGAACTGTGCACAGTACTCAGTGCTGTGACAGCGACACAGTCTGTTTTGTCCCTTATTCAGTGAACAAAGATTTGTGAATAGACCTCTTGTTAATGCAACAATATTTATTTACAAACAATTAATAATTACCCCCCCAATAATCAATAGATACATGACAGCGCAGAGTCGCTGAGCAGAGACTGATAGCCAAGTTCTGCACACATGAGGACGGCCTCAACCGGGTTCTTGGGATCATGTCACATTATCTGTAATACCCATGATTTGCCTCAACTTGCAACATCTCACATACTGTCCTGTCTGGAGACAATACACATCTCTTTAACCTGTGCTTCATGCTATCTCCACTCACATTGTCTGCACCTTTAGGACTTGAACAGCACAGTAGCTGTAAAGACTCACATTCTAATCAGTATTCTGTAAACTGTGTGTGCCTTTATATGCCCTGTTTCTGATCAAAACTTTCCACACTCCTGATGAAGGAACAGCATTCCGAAAGCTTGTGGGTTTACGATCAAATAAACTTGTTGGACTTTAACCTGGTGTTGTGAGACATTTTACTGTGTTTATCCCAGTCCAACACCGGCATCTTCACATCATTTCATCCATGTTTACGGTTACTTAGAAATTTGGCCCATTTTGAAATCAGACCAGGCAATTTCTATAATATTAACATGAACATTTCCAGTTAAATATTTAAATACGCCAGTGTCAAACACAGCTCGGCCATAAGAACATAAGAAATAGGAGCAGGAGTAGGCCATCTAGCCCTTCGAGCCTGCCCCGCCATTCAATAAGATCATGGCTGATCTGTCGTGGCTCAGTTCCACATTCCCGCCCTCTCCCCATAACCCTTAATCCCCTCTCTTATCAAATGTCAGTTGAGTTCATGCATCAAAATGGAATGTTTTCCAGAATTATCAGTCACTTAATGTTGAATTGTTTCTGGATAGGAAGGGAATCATTGCCATGATACAAACAAGGATTTGCAATTTGACCACGGCACCTTTAATCATTTTATTGTGAATATTCTGTGGTATTTTGCAGACTTTGCTGTTGCTTCACTGCGTGTAATTAATTCCAGAAATCTCAGGATGAATTAACACAGCAAAATGTTTCCATAGTCTGTGCCTAAAAAGCTTGATGTCTAATATCTGGATTTATTTCTGCTCCTTAAAGTTAACGTGATGACAATTGGAATACTCTCTCAGGAAAGATATGGTCTCTCCAAATGTGTAACACACTACCTGGTTTCGATGGCAGCCGCAGATCTACTGGTCATTATTTTTGATGTGATATTGAGACAAATTCCAATTGTTTATTGGGAGCATTTCCGATTCCTCTGGGACATGGATGTGTGTAATATCCACGCTGTGCTCCTTTATGCAGCTACTGACTGTTCTGTTTGGTTCACTGTCACTTTCACCTTTGATCGACTTGTGACAATTTGTTGCCCCATGCTGAAAAGTAAATTTTGCACCGACAAAATGGCTAAAGTTGTCCTGGGATCAATCACTGTTCTGAGCTGTTGTAAGAACATTTTTTGGTATTTTATGCTGTCAAATTCGTATACGTTGGTGAACGACCCATGGTTTTGCAGTGTTTCTTTCTTTGTCATGCAATCTCCTGTCTGGATTGCTGTTGAAATCAGCCATCATATTCTAAACCCCTGTGTCCCATTTGTTCTGATTCTGTTGTTCAATATTTACACTATCAGGCACATTTTAGTGACCAGCAGGTCTCGCAGGAGACTCCGAACTCCCATCAATGGAAAAGGTACCAAAGACCCAGAGATGCAGAATCGAAGGAAATCTATTATTTTACTCATTGCTGTCTCAGTGAATTTTATCATATTATGGGCAACCATAATGGTATACTCTGTATGGAGGCGGATGTATTATTTGGGGTATATTGCTGTTTGGATGGATGATTCTGTGCAGGATTTCGGCTTCATCCTACAGCTCATGAGTTGCTGCACAAATACCTGTATATACTCTGTGACCCAGAGGAAGTTCAGAGAGCAGTTGAAGAATGTGCTCAAATGTCCCTTTGCGCTCGTTGTGCAATTATTTCAATGATGATCATAACAGGCAAAGAATAATTCATAGAATCCTTGATTTAATTGCACATTCCCCAATGTGACAGGGCCAAGTGTGACAGTGAAAGTTGTGCCCTGTTGATGTGTTTATTGATTGTAGAGAATTAAACCCAAATATAGGGAAAGGAAGGAAGACCCTGTTGCTATGGTGGTCGTGAACATTTTTTGACAATGTAGGAGAAGCCTGTCTAAACGGTGGTAATAAACGCTGCAGGAAACTCGCAGTGGGATTTGAATAGAATTAGGATTTGGTGCAACGCTGAAACTTCTCAGTCAGTTATTCACATAAGAAGCAGCAAATTTAACCTTTGAAGATTGAATACAGATGAATAGTCCTCAGTCTCCTCCGCCTCCACCAGCACCATGGACCTCCCAGAAACCAATACCGGGAACAGGATGCGATGGTGGTAATTATAGAAGGAAATGGATTCATCCATTCGGAGCATGTGTGGAATGGATGATTCAGCATATATACCAATTGATGAGATTTGAATGCTGCAGAGAATAAGAGCAGGTGATAGATAAACAAGCAATTCGCGAGCGGATGGGATAGAACAAAATCACAGTGGGAGAATGTGTGTGTTATAACTGGCAGAGATGGAGTGAGAAAACCGTTACACTGGTGAGGTGAGTGATAGAGCAGATAAACAATGTGGTCATCAGTATATGTGGAATTAATGGAGGATTTAGTCACATTGGAATTTTGGGATCTGTGCAACAGGCATTGGGGGAGTGTTTGTGATTGATGACATGCAGAGAGGATATGTGGTGATGGATCTGGTAGAGCAGAAGAGCGACTGAGATATCACCCTCTATCCAATAGAGGTGAATGTATACCGTGAACAGAAGGGAAGTTGTTGGGTTGTAAGTTTGCTGCTCCGTCATGTAATGGATCAAAGTCAATAATATTTGGGAAGATATAATATTTATTACGAAATCATGAACATGTACTTTTTGATCCCTGTGTGTTGGTCAGAATCTCGATTTTTATTTCTTCAGTTTCTTTCATTTTCAAAGTTACCAGTAAGTTCATTGGTTTGTTAAGCTATGGGGGGATTGTGTTCCCAGGAGCAGGGAACAGTTTTATCACTCTGCAGAAGGACAGGAAAAGAGCTTGCATATTGCACATCATAAATTAATAAACCAAAATTTCACAAACCATGGGAGTGGTATAGAAGGAAGTATCTGAAGACCTTCTAAAGATTTGATTCCATAAACTGAAATCTTTAAGGGGTAATTTTCAAAGTACTAATTCCTGTAAGGAGGTGCTGTCCTGCTTTAAATATCACTTCTTCTTTATTGTAATAAATCTTTAACTCGAATAAATAACCATCAACTTTCATTTCAAAAGTTTTATATCTGAGTTTCTGAAAAAAACCCCTCAACAAACACAAATTGCATCATCGTTCTGTTCCCAGTATCCATTCAGGATTTGAAGAGCCTGGACTGAGCAACTGGTATCGCATCAAATAACTGCCGGCTCTTTGTGGAATTTAAAACAGGAATTTTTTGATGTCCTTGAGAATGGTAAATTCAAAGGGAGGGAGTGTGGGGAGAAGATTTACTGCAGGTGGGTATACGAATGCAAACTGGTACCGGGGTTAAAAGAACAGAAGAACTTAAGAAATAGGAGCAGGAGTCGGCCATCCAGCCCTTCGAGCCTGACCCACCATTCAATAAGAAGGATTAGCTATGGGAAATGTGTGGGGTTATGGAGATTGAGCGGGGTGGGGTGGGATTGGGGTAGGATTCTCTTCAGGGATTCAATGTGGAATCCAGCAGCCGAATTGCCTACTTCTGCACTCTGGGAAATTTCTGTTTCCATTCTGCAATGAAATGGGTGGGGTTTAAAGTGGGAACCTCAAAAAGTTCTGAGAGAGCTTTCAAAGTTCGACAAAAAGTGAATAAACCTCAGACAACAGAACTGTCACAAAATTTGCAGTTTGACGTATGTGCAAGGATGGAATAATGGCACGATTAAAGGGATTGGAGATCACTTCTATTTGATTTGATTTGATTTGATTTATTATTGTCACATCTATTAACATAGAACATAGAACATAGAACACCACAGCACAAACAGGCCCTTTGGCCCACAAGCTGCGCTGGTCACATCTATACCTATCAAGCCATAGAACTATCTGTAACTCCCAACCCCATTAGAACATAGAACATAAGAACATAAGAACATAAGAAATAGGAGCAGGAGTAGGCCATCTAGCCCTTCGAGCCTGCCCCGCCATTCAATAAGATCATGGCTGATATGTCGTGGCTCAGTTCCACTTTCCCGCCCTCTCCCCATAACCCTTAATCCCTTCTCTTATCAAAAACCCATCAACCCGCTTCTTAAAAATATTTAGCGAGGCAGCCTCCACCACTTCAACGGGCAGAGAATTCCAGAGATTCACCACCCTTTGAGTGAAGAAGTTCCTCCTCAACTCCGTTCTAAACCGCCTCCCCTTTATCTTGAGGCTGTGCCCCCTAGTCCTACTGTCTTTTTTGAGCGGGAAGAGTCTCTCCACCTCTATCCTATCCATCCCATTCATCATCTTATACGTCTCAATGAGATCTCCCCTCATTCTTCTAAACTCTAACGAGTACAAGCCTAGTTTATTCAGCCTCTCCTCATAGCTCAATCCCCTCAACTCCGGTATCAGCCGAGTAAACCTCCTCTGCACTCCCTCCAGGGCCAAAATATCCTTGCGCAGGTGCGGCGCCCAAAACTGCACACAGTACTCCAGCTGCGGCCTCACCAATGCCCTATACAGCTGCAGCAAGACCTCCCTACTTTTATATTCAATCCCCCTCGCTATGAAGGCCAGCATCCCATTCGCCTTCCTGACCACCTGCTGCACCTGCAAGCTGGGTTTTTGCGATTCATGCACAAGGACCCCGAGGTCCCTCTGCACCGTCGCCTGCTGCAGTTTTTCGCCACGTAAGTAATAGTCATTCCTACCATTCTTCCTACCAAAGTGGACCACCTCACACTTGCCAACATTAAATTCCATTTGCCATTTCCTGGCCCATTCGCCCAGCCTATCTAGATCCTTCTGCAGACTCTCCACACCCTCCGCATAATTTGCCGTTCCCCCAATCTTGGTGTCATCAGCAAATTTCGACACCCTGCACTCGGTTCCCTCCTCCAGATCATCTATATAAATGGTAAATAGCTGAGGCCCCAGCACCGACCCCTGGGGCACCCCACTAGTCACCATCCGCCAATCCGAATAGCACCCATTGACCCCCACTCTCTGCCTCCTATTTGACAACCAATCCTCTATCCACGCTAACACCCTACCCCCAACTCCATGTCCCCTGACCTTCTTCAATAACCTCTTGTGAGGTACCTTGTCAAACGCCTTCTGAAAATCCAGAAAGACCACATCCACCGGCTCTCCTCTATCCATTGCCCTAGACACATCCTCATAGAACTCCAGTAAATTTGTCAGACACGACTTCCCTTTAATGAAACCGTGTTGCGTCCGCCCTATCAAGCAATTCCCTTCAAGATGCCTCGCAATTTCCTGCTTAGATCCCAGAGACTCACCCAGAAGTCTTTTAAAAGACCCCAGTGAGTTCGCCTCCACCACCACCGACGGCAGCCGATTCCACTCACTCACCAACCTCTGAGTGAAAAACCTACCCCTAACATGTCCTCTGTACCTGCTCCCCAGCACCTTAAACCTGTGCCCTCTCGTAGCGACCATTTCAGCCCTGGGAAATAGCCTCCGAGAATCCACCCTGTCTATTCCTCTCAACATTTTATAAACCTCTATCAGGTCGCCTCTCAACCTTCGTCTCTCCAGGGAGAAGAGGCCTAGCTCCCTCAACCTATCTTCATAAGGCATGCCTCCCAATCCAGGCACCATCCTTGTAAATCTCCTCTGCAGCCTCTCAATAGCTTCCACATCCTTCCTGTAGTGAGGCGACCAGAACTGCGCACAGTACTCCAAGTGGGGTTTGACAAGGGTCTTCTAAAGTTGCAGCATTGTCTCCCGACTCGTAAACTCAATCCCTCGATTAGTGAAGGCCAGTACACCATACGCCTTCTTGACCACATCCTCCACCTGCAAGGACGATTTAAGAGTCCTATGGACCTGGACCCCAAGGTCCTTCTGCTCTTCAACCCAGCTCAGACTCCGACCCTTGATATTGTACTCCTGCATCCCATTAGTCCTGCCAAAATGGACCACTGCACATTTATCCACGTTTAACATAAAGTGAAAAGTGTAGTTTCTTGTGTGCTATACAGACAAAGCGTACCGTTCATTGAAAAGAAAATGAGAGACTGCAGAATTTTGTGTGGCAATCAAAGCGAGGGTGTAGAGAAAGATCAATTTAATACAAGGTGAGGCCATTCAAAAGTCTGACAGCAGCACGGAAGAAGATGTTCTTGAGCCATTTGGTACATGACTTCAGATTTTTGTATCTTTTTCCTGAAGGAAGAAGTTGGATCAGAGAATGTCCGAGGTGTATGGGGTCTGTAATTAATGAAATAAACCTGTTGGATTTTAACCTGGTGTTGTGAGGCTAATTATTGATCAAATTCTAACAGGACTGGACAGGGTAGGTGCAGAGGGGGCGCAGAGGGGGAGGGCTCTCCCCCATGGTGCCAGAGTCCAGAACAGGGGTCACAGTCTGAGGACACGGGGTTGACCATTTAGGGCGGAGGTGAGGAGACATTTCTTCACCCAAAGAGTGATGAGCCTGTGGAATTCATTCCCACCAGAAGTAGTTGATGCCAAAACATTGAATGCATCCAAGAGGCAGCTGGATATCGCACTCGGGGCGAATGGGATCAAAGGTTATGGGGAAAAAGCAAGATTAGGCGATTGAGTTGGATGATCAGCCATGATTGTGATGAATGGCGGAGCAGGTTCGAAGGGATAAGTGGCCTCCTTCTGCTCCTATCTTTTATGTTTCTAGATATAATTTCCAGGTTATATTTTAACAAACGTTTGAATTAATGTATTGTGGAAATACAATTTCACCAATAATTCCTGGCAGTGTTTATTATTTATCTCTACTCTCTGTGCCTGAATTCATAGAACACAGACATCATAGCACAGTACAGGCCCTTCGGCCCTCAATGTTGTGTCGAGCTATGTTTGAAACCAAGATCAAGCTATCCCACTCCCTATCATTCTGGAGTGCTCCATGTGCCTATCCAATAACCGCTTGAAAGTTCCTAAAGTGTCCGACTCCACTATCACAGCAGGCAGTGCATTCCACACCCCAACCACTCTCAGGGTGAAGAATCTACCTCAGACATCCCTCCTATATCTCCCACCATGGAACTTATAGTTCTGCCCCCCAGTAACAGTTAGATCCATCCGAGGAAATAGTCACTGAACGTCCACTCTATCGATCCCCGTCATCCAGTATTAAGCCGCCTCTCCTTCTCCTCCGCTGTAAAGAGAAAAGCCCCAGCTCCCTCAACCTTTCCTCATGAGACCAACCCTCCAAACCAGGCAGCATCCTGGTAAATCTCCTCTGCACTCTCTCCAATGCTTCCACATCCTTCTTATAATGAGGTGACAAGAACTGTACACAATATTCCAAATGTGGTCTCACCCAAACACTTCTCCACAGTCACCCAGCTGCTCACAGGAGGCATTGCTGCTGACTGTACATCCATTTCATTTCAATTCCAGAATTTTGTGACCCTCATCTGTTTAAAATTGTTTGTTGGAGCAAGCTGAGAGGAGGATCGATTTGTGGCTGGAATGTGAAGGTAAGCGATTGATTTGTTTTAGTTTTTTGCGGGTTTTTCTTTTTACAAGTTAGTTTAACTGAAAAGTGGAAGTGTGCGGCGGGGTGACCTGGGAAGGGTTTTTTTAGCGTGAGGTTTAAAAGGCAGGCCACACTAACCAGCGGGCAGTGTCGGTAACGGGCAGCGGAGTGAGCAGGTAGCAGAGTGAGAGCTGAAGGGCTTTGGCTCAACGGGTGAGAAACGGGCGAGGCAGGGTAGGTTTAATTCTCCGTTTCTTTTCCCGTGGAATTTGAAGAAAAGGGGAATTACGAGTGTGAGACCAGTTTGTTGTTCTCAGTCTCGGATGTGGGAGGTCCTCGAGTCTCCTGGCCTCCCAGATGTCCGTATCTGTGCCGTGTGCATCGAGCTGCAGCTCCTAAGGGACCGCGTTAGGGAACTGGAGCTGCAGCTGGATGAGCTCCGTCTGGTCAGGGAGAATGAGGAGGTGATAGAGAGGAGTTACAGGCAGGTGGTCACACCGGGGCCACGGGAGGCAGGGATGTGGGTCACAGTTAGGAAGGGGAAAGGTCAGGTACAGAGAGCACCCCAGTGAATGTGCCCCTTAACAATAAGTACCCCTGTTTGAGTACTGTTGTGGGGGGACAGCCTACCTGGGGGAAGCAGCAGTGACCGTGCCTCCGGCGTGGGGTCTGGCCCTGTAGCTCAGAAGGGTAAGGAAAGGAGGAGGAAGGCAGTAGTGATAGGGGACTCTACAGTGAGGGGGTCGGACAGGCCAGTCTGCGGCGGCAGACGGGAGTCTCGGATGGTGGTTTGCTTTCCTGCTGCCGGGATCCGGGATGTTTCTGGTCACGTCCCAGAAATGCTGAAGTGGGAGGGAGAGGAGCCAGAGGGAGTGGTGCGTATTGGAACCGCTGATATAGGGAGGAAAAGGGAAGGGGTGATGGAAAGAGAATATAGGGAGTTATGTGGAGAGTTGAGAAGGAGGAACACAAAGGTAGTAATCTCGGGATTGCTGCCTGTGCCACGGGAAAGTGAGAGCAGGAATGGAATGAGGTGGAGGGTGAATGTGTGGCTGAGGGATTGGAGCAGGGGGCAGGGATTCAGGTTCCTGGATCATTGGCACCTCTTTAGGGGCAGGTGTGACCTGTACAAAAAGGACAGGTGGCACTTGAATCCCAGGGGGACCGATATCCTGGCGGGAAGGTTTGCGAAGGCTACTGGGGAGAGTTTAATCTGGAATGGTTGTGGGGAGGGAATCGAAATGAAGTGACTGGGAGAGAGGAGGTTAGCTCACAGATAGAGAGAGATTGTCGACAGTGTGAGAGGGAGGATGGGCAGGTGTTTGAGAAGGGGAGTGCTCAGGCTGAAGGTTTGAGATGTGTCTATTTTAACGCTCGGAGTGTTGTGAACAAAGTGGATGAGCTTAGAGCATGGATCACTACTCGGAAATGTGATGTTGTGGCCATTACAGAGACTTGGATGTCTCAGGGACAGGACTGGATACTTCAAGTGCCGGGTTTCAGATGTTTCAGGAGGGACAGGGAGGGAGGTTAAAGAGGTGGGGGAGTGGCACTGTTGATCAGAGATAGTGTCACAGCTGTAGAGAAGGTGGACACCGTGGAGGGATTGTCTATGGAGTCTCAGTGGGTGGAAGTCTGGAACAGGAAGGAGTCAGTAACTTTACCGGGTGTTTTCTATTGGCCGCCCAAAAGTTGAGGAGCAGACAGTGAAACAGATCCTGGAGAGATGTAATCATAACAGAGTTGTCGTGATGGGAGACTTTAATTTCCCAAATATCGATTGGAATAACCCGAGGGGAAGGGGTTTGGATGGGGAGGAGTTTGTTAGGTATGTTCAGGAGGGTTTCCTGACACAGCATGTGGATAATCCTACAAGAGGAGAGGCTGTACTCGATCTGGTATTGGGTAATGAAGCTGGACAGGTGTCAGATCTCTCAGTGGGAGAGCATTTTGGGAATAATGATCATAACGCTGTCTCATTTACACTAGCATTGGAGAGAGATCAGATCAGGCAAGACAGGAAAGTGTTTATCTGGAGGAAGGGGAATTATGAAGCCATCAGGCAGCAAATTAGAGGCATAAATTGGAAGGAGGTTTTCTTGGGGAAATGTACAGAAGTAATGTGGCAGATTTTCAAGGAATGTTTGTCTGGAGTTCTGCACGACAACGTTCCAATGAAAAAGAGAAACAGGGTTACAGGAACTGTGGTGCACAAAAGTTGTAATGAATTTAGTCAAAAAGAAAAGAAAAGCGTACAAAAGGTTCAGGGATCTCGGTAATGTTAGGGATCTACAGGAGAATATGACTTGTTGGAAGGAATTTAAAAAGGAAATTAGGAGATCCAGAAGGGGTCATGAGAAGGACTTGGCAGGTTAGATTCAGGAAAACCCCAAGGCATTCTACAAGGATGTGAAAAGTAAAAGGATGAGATGTGAAGGAATAGGACCTGTCAAATGTGACGGTGGGAAAGTTTGTATAGAAGCGGTAGAAATAGCAGAGATACTCAATGAATACTTTACTTTGGTATTCACGGTGGAAAAAGATCTTGGTGGTTGTAGTGCTGACTTGCAGTGAACTGAAAAGCTTGAGTATGTTGACATTAAGAAAGAGGATGTGTTGGAGCTTTTGACAAGCATCAAGTTAGATAAGTCACCGGGACTGGATGGGATGTACCCCAGGTTACTGTGGGAGGCGAGGGAAGAGATTGCAGAGCCTCTGGTGATGATTTTTGCATCATCAATGGAGACGGGAGAGGTTCCGGAGGATTGGAGGATTGCGGATGTGGTTCCTTTATTCAAGGAAGGGAATAGGGATAGCCCAGGAAATTATCGACCAGTGAGTCTAACGTCAGTGTTTGGTAAGTTGATGGAGAAGATCCTGAGAGACAGGATTTCTGAGCATTTGGAGAAGTATAGTATGATCAAAAATACTCAGCATGCCTTTGTCAAAGGCAGATCGTGCCTTCAGAGCCTGGTTGGGGTCCGGATTCATAGGACTCTCAAATCGGCCTCGCAGGTAGAGGATGTGGTTAAGAAGGCGGATGGTGTACTGGCCTTCATCAATCGAGGAATTGAGTTTAGGAGTCGGGAGATAATGCTGCAGCTTTATAAGACCCTGGTCAGACCCCACTTGGAGTACTGTGCTCAGATGTGGTCGCCTCATTACAGGAAGGATGTGGAAGCCATTGGAAGGGTGCAGAGGAGATTTATAAGGATGTTGCCTGGATTGGGTGGCATGCCTTATGAGAATAGGTTGAGAGAGCTCAGTCTTTTCTCCCGAGAGAGACAAAGGATGAGAGGGGACCTGATAGAGGTGTATGAGATGATGAGAGGTATTGATTGGGTGGATTCTCAGTAATTTTTTCCCAGGGATGAAATGGCTGCCACAAGAGGACACAGGTTTAAGGTGCTGGGGAGTAGGTACAGAGGAGATGTCAGGGGTAAGTTTTTCACTCAGAAGGCGGTGGGTGAGTGGAATCGGCTGCCGGCAATGGTGGTGGAGACGGATTCGATAGGGTCTTTTAAGAGACTTCTGGATGAGTAAATGGACCTTAGTAAGACTGAAGGTTATAAGTAAACCTAGTAGGTAGTAGTTTATGGGTGGCACGGTAGCACAGTGGTTAGCACTGCTGCTTCACAGCTCCAGGGACCTGGGTTCAATTCCTGGTTTAGGTCACTGCCTGTGTGGAGTTTGTACATTCTCCTCGTGTCTGCGTGAGTTTCCTCCCACAGTCCAAAGATATGCGGGTTAGGTTGATTGGCCATGCTAAAAAAGAATTGCCCACCCTGTGTAGGTTAGAGGGATTAGTGGGTAAATATGTAGGGATATGGGGGTAGGGTGTGGGTGGGATTGTGGTTGGTGCGGACTCGATGGACCGAATGGCCTCTTTCTGTACTGTCAGGTTTCTATGTACACTTTCTATGTAGAGATATGTTCGGTGCAACTTGTGGGCCGAAGATCCTGTTTGTGCTCTCGTTTTTCGATGTTCTACAATATTCAACTTGGATGATAATAGAGTCATAGAAACCCCGATGGTGCAGAAAGAGGCCCTTTGAGTCTGCACCGAACACAATCCCACCCAGGCTTTAACTCCATATCCCTCCATATTATACTCACTCATCCCTCCAACCTGTGCATCCCTGGACACTGAGGTACAATTTCTTAGCGTCACCAATCAACCCAACCTACACATCTTTGGACTGTGGGAGTAAACTGGAGTACCCGGAGGAAACCCACGCAGACACGAGGGGAATGTGCGAACTCCACACAGACAGTGACCTGAGCCAGGAATCAAACCCAGGACCCTGGAGCTGTGAAGCAGCAGTGCTAACCACTGTGCTACCGCGCCTCCCAATGATGATGATGAAGTGTTTGTGTTAGTTCCGTCCTCTGTCAATCTTATTTCAGATTGGAATGTAGTCCTGGCAATAACATACCTGACACAGGCTCGAAATCAGACAGGCACACACTTTCTAAAGTAGAAAAATGCAATGGGTGGCAGCTTAACACTTCAGCAATGCCTTCATTTCACATCATCAGCAATTGGCAGGAGAGACATTGTTTCCATTTGATTCATCTCCAGTGATCCACAGACAAAGAGAAATTATCAAAAGATGGAACGGTGCATGCTTCTACACATTAACCCAGTCTGACTAGATAATGATGAGGAATAAGAACTTGGGAAGACTCTCCAACGACACCCAAGGATCGCTGGGTGTTAATGTGGAGAATAAAAGCTGGGTTGCTGATTGCACATGAAGGCAGATTTGTCGCACGGATCAACAGGATGGAAATGTATCATTATTTCCCACCAATCCTGCAAAACCAAGTGATGACCAAGAACAGGAGCATAAATTACTTCCCATCCGCTCCCCTCCCCAAAAAAAAGCAGAACACAGGGAATGTTTTGGGAAATGGAAAGCTGAGCTGATTCTCCCCACATCAATCCTGAATCTCTTGGGAATGGTAATCCTTTGACAAGGTCCCACATGGAGGGTCACTTAGGAGGTTCAGTCACTAGATATACATGGGGGGGGAGTAAATTGGATTAGATATTGGCTCAAAGGAAGAAGCCAGCGAGTGGTTGTGGAGGATTGCTTCTCTGAGTTGAGCCTGTGACTAGTGGTGTGCCACAGGGATCAGTGTTGGGTCCATTGTTGTTTGTCATCGATATCAATGATCTGGATGACAATGTGGTAAATTGGATCAGCAAATCTGCTGATGATACAAAGATTGGAGGTGTAGTGGGCAGTGAGGAAGGTTTTCAAAGCTTGCAGAGGGATTTGGACCAGCTGGAAAAATGGGCTGAAAAATGGCAGATGGAGTTTAATGCAGATAAGTGTGAGATATTGCAGTTTAGAAGGACAAACCAAGGTAGAACATACAAGATAAATGGTAGGACACTGAAGAGTAAAACAGAGGGATCTGGGAATACAGATACATAAGTCTCTAAAAGTTGCGTCACCGGCAGATTAGGGTCATAAAGAGTGCTTTTGGTACATTGGTCTTTTTTCATCAAAGTATTGAGTATAAGAGTTGGAATGTTATGTTGATGTTGTATAAGACATTGGTGAGGCTGAATTTAGAATATTGTGTGCAGTTTTGGTCACCTCATTACAGGAAGGATATTAATAAGGTTGAAAGATTACAAAGAAGGTTTACAAGGATGTTGCTGGGACTTGAGAAGCTGAGTTACAGAGAAAGGTTGAATAGGTTCGGACTTTATTCCCTGGAGTGTAGAAGAATGAGGGAAGATTTGATAGAGGTGTATAAAATGAGATGGGTTTCGATAGAATGAATGCAAGCAGGCTTTTTCCACTGAGGCTCAGGGAGAAAAAGACGAGAGGACTTGGGTTAAGGCTGAAGGGGAAAAGTTTAAAGGGAATATTAGGGGCGGGGATTCTTCACACAGAGAGTGGTGGGAGTGTGGAATGAGCTGCCGGATAAAGTGGGAAATGTGAGCTCACTTTTAACATTTAAGAGAAACTTGGACAGGTTCATGGATGAGAGGGGTGTGGAGGGATATGGTACAGGTGCAGGTCAGTGGGACCAGGCAGAAAAATGCCAAAAGGCCTGTTTCTGAGCTGTAATGTTCTGTGGTTCTATGGTGTGAAGATTGAACTCATTCCCTTGAACAATGTCAGCAGGATTGGGTAATGATCAGCTACAGGATACTGACCCAACATATTAACATGAACCCCACACCACCGAGCTCCGTCCCACTGGTCCTAATTGGACCATTCCTCTCTGTCACACTATAATTGGGCACATTATTTACCTTTGCATGTGCAAAGATTATTTAAGGTTGGAACAATTCCCATAACCTCCCTACACTGTTGAAAGAGACTATACATCCATCGAGCCTGCAAGCAATTTCCTAAAGAGTATCCTGGTTCACCACCCTGCCCCATACCTGGAACCCCACACATTTGTCATGGCTCCTGAATCAAGCCTACAATTACTTGGTCACCAAGGGGGAACACAGCATGGCCAATCCAGCTAACCTACACATCTTTAGGATGTGGGAGGAAACGGCAGCACCCGGAGAAAAGACACACACAAACACAGGGAGAATGTGGAAACTCCATACAGACAGTACCTGAGGCTGGAATTGGACCAGGGTCCCTGGCGCTGTCAGAGAGCAGTGCTAATCACTGTGCTACCATGTCACCCTTTGTGTTTCTACTCGCTCATCTTTTTGTGGAGTCCATCGCTTTGTGCAATATACACACCATCCTGCTTTATGCAGCTACTGGCTGTTCACTCTGGTTCACCGTCACTTTCACTTTTGATTGTTTTTGGGTCATTTGTTATCAAAAGTTCAAATATAAACACTGCATTGAGAAAATGGCTACTATGGTTCTAGGAACTGTGACTCTCCTGAGTTGTTTGAAAAATATTTTTTGGTATTTTATGCTAACAGGCTGGTATGCACTGGTGAACCAAACCTGGTTATGCTCTATATCAGAGGATGCTCGATTGTCAACTGACTGGGGACCAATGGAGTCCTGTCATCACATTTTAAACCCGGTGGTCCCATTTGTTCTTATTCTGCTGATCAATGTTTTCACAATCAGAAACATTCTGGTGAAAAGTACAGCCTGCCGGAGACTCTGAGCTCAAAATTGTGGGAAGGCTCCCAGAGACTCAGAGATAGAGGGGAGAAGGAAATCCATCATTCAACTGCTTGTAATTTTGGGGAATTTTATACTCTTATGGTTACTGTTAATGGTAAATTCTACATGGGTCAGAATGCATTGGATGGATTTTACCTATGTATTTATGCATAACTGTGTGCGAGAAATGACCTTCATGCTCCAGCTCCTGAATTGCTGCACAAAAGCTTGAATTTATGCTGTGACCCAGACTAAGTTCAGAGCACAATTGAAGGAGATGATGGGATATCACTTTAAAATATTTGGTAATTCATTAAATATTGAGAAAAAAATGATAAAATGGAAGCAGTTTTATTTTTCTCGAATGACAATTTCTCCTGGGTGTCAACAGTACACATTTTCTATTGGGAAGTATCTACCTTACTATTGTTAAGTATTGTAAATGAATCTAGATTTGAGCGAGGGACTCTGGTCTTTTTGAGCTATGGACATTTGAGTTAATGGACAAAAAATGCATTCTACTGGGGTGGAAACTTGAAGTTTTTAGTTGGAGTCAGGATTCTTTCTTTACTCTTTCAAGGGTAACTGTGGTTGAGACAGCATTTAATGCCAATTCCAAACTTGAAACAAAAATAATTCAAAGGCTATTTTTCAAGTGCCAACTTTATTATTAGTGATCTGGGATCACATGTAGGTCACAATAGGGAATGACAACATATTTTATAACCTGAAGAAGAACAAAAAAACTGATTTTTTATTTACAAAAATCGACAATGATTGAAGGTAATCATTCAACATTTCATTCCAGATTTTCATTGAAGTATTGTGCTTGAGTGGAAACTGAAACAGGGCCCCCAGAACATTGTCCAAAGTCTCTGTATTACTAGTCCAGTGACATTGCCCCTGGGCCCCCATATGCACCTTTTCTTATTGAAAACACTGGTTTCGGGTTTTATGAGACAATGACCCTGGTTTAGAAGCTATCGTGTGTTGGCAGGAATAAAGCTTATGACATTAGCAGCAGGTTGGAGGCCAGGAGATGCAAATAATTGTCTTTGTTCACAAGTGGTGGTGGCAGAAGTTACATTTTTGAAGCCATTCTGTTAGCTTGGCTGGAGTGTTTTTGCGATCGAGGGCTATATTCAAGTGTTATTTTTTGGTTGTGGAATGAAACATGTTCCCTGTAGTGAATGAAAATAATTTAATTTCACATATTGACTCATGGAAGGTGGGATATGTGTTGCAGTTCTGAGCAGGTATTGGTCCATTCATATCAGCATATAAAACACACATTCAGCAGGGGAAATGGTCTTTCCCCACTGCATCCTCTTTCTGAGGTTTAAATCCTGGTTCAGACATCTGAAAGAACCAAATCCTGGCATTTGCAAATGTTGGGAGGCTTGCAGAGTATTTATGATCCATCTGTTTGAGGATGTCCATTTCATGCACAAACTCTGATCTCACTGTCCCCGGGTGGGGATCAGGTTTGCCAAATCACTGATGTGGTGTCGAAGGGGTCTAGGCTGATGAGCACTCAATGGTCGTGTGCAGGTGAGGCTGTTCTGCACAATGCACAGAGGGATGCTGCACATTTCACTTTGAGATATCTCAGCCCTGGGATCATGTGTTGCCTTGTCAAGATGAGAACCTGCTATTCACTTGGGTAACGAGGAACTTCAGTTGCTCGAGCCCAGGGACTGGGGCTTGGCCAATGATCAGGAGAATGGAAAATATTAATTGTCTTTGCATGGTTTTGAGGGTTCCCTTTCAGGGTCGATCACAATTGGAAGGTTTCAACTTCCACTGCTGTGAGTTCTTAGTCTGTACAGCGATAGTTGGGCAGTTGGCTCCTGAACTTCGGCCAACCTTTCTGCGCTGGAATGACAGATGTCCTTCTGTGTGGAATCTCGCCTGCCTCCATAACGAATATATCTGCAGAGCAGCAGACTTTTCGGTTCAGCATAAGATCCAATATGGTGTTGGCCACCGTGCTGGTGAACGGGATAAAGGATCCTCCCTTTATTGTAACACGACTGTCATGTGAGGAATGGTCAGGTAATGCTGTAACTCCAGCTCGCTGATCAATTCTGTGGAACATCGCCACACATTTTTGGAGCATTGTAGAATTTGTTCTGTTCCAATGTTCCAGTTGGTCACAATTTTGAAGTGTACATAGAGTTATTTCTGCTTCTATCTGCTTTCTGGTTTGACAGGCCGCTGCCTGGAGTCCATTTTCTTCGGATCGTCAATAGTATCTGCCCGAGTTCATTCCCACAGGGAAATATTCCAATTCCTAGCAGCTTGTGGGCAGTTAATTTGTCATCTCTCACATCACTCCTTCCTGATATGGGATAAAGTACTTATTTTCCAAATCTGGAATCTTGAATTCTTGACTTTCATGGTTCCTTTTAATCTTCTGCTGATGTCAAGTTGCTGAAAGGAGATTCCTGATGAAAAGACATTGCGTGCTGGAAAGGGAATGTTTACACCATTAGCACCAGGTTAAAGAATATAATATATACAAACAGCTGCCATGGTGTAGGTCTGTCTGGGACAGACTTCCCATCTGCTAAAACATTGTGCTGGCTTGACTGGAATGTTTCTCGAATCCAATGAGCTCGACATTCCACGTGTTTGCCTTTCTCTTCAACAGTTAACAAAAGTCCAGAAACAAGCTTGTGATTATCTGGAGCCATCTTGTCACCCAGACATTGTCAGTTAAAAAAGGGGGAAAAGCATCAGGCTGACCACAAATTTAACAACAAACATATTAGCCTTTGACAGGTCTGAGTAATGATAAAACCATTTCAGACTCACAATGATGACACACAGCAACACATTTACACCCAAGAATCATTGATATGTTATGGACAGCATCCCCAAAACTTCCACAATTTTTGCATTCAGGAAGCCTCCTGCATCCATTAAATCCGAGAAAATTATCTACTTTATGAGGAATAAAAAGTATTTGAAAAAAGGGGTTAACTGAGCTTGTTTGTTTAGTCACTGTAATGATGTTAATCTCCGTAGATACTCATGATGTCACAAGAGACTTTCTATCTCCTGTTAAGAAGGGGTTCCTATTCACGTGTTAGCTGATAGTGTTCGCAGAAGCTTCACCTCCAGCTCATAAAGTTTAGCAGCGCCAGTGACAAGGAGAGGATCGGTCAGAATCTCAGATCAATAGACTGGAGTGTCACAACAATGCATCAGCATCGAATGACAATGGATTGGAATGTTACAGCAATTGATGATAATCTGGGATTAACACAATTGAATGATACGGCAATGGTTCAGAGTCTGAGAACAACCTGGTGGAATATTACAGCAATGGACAGAGCTTTGTCCTATTGGATTGACAAGCTTCATGAAAATAGCTGGTGGATAAGGCCAGTTCATCGGATCACATTTGTAATTCACATTTTCCAGTACTTTTACTATCCCATCCTGGCCATTATTGGCGTCCCAGGTAAATCTCAATAACCAGTTAATAATTAGATAAGAATGTTTAACTATATTTCTCCTCTCGTCCCTTTGTTTGCTGTTGCTGTTTCTGTTAAGTCTCAGTGTTCAGATATTAACATCCCCATGTCCATTCGCATTTAGAATGTTCTTAATAATTCAATTTCTCCACTTTGCTCCAGGTGGAATCTATCATAAACTTCATATGCACCATCTCACAGTCTGACCTGTATTCATGCATCCAGAGAACATTTGTGTTTGGCTGATGTATTAATAACTTTTTTCCTCAGGTGGGTGAAACTGGCTGGGAGGTCCCTTGGTTTTCCCAACATAACGAAATTCCTGATGCCGTGTGTGCTGAACCATTCGTCCCACTGACCTGCACTTGAACCTTGTCCCTCCACACCCGTCTCATCCATGAACCCGTCCAAGTCTTTCTTAAATGTTAAAAGTGACCCCACATTGACCACTTTATCCGGCAGCTCATTCCACACTCTCTCCACTCTCTGTGTGAATAAGCCCCACCTAATATTCCCTTTAAACTTTTCTGCTTTCACCCTTAACCCGTGCCCTCTGGTTTTTTCTCCCCTCGCCTCAGTGGAAAAAGCCTGCTTGTATTCACTCTATCGATACCCATCAAAATCTGATACACCTCTATCAAATCTCCCCTCATTCTTCTACACTCCAGGGAATAAAGTCCTAACCTGTTCAATCTCTCTCTGTAACTATCCAGGTGACTATCCAGGTAAGTCTTAAACGATGCCAGTGTGTCTGCCTCCACCACCCTACTTGGCAGTGCATTCCAGGCCCCCACCACCCTCTGTGTAAAAAACGTCCCTCTGATATCTGATATACCTCACCCCTCTCACCTTGAACCTGTGACCCCTCGTAATCGTCACCTCCGACCTGGGAAAAAGCTTCCCACTGTTCACCGTAACTATACCCTTCATAATTTTGTACACCTCCATTAGGTCTCCCCTCATTCTCCGTCTTTCAGGGAGGACAACCCCAGTTTGCCCAATCTCTCCTCATAGCTCAGACCCATCATACCAGGCAACATCCTGGTGAACCTTCCCTGCACTCTCTCTAAAGCCTCCATGTCCTTCTGGTAGTGCGGCGACCAGAACTAGACACAGTACTTCAAATGTGGCCTAACCAACGTTCTACGCAGCTCCAACATCAGACTCCACCTTTTATACTCTATACCCCGTCCTATAAAGGCAAGCAGATCACATGCCTTCTTCACCACCTTCTCCACCTGTGCTGCCACCTTCAAAGATTTGTGGACTTGCACACCTCGGTCCCTCTGTGTTTCTAAACTCTTGATGGTTCTGCCATTTATCGTATAACTACCCCACCGCCATTAGTTCTTCCAAAATGCATCACTTCGCATTTATCTGGATTAAATTCCATCTGCCATTTCTCCGCCCAATTGTCCAGCCTATTTATATCCTGCTGTATTGTCCGACAATGTTCATCGCTATCCGCAAGTCCAGCCATCTTCGTGTCATCCACAAATTTGCTGTTAACACCAGTTACACCTTCCTCCAAAACATTGATATATATCTCAAACAGCAGATGTCCCAGGACAGATCCCTGCGGAACACCACTGGTCACAGACCTCCAGCTGGAAAAAGACCCTTCAACTGCTCCCCTCTGTCTCCTGTGACCAAGCCAGCTCTCTACCCATCTTGCCACTTCTCCTTGTATCCAATGAGCTTTAACCTTCTTCACCAACCTGCCACGAGGGACTTTGTCAAACGCCTCACTGAAATCCATATGGACGACATCCATGGCCCTTCCTTCATCAACCGCTTTTGTCACCTCCTCAAAAAATTGCACCCAATTTGTAAGTCACGACCTCCCTCTTACAATCGCTCCCGAGATTGTTCCGTTCTAAATGCACATACATCCTATCTCTAAGTATCCCCTCCAACAATTATAGACCGGTGAGTCTCACTTCTGTTGTGGGCAAGGTTTTAGAAAAAATTATTAGGGATAGGATTTATAGTTATTTGGAGAGTAATGAATTGATTGGAGATAGTCAGCATGGTTTTGTAGCGGGTAGGTCGTGCCTTACTAACCTTATTGAGGTTTTTGAGAAAGTGACCAAAGAGGTGGATGGGGGTAAGGTAGTTGACGTGGTGTATATGGATTTTAGTAAGGCGTTTGATAAGGTTCACCATGGTAGGCTTCTGCAGAAGATGCAGATGTATGGGATTGAGGGTAATCTCGGAAATTGGATCAGGAATTGGCTAGCAGATAGGAGACAGAGGGTGGTGGTTGATGGTAAATATTCGTCATGGAGTTCGGTTACGAGTGGTGTGCCTCAGGGATCTGTTTTGGGGCCACTGCTGTTTGTAATTTTTATTAATGATCTGGATGAGGGTATAGTTGGGTGGATTAGTAAATTTGCTGATGACACCAAAGTCGGAGGTGTGGTAGATTGTGAGGAAGGGTGTCATAGTTTGCAGGAATACTTGGACAGGTTGCAGAGCTGGGCCGAGAGGTGGCGGATGGAGTTTAATGTGGAGAAGTGTGAGGTAATTCACTTTGGTAGGAATAACAGATGTGTTGAGTATAGGGCTAACGGGAGGACTTTGAATAGTGTGGATGAACAGAGGGATCTAGGTGTATGTGTACATAGATCCCTGAAAGTTGGGAATCAAGTAGATAGGGTTGTTAAGAAGGCATACGGCGTCTTGGCGTTTATTGGTAGGGGGATTGAATTTAGGAGTCGCAGCGTCATGTTGCAACTGTACACAACTCTGGTGCGGCCGCACTTGGAGTATTGTGTGCAGTTCTGGTCCCCACATTACAGGAAGGATGTGGAGGTTTTGGAGAGGGTGCAGAGGAGGTTTACCAGGATGTTGCCTGGTATGGAGGGGAGGTCCTATGAGGAGAGACTGAGGGATTTGGGGTTGTTTTCACTGGAAAGAAGGCGGCTAAGAGGGGATCTTATTGAAACATATAAGATGATTAGAGGTTTAGTTAGGGTGGACAGTGATAGCCTTTTTCCTCGGATGGAGAAAGCTAGCACGAGGGGGCATGGCTTTAAATTAAGGGGGGGTAGTTATAGGACGGATGTCAGGGGTAGGTTCTTTACCCAGAGGGTGGCAAGGGATTGGAATGCCCTGCCTGCTGCGGTTGTAAATGCGCCTAGTTTGGGGGTGTTTAAGAGATCCATGGATAGGTTTATGGACGAAAAGGGATTGGTTTAGGTTAGTGGGTCATTGTTTTTTAACTGGTCGGCGCAACATCGTGGGCCGAAGGGCTTGTTCTGCGCTGTAATGTTCTACGTTCTATGTTCTATGTTCTATTAACAACTTCCCTACCGCAGACGTCAAGCTCACTGGCCTATAATTACCCGGGTTATCCCTGCTACCCTTCTTAAATAACGGTACCGTATTTGCTATCCTCCAATCCTCTGGGGCCTCACCTGTGTCCAATGAAGAGACAAAGATTTCCGTCAGAGGCCCAGCAATTTCACCTCTTGTCTCCCTGAGCAGTCTAGGATAGATGCCATCAGGCTCTGGGGATTTGTCAGTTTTAATGTTCCCTAAAAAACCTAACACTTCCTCCCTTGTAATGGACAGTCTCTCTAACGGGTCAACACTTCCCTCTGAGACATTCCCAGTCATGATGTGGAGATGCCGGTGTTGGACTGGGGTAAACGCAGTAAGAAGTCTGACAACACCAGGTTTAAGTCCAACCGATTTATTTGATAGTAAACTCACAAGATTTCGAAGTTAAATTTCATCAGGTGAATGGAGAGTTCTGGCCTCAGACAGAACATATAAAGCACAGACAGTTTACAGATTACCGATTAGAATGCGAATCTTTACACCTAACCTGCTATTCAATTCTTAAAGTGGCCGACAATGTGTGTGGAAGGAGCACTGACCACAGGTTAAAGAGATGTGTATTGTCTCCCGACAGTACAGTGAGTGAGGTTTTGCAAACCCAGGCAAGTCACGGGGGTTACAGATAGTGTGACATGAACCCAAGATCCCTGTTGAGAGCGTCCTCATGTGTGCGGAACTTGGCTATCAGTCTTTGCTCAGCGACTCTGCGCTGTCGTGTGTCGTGAAGGCCTCCTTGGAGAATGCTTACCCGAAGGTCAGAGGCTGAATGCCCGTGACCACTGAAGTGTTCACCAACAGGAGGGGAACAGTCTTGCCTGGTGATTGTCGAGCGATGTTCATTCATCTGTTGTTGTAGCGTCTGCATGGTCTCCCCAATGTACCATGCTCCGGGACATCCCTTCTTGCAACGTATCAGGTAGACAACGTTGGCCAAGTTGCAAGAGTATGCACCGTGTACCTGGTGGATGGTGTTCTCGCGTGTGATGATATCATCCGTGTCGATGATCCGGCATGTCTTGCAGAGGTTGCTGTGGCAGGGCTGTGTGGTGTTGTGGTCACTGTTCTCCTGAAGGCTGGGTAGTTTACTGCGAACAATGGTCTGTTTGAGATTACGTGGTTGTCTGAAGGCAAGAAGTGGGGGTGTGGGGATGGCCCTGGCATTCTAATCAGTAATCTGTAAACTATCTGTGCTTTATATGCTCTGTCTGAGGCCAGAACTCTCCATTCACCTGACAAAGAGTTTAACCTCGAAAGCTTCTGAGTTTACTATCAAATGAATCATTTGGACTTAAACTTGGTGTTGTCAGACTTCTTACTGTGTCCACTCCCAGTCAACATATCCCTTCCCTTTGTGATTACTGATGCAAAGTATTCATTTCGGATCTCCCCTATTCCATTGGATTCTAAGAATAATTCCCCTCCTTGGTCCCTGAGAGGTCTGTTTTTTTTTTCTCTGACAACTCTTCTGTTCCCAACAGATGAATAAAATGCCTTAGGATTCTCCCTAATCCTGTCTGCCAAGAACATTTTGAGACCTCTTTTTGCCCTTCTAACTCCCCGTTTGAGTTCTTTCCTGGTCTCCCTGGATTCGGCCAGAGCTCCATCTGTTTTCAGTTGCCTGAACCTAACATACGCCTGTCTTTTCTTTTTGATCCTCAATTTCCCTGGTTATCCACTGCTCTCGAGTCCTACCTTTCCTATCCTTCCTTTTTACAGGCACATGCCTGTCCTGCAGCCCCATCAACTGTTCCTGAAAAGACTCCCACATTCCTGACGTAGACTTATCCTCAAACAGCCTCTCCCAATCAACGGCCACCAATTCCTGCCTAATCCGGCTATAGTTCGCTTTCCCCCAATTCAGCACCCTACCTGTAGGACAACACTCATCCTTGTCCATTACTATCCTAAAGTTCACAGAATTGTGGTCACTATTTGCCACATGTTCCCCTACTGAAAGTTTGATGACCTGACCGGGCTCATTTCCCAGAATTAGGTCCAGTATATCCCCGCCTCTAATTGGGCTGTTGACATACTTCCAAAGAAAGTCACCAGCGGAGTGCCTCAGGGATCTGTTCTGGGACCCTTGTTGTTTGTCATTTTCATAAATGACCTGGATGAGGAAGTGGAGGGATGGGTGAGTAAGTTCGCTGATGACACGAAGGTCGGTGGTGTTGTGGATGATCTGGAAGGATGGCAAAAGTTGCAGCAGGACATAGATAGGATGCAGGACTGGGCGGAGAAGTGGCAGATGGACTTCAACGCGGATAAATGTGTTGTCGTCCATTTTGGCAGAACCAACGGGATGAACGAGTACACTATTAAGGGCAGAAGTCTGAGTAGTGTTGAGGAGCAGAAGGATCTTGGGGTCCGGGTCCACAGGACTCTTAAATCGGCCTCGCAGGTGGAGGAGGTGGTCAAGAAGGCGTATGGTGTACTGGCCTTCATTAATCGAGGGATTGAGTTTAGGAGTCGGGAGGTAATGCTGGAACTTTATAAGACCCTTGTCAGGCCTCATTTGGAGTATTGTGCGCAGTTCTGGTCGCCTCACTATAGGAGGGATGTAGAAGCTATTGAAAGGGTGCAGAGGAGATTTACAAGGATGTTGCCTGGACTGGGAGGCATGCCTTATGAAGTTAGGTTGAGGGAGCTGGGACTCTTTTCCCTGGAGAGACGAAGGTTGAGAGGCGACCTGATAGAAGTTTACAAAATGTTGAGAGGGATAGATAGGGTGGACTCTCAGAGGCTATTTCCCCGGTTTGAAATGGTCGCTACGAGAGGACACAGATTTAAGGTGCGGGGAGGGAGGTTCAGAAGTGATGTTAGGGGTAAGTTTTTCACTCAGAGGGTGGTGAGTGAATGGAATCGGCTGCCGTCAGTGGTGGTGGAGGCGAACTCGCTGGGGTCTTTTAAAAGACTTCTGGATGAGTATATGGGGTTTAATGAGATTGAGGGTTATAGATAGGTCTGTAGGTTGGCAGGTGATGTGGTCGGCGCAACTTGTGGGCCGAAGGGCCTGTTTGTGCTGTAGTGTTCTATGTTCTATGTTCTATGTTTAAACTTCCAGTATGCATTTTACAAATTCCTCCCCGCCCAGACCCCCAGCCCGAAGCACTTTCCAGTCAATTCCAAGGAAATTAAAGTCTCCCACGGCAACAACCCTTTTTTTCCTGCACCCATCCAGAATCTCCTAACATAGCCATTCCTCCACTTCTCTTGGGCTGTTGGGTGGCCTGCAGTATACCCCCAGCACAGTGACTGCAGTAGGTTCATTTCACCACTGCTTCTGGGATTGTGCTCTGCTCTGAAGAACTTTCTGCAACATCACAGGAGATATTCTTTAAAATATTCATTAATTGTAACTGTAAAGCACTCCCCAGGGCTCGGAAAAAATGTTTTCTAAATGTTTAAATTGGACAAAGATTTCTGAACACTTAGGGTCACTTTCAGCCAGTGTGATCAGGTTTTTTGTAAAGCTTTGTTGTACATTGATTTGCTGCAATGGTGATCACCTTAACACAATGATACAGAAACAGTGGGAGAGACAAACAGAAAAGGTACAGAGGAAAAGTCAGATCAGCACAAATGCAGGTAAAGTTTTACACATCACCAATAACTGATATTTGGGACCAGGAAGAAGAGAAAACAAGGGGGATGGGGAACAATGAGGGGGAGAGAAACAGAAACAGACAATGTGAGTGAGAAGGAAGGAGAAAGATTGTTCTCAGTTAACAGTTGAGTTGAACAGTCAGGGGCTAAGGTCTGTGGGATGGATGTATCGAATATTAACAAAGACGCCACTCCCGAGTGGATGATATCTGGGAAGGGATGGGATCAGCAGGAGGTTGGATGGAAGATAAGGACTGGAATGAACAAAGAGATAAGCTTGGTCTCCATTCCAGTTCCACAACAAGTACTGTCTGTGTCGTTGGCCAAAAAGTAAAGAATACATTTGATGTTTAAAATGGCCTGGGAGTAATTAGAATTCATTTTAATGAGGTTGTGTTTGTGGGATTCGATTTCACTCTCTCAGCCTCTCCAGTGATCTCCCTGAATTCGATAACCAGGAGAATGGAGAGAGAAAAAGAGGGTGAGTGAGGGGAGGTATGGGGGAAGAGAGAAATAAGCAGAGCAGAGGACAGAGCAAAGTGAGGCAGGATTTGGTGCCTTCACTGCCTCGTCACCGCTCAGCTCATAGTCCCGATCCTGTCAGAGCCTGGTGAAAAGTATAGCAGCCAATCCCAATCCTACTCCAGAGGCAGTTAGAAACATTGAGAAAGCAAGGAATTTGACCAGTAGAATAAAAATGCATCGGCTCCAGCGGTCCAAAGGAGAGGGATCAAGTGAGCAGAGCGATCGGGAGACCGTGCGAGGGATCGGGGAGCAGAGAGAGATACAGAGACAGAATGAGGTGCCAGGTGAGCAGAGAGATACGGAGACAAAGATAGGGAGCAGGGCAGGGGGAATAAGAAACAAGGAGAGGACCAGGGAAGTCGAGGCATATGGAGACCAGGAGTGTGACCAGGGGAACAGACACATATGCAGACAAGGAGAGGGATGACAAAGGAAGATATACGAGAAAAGTCGTGAGATCATGGGTGCAGAAATAAGGAGGCAAGGAGAGGGATCGGGGTGGGGATTGCAGAGCAGAGAGATATAGAGACAAGGACAAGACTAGGGTAGCAGAGGGATATGGAGCCAAGGGAAGAGTCGAGGTAACAGTGAGACACAGCCAAGGAGATGGGCATGGGAATAAGAGAGATGTGAAACCAAATAGAGAAAACAGTAGAGAAGAGAGTTAATGACAGAACGGGAGGAAAGAGGCACAGAGACATACCGAGGGACCAGCTAAAAGCAGAAATACGTAAACACGGAAAGTAACCATGGCAGCATAGACATACAGTGACAAGGAGGGGGACGAGGATCTCGAGAGCAAACAGATACAGAGACTAAGATTCAGAGCAGGGGAACTGAGAGATACAGCGATGAGGATTGTGACCAGGGGAACAGAGATACGTGTAGACCTGGACAGGGGTGAGTGGAGTGGAGAGATATGGAAATAATTCGCAGAATGAGGATCTGAGGACTGTGAAGCCATGGGTCAGAGCTGGGTAGCTGGTAACTGGGAACCCAAAGAGCTGGATCAGATGGAGGCAGTTTTGTAACCAAGGCAACAACCTGGAGAAAGGCACTGGGAGGAGATGTATTGAAGAAGAATATTGTCATTGCACACAACATAAGGATAATTACTTTACCCTGACTTGGTGCTGCCTACTGGGAAGCATACGCCTTTCTGAAGCAAATGCCATCATGCCTTAACTTGTTCAGTAAATTATGGTGAAATATCCAAACAGGTTTTCTTTTGAAATCCGAAAACTCCATGTCGACATTTACAGAAATATCCAACCTGCTTGTTCCATCCTCACATGAATTACCCAGAGGTGATTCAATCTGAAAACTGAAACAGCCTTTGCCTGTTTTAATGACACTCCCTTCCATTTTCCTGCTTAATGTTGTATTCTTACTGCTTTGCTCAAACCGATGTGTTAGTAATAATTTATCAAAATTCACTGGACTCTGGAGAAGTGTCGGCTGATTGGAAAATAACTAATGTTACACCGCTGTTTAAAAAAGGAAGTAGACAAAAGGTGGGTAACTACAGGCCGGTTAGCTTAATGTCCGTAGTTGGGAAAATGCTGGAATCCATCATTAAAGAAGAAATAGCAGGACACCTGGAAAAGATTGGTTCGATCAAGTAGACGCAGCATGGATTCATGAAGGGAAAGTCGTGTTTGAAGAATTTACTGGATTTTTATGAAGATGTAATGAGTGCAGTTGACAGAGGGGAACCAGTGGATGTGGTGTTTTTAGATTTCCAGAAGGCTTTCAATAAGGTGCCTCACAAAATGTTGCTGCAGAAGATTCAGGTACACGGAGTTGGGGGGAAAGTGTTAGCCTGGATTGAGGATTGGCTATCTCATAGGAAGCAGGGAGTTGGAATGAATGGGTGTTCTCCTGCTTGGCAGTTGGTGACTAGTGGCGTGCCGCAGGGATCGGTGCTGGGGCCTCAACTGTTTACCATATACATAGACGATCTGGAGGAGGGGACCGAGTGTAGGGTAACAAAGTTTGCTGACGACACAAAGATGAGTGGGAAAGCGAATTGTGTGGAGGATGTGGAAAGTCTGCAGAGGGATCTGGATAGGCTGAGTGAGTGGGCAAGGATTTGGCAGATGGAGTATAACATTGGCAAGTGTGAGGTTATCCACTTTGGAAGGAATAACAGTAAAATGCACTATTATTTTAATGGTGAAAAATTACAACATGCTACGGTGCAGAGGGACCTGGGGGTCCTTGTGCATGAATCGCAAAAACCCAGTCTGTAGGTGCAGCAGGTGATCAAGAAGACGAATGGGATGTTGGCCTTTATAGTGAGGGGGATAGAATATAAAAGCAGGGAGGTCTTGCTGTAATTGTACAAGGTGAGGCTGCAAATACAGTACTGTGTGCAATTTTGGTCCCTGTATTTGCGAAAGGTTATATTGGGTTTGGAGGGAGTACAGACAAGGATCACCAGTTTGAAACCGGAGATGACGGGGTTAGCTTATGAGCAGAGATTGAGTAGATTGGACCTGTATTCGTTGGAGTTTAGAAGGCTGAGGGGTGATCTTATAGAGGCATATAAGATAATGAAGGGGCGAGATAGGGTAGAGGCAGAGAGGTTCCTTCCACTTAGAAAGGAAACAAGAACTAGAGGACACAGCCTCAAAATAAGGGGGAGTCGATTTGGAACAGAGTTGCGGAGGGACTTCTTCTCTCAGAGGGTAACGAATCTCTGGAATTCTCTGCCCATTGAAGCAGTGGAGGCCACCTCGTTAGATATGTTTAAGTCACAGGTAGATAGATTTCTGATCAATAAGGGAATTAAGGGTTATGGGGAGCAGGTGGGTGAGTGGAACTGAACCACTATCAGATCAGCCATGATCTTATTGAATGGCGGGGCAGGCTCGAGGGGCTGGATGGCCCACTCCTGCTCCTATTTCTTATGTTCTTATATTAGATGTTGAATTAACATGTGTATAATTTCAGGCTATCTGTCACTCCCCTGTCTCTAACACAACTAAAAATAAAATACTGCTGAAGCTGGAATCTGAAACAAAAAACAGAACATTCTGGAAAATCTCAGCAATTCTGAGAGTGTCTGTGAAGGGAGAATGGAGTCAGAAGTCTGACACCAGGTTTAAGTCCAACCAATTTTCTTTCCAATTTATTTAAGGGAGAGTGGATGCAACGCTGTGAGTCTCCGTGACCCTTCATCAGCGCTCGGAGAATTCCCACCATCCTTTGTTTTTCTCAGGGAAAGTTTTGTTGATTTTGTCAATTCCAAGTCTGCAGAGCGTTCCCCAAACTGCACACACACACACACAGACACACACACACACAGACACACACACACACACAGACACAGACACACACACACACAGACACACACACACACACACAGACACACACACACACAGACAGACACACACACACACACACACTCAAACACTCACACACACACACACACACCCACACACACACACACACACACACACACACACAGACACACACACACACACACACACAGACACACACACACACAGACAGACACACACACACACACACAGACACAGACACACACACACACACACACACACAGAACACAGAACACTACAGCACAAAGAGGCCCTTTGGCCCACAAGCTGTGCCGATCATATCCATCCCTTCCAGGCCATAGAACTATCTGTAACTCCCAATCCCATTAAATCCCAGAGACTCATCCAGAAGTCTTTTAAAAGACCCCAGCGAGTTCGCCTCTACCACCACCGACGGCAGCCGATTCCACTCACTCACCACCCTCTGAGTGAAAAACTTACCCCTAACATCGAGTGGAATATCCCTAGGGTAAGGGGTATAGATGGGAAGGAGTTTGTTAGGTGTGTTCAGGAGGGTTTCCTGACGCAGTATGTGGACAAGCCTACGAGGGGAGAGGCTGTACTTGACCTGGTACTGGCGAATGAACCAGGGCAGGTGATGGATCTTTCGGTAGGAGAGCATCTTGGATATGGTGACCATAATTCTATCTCGTTCACAATTGCGTTGGAACGAGATAGGATCAGGCAGGCTAGGAAGGTGTTTGTCTGGGGTCAGGGGAGATACGAAGAAGTCAGGAAGTTACTTGGACAAATAAACTGGAAGGAGGCGTTCTTAGGGAAAAGTACCGAAGGAAGGTGGCAGATATTCAAGGAATGTGTGTCTGGAGCTCTGAATGACAACGTTCCAATGAGACGAGGGGGTTTTGGTGGGTCGAGGGAACCGTGGTGCACAAAGGATGTGTTGAACCTAGTCAGGAAGAAAAGGAAGGTGTACAAGAGGTTCAGGGAATTAGGAGATGTTAAAGATCTTGAGGAGTATAAGGACTGTAGGAGGGAACTTAAAAGGGAAATTAGGAGAGCCAGAAGGAGTCATGAGAAGACCTTGGCGGGTAAGATTAAGGAGAATCCCAAGGCCTTCTATAAATATGTGAAAGGTAAAAGGATAAGAAGAGAAGGGATAGGACCTATAAAAGGTGAGGGGGGAAAGGTTTGTGTGGAACCAGAAGAAATGGCGGAGGTGCTTAACGAGTACTTCGCCTCAGTATTCACGGTGGAAGCCGATCTGGGAGATTTTGTTATGGATTTGCAGCAGATGGAAAGGATTGAGTACGTGAATATTAAGGAGGAGGATGTGTTGGAACTTTTGAATTCTATCAAGGTAGATAAGTCGCCGGGACCAGATGGGATGTACCCCAGGATACTGTGGGAGGCGAGGGAAGAGATTGCAGAGCCCCTGGAGATGATCTTTGCGTCATCAATGGAGACGGGAGAGGTTCCAGAGGATTGGAGGATTGCAGATGTAGTTCCTATTTTTAAGAAAGGGAACAGAGATAGCCCGGGAAATTACCGACCGGTGAGTCTGACCTCAGTGGTTGGTAAGCTGATGGAGAGGCTTCTGAGGGACAAGATTTTCGAACATTTGGAGAGGTTTGACATGATCAGGAATAGTCAGCATGGATTTGTCAAGGGCAGGTCGTGCCTTACGAGCCTAGTTGAGTTCTTCGATAATGTGACTGAACACATTGACGAAGGAAGTGCCGTGGACGTAGTGTACATGGACTTCAGCAAGGCGTTTGATAAGGTCCCCCATGCAAGACTTCTTGAGAAGGTGAGAGGGCATGGGATCCAAGGGCCTTTGGCCTTGTGGATCCAGAACTGGCTTGCCTGCAGAAGGCAGAGAGTGGTTGTGGATGGGGCTTTTTCTGAATGGAGGTCAGTCACCAGCGGAGTGCCTCAAGGATCTGTTCTGGGACCCTTGTTGTTTGTCATTTTCATAAATGACCTGGATGAGGAAGTGGAGGGATGGGTAAGTAAGTTCGCTGATGACACGAAGGTCGGTGGTGTTGTGGATGATCTGGAAGGATGGCAAAAGTTGCAGCAGGACATAGATAGGATGCAGGACTGGGCGGAGAAGTGGCAGATGGACTTCAACGCGGATAAATGTGTAGTCGTCCATTTTGGCAGAACCAACGGGATGAACGAGTAATCTATCAAGGGCAGAAGTCTGAGTAGTGTTGAGGAGCAGAAGGATCTTGGGGTCCGGGTCCACAGGACTCTTAAATCGGCCTCGCAGGTGGAGGAGGTGGTCAAGAAGGCGTATGGTGTACAGGCCTTCATTAATCGAGGGATTGAGTTTAGGAGTCGGGAGGTAATGCTGGAACTTTATAAGACCCTTGTCAGGCCTCATTTGGAGTATTGTGCGCAGTTCTGGTCGCCTCACTATAGGAAAGATGTAGAAGCTATTGAAAGGGTACAGAGGAGATTTACAAGGATGTAAATCTGGATTGGGAGGCATGCCTTATGAAGTTAGGTTGAGGGAGCTGGGACTCTTTTCCCTGGAGAGACGAAGGTTGAGAGGCGACCTGGTAGAAGTTTACAAAATGTTGAGAGGAATAGATAGGGTGGACTCTCAGAGGCTATTTCCCCGGTTTGAAATGGTCGCTACGAGAGGACACAGATTTAAGGTGCGGGGAGGGAGGTTCAGAAGTGATGTTAGGGGTAAGTTTTTCACTTAGAGGGTGGTGAGTGAATGGAATCGGCTGCCGTCAGTGGTGGTGGAGGCGAACTCGCTGGGGTCTTTTAAAAGACTTCTGGATGAGTATATGGGGTTTAATGAGATTGAGGGTTATAGATAGGTCTGTAGGTTGTTAGGTGATGTGATCGGCGCAACTTGTGGGCCGAAGGGCCTGTTTGTGCTGTAGTGTTCTATGTTCTATCTCCTCTGTACCTGCTCCCCAGCACCTTAAACCTGTGCCCTCTATTAGCAACCATTTCAGCCCTGGGAAATAGCCTCCGAGAATCCACTCTATCTATACCTCTCAACATTTTATAAAGCTCTATCAGGTCGCCTCTCATCCTTCGTCTCTCCAGGGAGAAGAGACCGAGCTCCATCAACCTATCTTCATAAGGCATGCCTCCCAATCCAGGCAACATCCTTGTAAATCTCCTCTGCACCCTCTCAATAGCTTCCACATCCCTCCTGTAGTGAGGCGACCCAGAACTGTGCACAGTACTCAGTGCTGTGATGCCGACACAGTCTGCTTTGTCCCTTATTCAGTGAACAAAGATTTGTGAATAGACCTTTTGTTAATGCAGCAATATTTATTTACAAACAATTAATAATTACCCCCCCCCAATCAATAGATACATGACAGCGCAGAGTCGCTGAGCAGAGACTGATCGCCAAGTTCTGCACACATGAGGACGGCCTCAACCGGGTTCCTGGGTTCATGTCACATTATCTGTAACACCCATGATTTGCCTGAACTTGCAACATCTCACATACTGTCCTGTCTGGAGACAATACACATCTCTTTAACCTATGCTGCATGCTATCTCCACTCACATTGTCTGCACCTTTAGGACTTGAACAGCACAGTAGCTGTAAAGAGTCACATTCTAATCAGTAATCTGTAAACTGTGTGTGCCTTTATATGCCCTGTTTCTGATCAAAACTTTCCACACTCCTGATGAAGGAACAGCGTTCCGAAAGCTTGTGGGTTTACTATCAAATAAACTTGTTGGACTTTAACCTGGTGTTGTGAGACATTTTACTGTGTTTATCCCAGTCCAACACCGGCATCTCCACATCATTTCATCCATGTTTGCGGTTACTTAGAAATTTGGCCCATTTTGAAATCAGACCAGGCAATTTCTATAATATTAACATGAACATTTCCAGTTAAATATTTAAATACGCCAGTGTCAAACACAGCTCGGCCATAAGAACATAAGAAATAGGAGCAGGAGTAGGCCATCTAGCCCGTCGAGCCTGCCCCGCCATTCAATAAGATCATGGCTGATCTGTCGTGGCTCAGTTCCACATTCCCACCCTCTCCCCATAACCCTTAATCCCCTCTCTTATCAAATGTCAGTTGAGTTCATGCATCAAAATGGAATGTTTTCCAGAATTATCAGTCACTTAATGTTGAATTGTTTCTGGATAGGAAGGGAATCATTGCCATGATACAAACAAGGATTTGCAATTTGACCACGGCACCTTTAGTCATTTCATTGTGTATATTCTGTGGTATTTTGCAGACTTTGCTGTTGCTTCACTGCGTGTAATTAATTCCAGAAATCTCAGGATGAATTAACTCAGCAAAATGCTTCCATAGTCTGTGCCTAAAAAGCTTGATGTCTAATATCTGGATTTATTTCTTCTCCTTAAAGTTAACGTGATGACAATTGGAATACTCTCTCAGGAAAGATGTGGTCTCTCCAAATGTGTAACACACTACCTGGTTTCGATGGCAGCCGCAGATCTACTGGTCATTATTTTTGATGTGATATTGAGACAAATTTCAATTGTTTATTGGGAGCATTTCCGATTCCTCTGGGACATGGATGTGTGTAATATCCACGCTGTGCTCCTTTATGCAGCTACTGACTGTTCTGTTTGGTTCACTGTCACTTTCACCTTTGATCGACTTGTGACAATTTGTTGCCCCATGCTGAAAAGTAAATTTTGCACCGACAAAATGGCTAAAGTTGTCCTGGGATCAATCACTGTTCTGAGCTGTTGTAAGAACATTTTTTGGTATTTTATGCTGTCAAATTCGTATACGTTGGTGAATGACCCATGGTTTTGCAGTGTTTCTTTCTTTGTCATGCAATCTCCTGTCTGGATTGCTGTTGAAATCAGCCATCATATTCTAAACCCCTGTGTCCCATTTGTTCTGATTCTGTTGTTCAACATTTACACTGTCAGGCACATTTTAGTGACCAGCAGGTCTCGCAGGAGACTCCGAACTCCCATCAATGGAAAAGGTACCAAAGACCCAGAGATGCAGAATCGAAGGAAATCTATTATTTTACTCTTTGCTGTCTCAGTGAATTTTATCATATTATGGGCAACCATAATGGTATACTCTGTATGGAGGCGGATGTATTATTTGGGGTATATTGCTGTTTGGATGGATGATTCTGTGCAGGATTTCGGCTTCATCCTACAGCTCATGAGTTGCTGCACAAATACCTGTATATACGCTGTGACCCAGACGAAGTTCAGAGAGCAGTTGAAGAATGTGCTCAAATATCCCTTCATGCTCGCTGTGCAATTATTTCAATGATGATCACAACAGGCAAAGAATAATTCATAGAATCCTTGATTTAATTGCACATTTCCCAATGTGACAGGGCCAAGTGTGACAGTGAAAGTTGTGCCCTGTTGATGTGTTTATTGATTGTAGAGAATTAAACCCAAATATAGGGAAAGGAAGGAAGACCCTGTTGCTATGGTGGTCGTGAACATTTTTGACAATGTAGGAGAAGCCTCTCTAAACGGTGGTAATAAACGCTGCAGGAAACTCGCAGTGGGATTTGAATAGAATTAGGATTTGGTGCAACGCTGAAACTTCTCAGTCAGTTATTCACAAAAGAAGCAGCAAATTTAACCTTTGAAGATTGAATACAGATGGATAGCCCTCTGTCTCCTCCACCTCCACCAGCACCATGGACCTCCCAGAAACCAATACCGGGAACAGGATGCGATGGTGGTAATTATAGAAGGAAATGGATTCATCTATTAGGAGCATGTGTGGAATGGATGATTCAGCATATATACCAATTGATGAGATTTGAATGCTGCAGAGAATAAGAGCAGGTGATAGATAAACAAGCAATTCGCGAGCGGATGGGATAGAACAAAATCACAGTGGGAGAATGTGTGTGTTATAACTGGCAGAGATGGAGTGAGAAAACCGTTACACTGGTGAGGGGAGTGATAGAGCAGATAAACAATGTGGGCATCAGTATATGTGGAATTAATGGAGTTTGAAGTCACATTGGAATTTCGGGATCTGTGCAACAGGCACTGGGGGAGTGTTTGTGATTGATGACATGCAGAGAGGATATGTGGTGATGGATCTGGTAGAGCAGAGGAGCGAGTGAGATATCACCCTCTATCCAATAGAGGTCAATGTATACCGTGAACAGAAGGGAAGTTGTTGGGTTGTAAGTTTGCTGCTCCATCATGTAATGGATCAAAGTCAATAATATTTGGGAAGATATAATATTTATTACGAAATCATGAACATGTACTTTTTGATCCCTGTGTGTTGGTCAGAATCTCGATTTTTATTTCTTCAGTTTCTTTCATTTTCAAAGTTACCAGTAAGTGCATTGGTTTGTTAAGCTATGGGGGGATTGTGTTCCCAGGAGCAGGGAACAGTTTTATCACTCTGCAGAAGGACAGGAAAAGAGCTTGCATATTGCACATCATAAATTAATAAACCAAAATTTCACAAACCATGGGAGTGGTATAGAAGGAAGTATCTGAAGACCTTCTAAAGATTTGATTCCATAAACTGAAATCTTTAAGGGGTAATTTTCAAAGTACTAATTCCTGTAAGGAGGTGCTGTCCTGCTTTAAATATCACTTCTTCTTTATTGTAATAAATCTTTAACTCGAATAAATAACCATCAACTTTCATTTCAAAAGTTTTATATCTGAGTTTCTGAAAAAAACCCCTCAACAAACACAAATTGCATCATCGTTCTGTTCCCAGTATCCATTCGGGATTTGAAGAGCCTGGACTGAGCAACTGGTATCGCATCAAATAACTGCCGGCTCTTTGTGGAATTTAAAACAGGAATTTTTTGATGGCCTTGAGAATGGTAAATTCAAAGGGAGGGAGTGTGCAGAGAAGATTTACTGCAGGTGGGATATCGGCACTCACACTGGCACCGTAGTTAAAAGGATTAGCTATGGGAAATGTGTGGGGTTATGGAGATTGAGCGGGGTGGGGTGGGATTGGGGTAGGATTCTCTTCAGGGATTCAATGTGGAATCCAGCAGCCGAATTGCCTACTTCTGCTCTGTGGGAAATTTCTGTTTCCATTCTGCAATGAAATGGGTGGGGTTTAAAGTGGGAACCTCAAAAAGCTCTGGGAGTGACGTCAAAGTTCTACAAAAAGTGAATAAACCTCAGACAACAGAACTGTCACAAAATTTGCAGTTTGACGTATGTGCAAGGATGGAAAAACGGCACGATTAAAGGGATTGGAGATCACTTCTATTTGATTTGATTTGATTTGATTTATTATTGTCACATCTATGAACACACAGTGAAAAGTATTGTTTCTTGTGCACTATACAGACAAAGCATACCGTTCATGGAAAAGGAAACGAGAGAGTGCAGAATGTTGTGTTACCGTCTTAGTGAGGGTGTAGAGAAAGATCAATTTAATGCGAAGTGATGCCATTCCAAAGTCTGACAGCAGCAAGGAAGGAGATGATCTTGAGTCATTTGGTACATGAGCCCAGACTTTTGTATCTTTTTCCTGAAGGATGATGGTGGATCAGAGAACGTCCGGGGTGTGTCGGGTCAGTTATTGTGTTGGCTGCTTTGCCAAAGCAGCGGGAAGTGTAGACAGAGCCAATGGATGGGTGGATGGCTTGCATGATAGATTGGGCTATATTCACAACTTTTGTAGTTCCTTGCAGTCTCGGGCAGAGCAGGAGCCCATACCAAGCTGTGATACACCAGAAAGAATACTTTCTATGGTGCATCTGTAAAAGTTGGTGAGAGTCCTTGCTGGCATGGCCCAACTTCCTTCGTCTTCTGAGAAAGTAGAGGCGTTGATGGGCTTTCCAAACTATAGTGTCAGCTTGGAGGGAGCAGGACAGTTTGTTGGTGATCTGGACACCTAAAAACTTGATGCTCTCGACCCTTTCTACTTTCTCCTTTACGCTTCCTGAAGTCGATGCAATCTCCTTCATTTTGTTGTCATTGAGGGAGAGATTATTGTTGCTGCACTCGTTCACCAGATTCTCTATCTCATTCCTGTACTCAGTCTCGTCATTGTTTGAGATCTGACCCACTACGGTGGTGTTGTCAGCAAAGTTGAATATCGAGTTGGAGGGGAATTTGGTCACACAGTCGTAGGGATATAAGGAGTATAGTAGGGGGCTGAGAACACAGCCTCGTGGGGCATCGGTGTTGAGGGTGATCGTGGAGGAGGTGCTGTTGCCTATCCTTCCTGATTGTTGTCTGTGAGTTAGGAAGTTCAGGACCCAGTCACAGAGGAATACCGGAAGGAATATCCGAGTGTCCGAGTTGCCACAGAGCGAGGTGTGTGAATTGACTAATGTTCAGGTACACGGATAAAACAAACTTGTCTGAGAAGAAAGAGAAAAAAGAAACAGACACTGGGTACAAGAGTAACTACAAATATTGAAGGAGGAGCAGTTAGAATGACAAGCAAGAATGAAGAAAAGGAAATGAAATCTGACATGTAGATAATTGATTTTTGGGGCAATGAATAGGAGGAAAGTGAAGAGGAAAAATAAATAGAACATAAGCTTAGACGCTGGCAAGTAAAGGGAAGTTTCCAGAAAGAAGCCACTTATTTACAGATCACAGCACAGTGACAAAGTAATTTGTTTAATTTACAAGATTTTCCAAATTTGAGGAAAGAGATGGAAGCATATTTTTTCCATTTTTGAAGGTGTATTAGCTGATAACACTGTGATGCAGGGTATGCTGGCAGCGAGTACTCAGCTGGGATTTACATCACCGTCATAAAAAATTTCAATTGAGTTTAACAAATTCAAAGAAAATGTTATTCTGAGTGCAGATGAGTTTGTTTCAAAACGACGTGGACAGGAATTGCTAAATGAAGTAGATCTTGAAGATGGAACCAATGAGAAGGAGGGTGCTCGACCCCAGGACACTGATGTTTTGCACTTGGACGTGAATTATGATCATTATTGTGGCATGAAGGTGGAAGAAAGAATATGGAGACTAATAGAAACTAAATTGTACATTTGCGAACATATTTCAGTTCAATGATGGTGTGCTTAAACAAACCTCTGAAAGTAGCAGGACCGAGGTGCTATGTCACTAGATACAGAATCTAAAAGCAAGGGAATAGTACTAACTCTGCCTCACTTTGCTTCAGATAACATCAGACATTATGAATTGTACCAATTCATTCATTTGAACGTTAAATAAAGGTGTACCAGAATGTTTGCCGTAATTCTGGTCTTCAGTTACATGGAGATTATTCAAAGTTTCTGCATGTTCTCCTTAGTGTGGCAAAGATTCAATGAAAATGTTCAGCATCAGACAGGGGTCAAAACATAGAGAACCAGGAAGCAATTTAACAGCAAAATATGTGTTAACCAGGCCTACAATTTACAGCTTTTTGTTCAAAGAAACAGAGAACATTCCAGCTCAGTACAGGCCCTTCGGCCCTCGATGTTGTGCCGACCAGTGGAACCAATCTAATGACCCTCTAACCTAAACTATTCCAATGTTATCCATATGCCTATCCACTGACCATTTGAACACCCTTAAAGTTGGCGAATCCACAACTGCTGCAGGCAGGGCATTACACGCCCTTACTACCCTCTGAGTAAAGAACCCACCTCTGACATCCGTCCTATAATTACCACCCCTTAATTTAAAGCCCCTCGTGTTAGCCATCACCATCCGAGGAAAAAGGGAGAAAAATCAGAGGGACGATAAGTGCTTTTTTTCACAGCAGGGTGTGTTGTGATAATCTGTAGTAAATCTGCAGGAGAGTTATGGAAACCGTATCATGATTAATAATCAAAAGGAAAGTGGATGGACACTGTCAGGCAGGATTGCATGGATGTAGGAAAACAGCAGATGAAAAGGATTGGTTGTATAGATTGCATTGGTTGAAAGAGCTGGCAGAGAAGTTATGGGGGTGATTCTCCGAAAGGTGCTGAATTTGTGAGAAAGCTGTTACAGATCACGGGGATTTTTCAGCACAGCCTCAGACCCGAAACTCCCCACTCTGTGCAGTGTAAAGGGAACAATCGTGGATATCGTTAAAAACCGGGGGGTGGGGGAGTGCGGGGTGGGGGGTGGGGGAGTGCGGGGTGGGGGGTGGGGGAGTGCGGGGTGGGGGGGCTGCTATTCGTGCCAAAGAGCCTGAAATCAGCAGGATGGGTGGGAATCCACACATGGACAAATCGCTGGGAGATTGGATAAAAGATCACCCAGCATCCAGATCACTGCCACCCAATACCCACAGACATCGCTGGCCTCCGAACCCCCCCTCCCCCCACCTCCACCCCCACGACAGACATCGCTGGCCTCCGAACCCCCTCTCCCCACCTCCCCCCACCCCCACAGACATCGCTGGCCTCCAAACCCCCCCTCCCCCCACACAGACATCGCTGGCCTCTACATCACCCCACAGACATTGCTGGCTCTCATAAGAACATAAGAACTAGGAGCAGGAGTAACTATAGGACGGATGTCAGAGGTAGGCTCTTTACTCAGAGGGTAGTAAGGGCGTGGAATGCCCTGCCTGCAGCAGTTGTGGACTCGCCAACTTTAAGGGCGTTCAAATGGTCAGTGGATAGGCATATGGATAACATTGGAATAGCTAAGGTTAGAGGGTCATTAGATTGGTTCCACTGGTCGGCGCAACATCGAGGGCCAAAGGGCCTGTACTGTGCTGTAATGTTCTATGTTCTAAGATGTTTCCACTCTCAAGCAAGACGAAAACTAGAATGGAAACTGTCTGTCTGAGATATTCCACAGACAAATCCAGTGGGGAATTCAGGAGAAATGAGTTAACTAAGAGGTGGGGGAGGAAGTGGGACTTATTCCTGTAGGAAGTGGGGGAGGATGTGGGACTTGCTCCCATGGGGAATGGGGAGAATGCGGGAGTAACGCTGTGTTTTTCCCAGTTCTGGCGGGTGGAAGATTGCGGACATTCCCGTAACAGAGGGACACTGCTCCACGGAATATCCAGGCTGGTTACAGGGTAGAATCTTCTTTCCAATATCAGATTTACTCTCACTGTCCAGCACTGTTCACATCGCTTACACTCTCCAATATTTATACACCTCATTTCAGGATCACATCCCACCCTGGAACAGGGAGAAGGAACCAGGACAGTTTGTTTTCAACCACTTTGGATATTTTGGATGAGGAAGCAAGAAATAAAGATCAGAAACTGCGGCAGTTACTTTGTCTATAAGCTGAAAGCCACAGGTGACAATGCTGCTTATTGCACAGGGACATCACTGTTTCAGTATTGACCCAGGAGGATGACACTGTCCGTGCCGACACACTGACACACCCAGTGACTGGGGGGGCGGGGCGCGGGGACTGGGGGGCGGGGCGCGGGGACTGGGGGGCGGGGCGCGGGGACAGTGGGGCGGGGCGCGGGGACTGGGGGGCGGGGCGCGGGGACTGGAGGCGGGGCGCGGGGACTGGGGGCGGGGCGCGGGGACTGGGGGGCGGGGCGCGGGGACTGGGGGGCGGGGCGCGGGGACTGGGGGCGTGGCGCGGGGACTGGGGGGCGGGGCGCGGGGACTGAGGGGGCGGGGCGCAGTGACAGAGGGGGCGGGGCACCGTGACAGAGGGGGCGGGGCACAGTGACTGAGGGGGGCGGAAGCAGAGACTGAGGGGGGGCGGGGCGCAGGGAATGAGGGGGCGGGGCGCAGTGACAGAGGGGGCGGGGCACAGTGACAGAGGGGGCGGGGCACAGTGACAGAGGGGGCGTGGCGCAGTGGCAGAGGGGGCGGGGCACAGTGACAGAGGGGGCGGGGCGCTGGGGCTGAGTGACTGCTGTGTCTGTGGAGTCAGGTGAAGGGTTGCCCGGGTAACGGGGCCAGACTGCATTCCCCTGAATGGATGTTGATGAACTGGATGTCTTCTTCCGTCCGTCGGCTGTGGTCAGTGTCAGGCTTCTAATTTGAGGATTTGATTGAGGTGAAACTGCACCATTTCCCCGGTGGGATTGGAAGGCGGGTCTCCGGTCAATCCCCCGGGTAACGAGTCCGGTGAGAAAACCTCTTTGCCTCTGACTCCCCTTTATTAACCCCACTGGAAGAGCAGTTTGATGCTGGGTTCTGTTGTTCCCCAATATTGACTGACACAAGTTTGTTGAACCTTTTGTGGATTCAGGGACAGCCACACCTCCCACAGACGGGGAAGAATCGAGTGGAGAATCCAGCGAGCAGTCATCCTCTGTCCCAGCTCCATCTCCAACCTCAGGTAGGCCACATTGTGAGAAAGAGTCGACCCAAACACTTCCCTCACCGTCACCCAAGGGGACATCATTCCCCGAGACTGAGGGAGGCGTGTATTGATGGAGAGTGAGGGAGTGAATGAGTGAAGGGGAATGTAGTGTTTGAGTGAGGTGGAGTTTCCTGTTTGAGGAGATTGAGTGTGTGTAATCGAGGGGAAGGGATTTTGGGGACACAGGGAGGTGGGATTCAATGAGGGGTTCGATTGGAAGGGGTTTGTGTGGATAGGGCTGGGGATGAGGCTGGGGTTTGTAATATTGCCGTGTGATATTGTGCAGAATCTACAAACAACACGGTGCTCAGTTCCACTTCACTCCAATCTGCTCTCTCCCCATTCCCCCAAATTCATCACAGATCCAGTCACATCTCCAACCCAAACACACAGCGAGCCATCGAGTGGAGAATCCACAGAGCGACCACCCTCTGTCCCAGCAGCATCTCCAACCTCAGGTAACTGAATTCCCGGGAAAATTCCCAATGAAATCCTCATCTCCACCAACTGTTGGGAAATCATCTCCAGGACAACTTGGGAGCACAATCCTGAAGTAGCGACTGTGTGGAGTGGGATGTGGCGACCAAAGGTGTGAATCTCTGAGATGAAAGGTAGATGCTGTCAAAACTTTTAATCTGGGACTCATCATAACAGATTATCAGGGATATGATATCTCAAAGAGTGGAATAATTTAGACTGCATTAGGAGCAGGAAATGCTCATTGCTTGGTATGCAGTTGCTTTTTTATTGGCAAGGCATTGGTGGTTGGAGAATTCACAAGGGTGAATTGGTCACAAGGATTGGTCAAGCCCTTTTTTGGAATGAAATATAATCTGAGCTCGCTCAAATGAAACAACATCTCAACCTAACATTTGCACTGCATCAATACATTAGTAACTCATGTGTTTTGTTCAGAATGCAGTCACCAAGCAAAAGACCATTCTCCCTACTCGACAGTGACTGATGTGCCATATGAATTTCAATGTCTGTGTAATATCAGATATGTAGGATGTACGTCCCAGTGACTGGTTGTTAGACTCACCAGTTGGTCGCAACAGGCACAGTACTGACTGGACTCACCCAGTCCGTGCTTTCATAGCTCAGAACATTGTGTCCAACATTCACTGTAGTTCCACAATTGGACAAAACTTACTGAACAATCACACTTGTGCCAAGAATTACACAGCAGCCACTTCACAATTATTGATCTAACTTGCCAATGTTGCCTCAAATAGACTTGGTGAAGTAAACATTTTTGCACTCTGGGTGTCTACATGTTAAAGGAAGCTTTTCCAGATCCTGCAGCTCTTCAGTGAACAAAAGCTTTGGTTGCCCTTTTCAATGAGTTGACCAGATAGAATTCCTGCAGTGCAGATGGAGGCCATTCAGCCTATGTGTCTGCACAAACCAGAAATTAGCCAACCAATCAGCACCATCTTTCCCACGCTGCACGCATTGTTTGTCCCTGTGAGATTGGGGTTTCGGTGAATGAGTTCTGATGAGTCCCAGATGAAAAACTTTGACAGTGTTATCTTTTTACTCGACCATAGTCAAGAAATGTGAAGTATTGGGCCAGGCGATGCTGTTGGGAGACGAACATTTTAGAAATGTTGCCATCGTGATATTGCCCAGAATCTGGTTTTAGTATTATGGCCTGTTGCGGTATTGTCCAATCAGCAAATCTCTTCATCTTATTGTTGGTCCAGGAAAATCCACAACTCGGCATGCTGGGAAGAAATGCACTGAAAGACCCAACAACAAATCACCCACTGTCCCGGCAGAATCTCCAATCCCAGGAGGTGAACCAAGGGGAGCGGGGCGTGGCAACCTGGGGGGGAGCGGAACGCGGAGACTCATGGGGGGAGGGGGAGCAGAACGCGGTGACCCATGGGGGGAGGGGGAGCAGAACGCGGTGACCCATGGGGGGGGAGGGGGGGAGGGGGGGTAGCAGGAACGGCGACCCGAGGGGAGCAGGACGTGGCAACCAGGGGCTGGCGGGGAGGGAGAGGGATGCAACGACCGGGGTGAGGGGGGGTGTGGGATGCAGCTACTATGGTTGCAAATCGCAACAACCAGGGGGAAGTGGAGGTTGGGGGGAATGGGACACAGCGACTGGGCAGGGGAGTGGGATGCAACAACAGGTGGGGACTGGTTCACAGCAATGTGGGGGGACTGTTGGGACACAGTGACTGCACCTGCGCGGTTTAATGAATGCTGTGTCTGCCTCTCACTCTCGGGTGCGGAGTTTGCTGTGTTTCTCCCCTCTGCTGTGTTCACTCTTATTTGGAATTTGCTGCTTTTGATTTTGCGATCCACAATACATCTTCAGACTCAGAAACCAAGACTGGGTCCCCACTTGGCCCTGAGTGTAGCTCCAAGCAATGCTCCATCTCTCCGTGCATTTCAGTTGCTAGACGTGTTTGATTCAGAACTTTATTCGGGAATATTTGATGCTTTCTCATATTTGTGTAATTCACCTGCCCCCCTCCTGTGCTCTGACGAAACATAATTACCAATTATCTTTGTGTCTTCAACAAGGTGCATCAGTTGCCATTCTTGATCAATATCCCAACATCCCAAAAAACGTGTTCTTAGGCTGATTGGTGTAACAAATTGTCCCTAAATTAGTCTCCCCTCAATCTTCCCCAATAGGTGTAGACAGAGGTCATGGGTAGAGGAGGGCACTCAGAATGTTAAAATGGTGACGCTGGCTCATTGGACCGAAGGGCCTGTTTCCCGTGCTGTGTTGTTCTTTGTAATCAGGGCATCACGGGTTATGAGGAAAAGGCAGGAGGATAGGATGAGAAGCCATGATTGAATGGCAGAGCAGACTCGATGGGCCAAGTGGCCTAATTCTGCTCCTTTGTCTTAGGGTCTTCTCGTTTCCAAGTATGAGCTTTCTAATTGAGGCCGGCTCAATCAAGGAGCTCATACTCCCAAGGGCCAAGCCCATGGGCCTCTGGGAAGACACTACACTTTGTTACGTGAAGTGTGATGCCTGAGGTCACATCGGTGACCCCATTTACAGCCCCTCCTCCTCATCTGCCCTGTGCTTGTGGGGACTTGGAGTGACGTTCCTTGCACCCTGTCTAGTTCTCTTCGAATTGTATAGGTTTCTATAAAATTCTCCCACTTCATACTTCTGAATTCCAGCCAATATAATCCTAACTGACTCAATCTCTTAAGAACATAAGAACAAAAGAACATAAGAAATAGGAGCAGGAGTCGGCCATCTAGCCCTTCGAGCCTGCCCCGCCATTCAATAAGATCATGGCTGATCTGTCGTGTCTCAGTTCCACATTCCTGCCCTCTCCCCATAACCCTTAATCCCCTCGCTTATCAAAAACCCATCAACCTGCGTCTTAAAAATATTTAGCAAGGCAGCCTCCACCACTTCAACGGGCAGAGAATTCCAGAGATTCACCACCCTTTGAGTGAAGAAGTTCCTCCTCAACTCTGTTCTAAACCGCTCCCCCCCCCTTTATCTTGAGGCTGTGCCTCTCCACATATCCCAATCCCACCATCCCAGGAATCAGCTTGGTAAACTTTTGCTGCACTCCCTCCAAAGCAAGAATATCCTTCATCAGATAAGGGGACCAAAACTGCACACAATACTCCAGGTGTGGCCTCACCAACACCCTGTATAATTGCAGCAACACACCCCTGCTCCTGTACTCAAAACCTCTTGCTATGAAGGCCAATATGCCATTTGCCTTCTTTATTGCCTATTGTACCTGCCATGCTTATCTTCAGCGACTGGTGTACGAGAACACCCAGGTCTTATTGCATATTCCCCTCTCCTGAGTTATGGCCATTCCAATAGTAATCTGCCTTCCCTGTTTTTGCTGCCACAGTGGATAACCTCACATTTATCCCCCTTATACTCCATCTGCCAAATCACTCAACATCCATCCTTGGACCGTGGACATTACAGTGCAGAGCTGTTATCCATTGGTCAAACCTTATCCATATTAATTGGTCATCCCTAGTAATTGGTTAACCATGTCAGGGGTAGGTTCTTTACCCAGAGGGTGGTGACGGATTGGAATGCCCTGCCTGCTGCAGTTGTAAATGCGCCTAGTTTGGGGGCGTTTAAGAGATCCGTGGATAGGTTTATGGATGTAAAGGGTTTGGTTTAGGTTAGAGGGTCATTGTTTTTTAACTGGTCGGCGCAACATCGTGGGCTGAAGGGCCTTTTCTGCGCTTTAATGTTCTATGTTCTATTGTCAGTTGGTATTCTTTACCCATTTCTAGTTAGCACTCTTTAATCATTTATCATCAGCATTGATTGTCCACACCGAGTTAGTGTTGATTAACCAGTCCTAGTTAGCATTGATTAACCATCGCCTGTTCAGCGTGATTAACCAGTGCTAGTTAAGTTGGATTAACCATTGCTGGTTAGATTTGATTAATCATTCCTGAATACTGTTGCTCCACTATATCCCATTTTGAATCAGTAACAATCTCTTGTTAATGTGAATTTTGCATTATTAATTAGCATTATTTAACCAGTACTAGTTAGTATTGCTGAAGCAGGCACGCTAAGTTCCATTAACCATTGCTAACGATAGAATGATTATCAATTCAGAGTAGTAATTGGTTTATCAATAATAGTAGCATGTCTTAACCATTGCTAGTTATCATTGATTACCTATACCTAATTAGCATTGTTTAACCATTGCTAGTTAGGATTAATTAACCATTCTTCGATAACATTGTTTATCCATTCCTTTTTATTATTAGTTACCCATTGCCAAGTTTGGATACAGGAGCCATTCCTCGTTCGCACCAGGAACAGTTTTTAATCCTTCCCAGTTAAAATTCTCCAAAACATTTTAGCATCTTCGCTCATGGATAGTTAGGATGGGTTAACCAATCATTGACAGCATTATTTAATTAGCCGTTATTAGTTAATCTTGATGAATCATTTATAGCTGGTATTACTTCACCATTGCTTGTTCGGACCGATTAAACATTGCGGAGGTTGAATAGACTAGCAGTACCTCGTCAGCACCGATTTACCAATACCAGCAACATTTCTTAACCATTTCTAGTTAGCATTGACTTATCACCAAATAATCAGCGTGGTTTAACCATTAGGGCTGATTAATCATTCCTGAAGCAATAACTATTTATTGTTTTCATTAATTAACCATTATCCATTATTAGTTAGCACCGTTTATTCATTACGAGTCAGCATTGTTTCCCAATGAGCATCTTGGATCTTTTTTTGAAGAATTCGTTAACTGCGTCTTGACGTTACTGAATATAACTCTTCTTAGTTGCTATTGAGTGATTGTGTGGAGTTAATATTGAGGGACATCATTAGTTGGCATTGGGGAGAGGGCGTTGGAGAACTTTGCTCTCTCTGGTGTTCAGGGGGTTGGAGATTCTCCCACCTCTAGGAGCTCAGGGGAGTTTTGGGAAAGGGGCTGGGAGCTGAGTGTGAATGTGTTGTCACGTCATCACGTATGACTCCTCATCGTGACATTCTCATCTGTTACCAGGTGCAAGATATGCTAAGGCCCTATCTCCCCTGCAAGAAACTAGTGCCAACCAATGATCAGAGTGAAGAGAAGGGTCACAATGGCCAGAAGAGACAGAAATGAACCACCGAGAGATGGGATCTCTCCAGGGAGGGAGGATTTATATCCATTTTGAGGGCTGCATGTGTGTGTATGTGTGTGTGTGTGTGTGTGTGTGTGTCAGAAAATCCCATTGAAACATGTTGGGTGGATTAGCCTTGGAGGAACTGGGGTGAGAGGGAATGAGACTGATCGGGTGTGAGGCAATGGGAATGAGGGTGGACTGGATGCGGATGAGATTGTGAGTTGAGGAGGAACTTCTTCACTGAAAGGGTGGTGAATCTTTGGAATTCTCTGCCCGTTGAAGTGGTGGAGACTGCCTCGCTGAATATATTTAAGTCACGGGTAGATAGGTTTCTGGCAGACAGGGGAATTAAGGGTTATGGGGAGAAAGCGGGAAAGTGGAACTGATCCACTTCAGATCAGCCATGATCTTATTGAATGGTGGGGCAGGCTCGAAGGGCTAGATGGCCTACTCCTGCTCCTATTTCTTATGTTCTTATGTTCTTATGGTATGAGGGAATGGGATTGGGAAGAGCATCTCACTGGTTCATGTCCAATGGCTGAGCAGTAAGATCTGTACCTGTGCTATTTACAATGAGGATGTGAAAGTGTTTAAGGAGTGATTATGGCTTTCCACTCCTGGTGTTTATAAAGGGTTAAAATTGGGATTTTCTACTTTAAAAAAATGATACACGGAGAGGAATTGGAAGAGTTTCCAAAGACTTTTTTTGAAAAGAAACATTGAAAATGGGTTTGTGAATGTCATAAAAATGTCTTTAAACAGAGATTAAATTGGGATTGTTTTGAATTTTGGAAAGTGTTGAATATGTTGTGTTTGAGTGATTTATGGTGGATGAGGTTCTTTGTAAAACTTTGAAATGTGTTTTTGCAATTGTTTTATTTAGGACGGATAATGCTGCTTATAGGGACTGGTGAAGGGGCTGAAATGTATTTTAAGTGGTTTAATCATATCGGATAATGTTAAAATGGCGGTGCGGGCTTGTTGGGCCGAAGGGCCTGTTTCTTGTGCTGTGTTGTTCTTTGTTCTTTGTTTGTTCTTTGATTCATAGCCGTCTAAATCGGATTAAAAACAGGTATGAGATATTTTCAAATGTTTGAAACAAAGCTTGAGGAGTTTGGAGGCTTGTTTTCAATTAAGCTTTAAAGTTTATTTCTGAGGGTCTAGAGTAGGCTTATGTTAACACCGCAATGAAGTTACTGTGAAAATCCTCCAGTCACCACTCTCTGGAACCTGTTTGGGTTCACTAAGGAAGAATTTAGCACAGCCAATACACGTCTTTTGGATTGTGGGAGGAAACCGGAGCACCCGGAGTAAACTCATGCAGACATTGGGAGAATGCCCAGACTCCGCACAGACCCAGGAATCGAACCCAGTTCCCTGGTACTGTGAGGCAGTAGTGCGAACCACTGTCCCCCGTTTTGAAGGAAAGGTTAAAGAGGGCTTTGAATAGGTGTGTTGGGCTATGTTTTAGTGGGTTTGTAATTGAGGTCAACTGGGAGAAAGCGTGTGATACAGAATGTAGCCCAGGGAGGTGGTCGTTATGCTTTTAGATTTACTGTGCAGGCAGTGTGACCTGAGAAACACATCACTCAAGAGTTGCAGACCGAGTTAATGGCTCGTTCCTGCCAGGAATTTGTTGCTTTGAAAGATGGAATTCCGTTCGCACAAACACTTCCTTGGAAAGTCTATAACCACATTATCACGTGACCCCATTTAATGTGCAGAGCAGGTCTGTAGCAGAGGAAAATAAGGTTTTGGAATTGCGCGAAGGCAGTCAAAAGACCCAAATTCCTCCAACCTCTCCTCATAGCCAACACCCCCGAGACCTGGGAAACATACTGGTGAACCTTCTCTGCACTCCCTCCAAAGCTTCCATATCCTTCTGGTAGTGCGGTGACCAGAACTGCGTACAATATTCCAAATGTGGCCTAACCAAGGTTTTATATAGCTGCAACATGATTTCCCAACTCAATGCCACGCCTGATGAAGTCAAACATGCCCCATATGCCTTCTTAATCACCCTGACAATTTGTTTTGCCTTTTTTAGGGAACTGTGGGCCTGTACGCCCAGATCCCTCTGTATGTTTATGATCCTAAGGGTTCTGTCATTTACAGTATAATTCACACACAAATTTGATTTTCCAAATTGCATCACTTTGGATTGTCCGGATTAAACTCCATCTGCCATTTCTACGCCCAAGTCTCCAATCTATCTATATCCTGTTGGATCCTCCGAGAATCCCTGGCACCAACAGCAACTCCACCATTCTTTGTTTCGTCTGCAAATTCACCCACATTTTCCTCCTAGATTATTTATATATAGTCCAAACAGTGGAGGTCCCAGCACTGACCCTGTGGAACACCACCAGCTACAGGTCTTCATTCTATACATCACCCATCCATCGTAACTCTGTATCATCTATAGCCAACCCAGTTCTGTATCCATCTAGCCAGCCCACCTCAAATCCCATGTGATTTTAGTTTTTGTACCAGTCTGCCACATCGGACATTGTCAAATGTCTTACTGAAGTCCGTATCAACGACATCCACTGCTCTTCCCTCATCAATTGGTCACACGTTCAAAGAACTCAGTCAAGTTGGTGAGACCATGATCTTCCCTACAAAACCATGCTGGCTGTTACTAACTATTCCATTTTCTTTACAAATCTGCACATATCCTGTCGTTCAGTATCTTAAAAAGCTTCCTAAAAACTGATGTCAGGCTCACCAGCCTATAATCCCCTGAATTATTCCTGCTTCCTTTGCTATTGGCTATTTGCCAGTCCTCTGCTTGTGGTAAAGAGGACGTGAAGATATCTGCTGAGGTACCAGCTTTTTCTCCGCTCCCTTCCCACGATAACCTGGGGTAGATCCCATCCGGCCCCAGGGACTTGACTACCTGAATGTAGTTTAGGATACCCAACACTCCATCTTTGATATCTTGATATTTTCTAGCCATGATCTTATTGAATGGCGGGGCAGGCTCGAAGGGCTCGAGGCCTACTCCTGCTCCTACTTCTGATGTTCTTATGTTCTCAGGATATGCTTATCTCGGACTTGTCTATACTGCGAGCAGACTCATAAAGGAGCTGCCCATCTGCTGATACCAGACTTAAGTGACAGACGCTATAGAAATGTGGTCAAACCACCTCAGCACCATGATGCTTCACATTACAGTTGGTAACACTCCATTTTGTTAACATAGTACATAGGATGATGTGAATATACATAATGCTGGCACCCCAGCCTTGCCCCACTCTTCCAAAGCCTTTAGATTAACATTAAATTCATGGATGAGAAAAACTGAGACATGTCTTGATGCTTATCTCAGTAGTTTTTATTAATCAAAGCAAGAATTGACAAAACTGGATATTTCACCGCGTGCTTGAACTGTTCATAAGAACATAAGAAATAGGAGCAGGAGTAGGCCATCTAGCCCCTCGAGCCTGCCCCGCCATTCAATAAGATCATGGCTGATCTGTCATGGCTCAGTTCCACATTCCCGCCCTCTCCCCAAAACCCTTAATCCCCTCGCCTATCAAAAACCTATCAACCCGCGTCTTAAAATATTTAGCGAGGTAGCCTCCACCACCTCAACGGGCAGAGAATTCCAGAGATTCACCACCCTTTGAGTGAAGAAGTTCCTCCTCAACTCCGTTCTAAACTGCTCCCCCTTTATCTTGAGGCTGTGCCCCTTAGTCCTGCTGTCCTTTCTGAGCGGGAAGAGTCTCTCCACCTCTATCCTATCCATCCCATTCATCATCTTATATGTCTCAATGAGATCTCCCCTCATTCTTCTAAACTCTAACGAGTACAAGCCTAGTTCATTCAGCCTCTCGTCATAGCTCAGCCCCCTCAACTCCGGTATCAGCCGAGTAAACCTCCTCTGAAATCCCTCCAAGGCTAAAATATCCTTGCGTAAGTGCGGCGACCAAAACTGCACACAGTACTCCAGCTGCGGCCTCACCAATGCCCTATACAGCCGCAGCAAGACCTCCCTACTTTTATATTCAATCCCCCTCTCTATGAAGGCCAGCATCCCATTCGCCTTCCTGACCACCTGCTGCACCTGCAGGCTGGGTTTGTGCGACTCATGCACAAGGACCCCGAGGTCCCTCTGCACCGTTGCCTGCTGCAGTTTTTCGCCACATAAGTAATAATCCTTCCTACTGTTCTTCCTACCAAAGTGGACCACCTCACATTTGCCAACATTAAATTCCATTTGCCAATTCTTGGCCCATTCGCCCAGCCTATCTAGATCCTTCTACAGACTCTCCACACCCTCTGCACAATTTGCCGTTCCACCAATCTTGGTGTCATCAGCAAATTTCGACACCATACACTCGGGTCCCTCCTCCAGATCATCTATATAAATGGTAAATAGCTGAGGCCCCAGCACCGACCCCTGGGGCACTCCACTAGTCACCAACCACCAATCCGAATAGCACCCATTAACCCCCACTCTCTGTCTCCTATTTGACAACCAATCCTCTATCCACGCTAACACCCTACCCCCAGCTCCATGCCCCCCTTACCTTCTGCAATAACCTCTTGTGAGGTACCTTGTCAAACGCCTTCTGAAAATCAAGAAAGACCACATCCACCGGCTCTCCTCTATCCACCGCCCTCGACACATCCCCATAGAACTCCAATAAATTTGTCAGACACGACTTGCCCTTAACGAAACCGTGCTGCGTCTGCTCTATCAAGCAATTCCCCTAAAGATGCCTCGCTATTTCCTCCTTGATGACAGATTCTAACATTTTACCTACAACAGACGTTAAACTAACCGGCCTATAATTCCCTGCCTTTTGCCTGGCACCCTTCTTAAACAACGGCGTAACATTAGCCGCATTCCAATCTTCCGGCACTTCCCCGGAATCCAGCGCTGTTTGGAGAATAACCACCAAGGCATCCACTTCTGCCATTTCTTTCAGAATCCTTGGATGCATTCCATCCGGTCCTGGGGACTTGTCCACAATCAGTCCCGATCACTCACCTCACCAGTGTGACAGTTTTCTCACTCCTTCTCTGCCAGTTATAACACACACATTCTCCCACTGTGATTTTGTTCGATCCCATCTGCTCGCGAATTGCTTGTTTATCTATCACCTGCTCTTATTTTGTGCAACATTCAAATCTCATCAATTGGTATAAATGCTGAATCATCCATTCCACACATGCTCCGAATGGATGAATCGATTTCCCTCTATAATTACCACCATCGCATCCTGATCCAGGTATTGGTTTCTGGGAGGTCCATGGTGCTGGTGGAGGTGGAGGAGACAGAGGGCTATCCAACTGTATTCAATCTTCAAAGGTTAAATTTGCTGCTTCTTTTGTGAATAACTGACTGAGAAGTTTCAGCGTTGCACCAAATCCTAATTCTATTCAAATCCCACTGCGAGTTTCCTGCAGCGTTTATTACCACCGTTTAGAGAGGCTTCTCCTACATTGTCAAAACATGTTCACTACCACCATAGCAACAGGGTCTTCCTTCCTTTCCCCATATTCGGGTTTAATTCTCTACAATCAATAAACACATAAACAGGGCACAACTTTCACTGTCACACTTGACCCTGTCACATTGGGAAATGTGCAATTAAATCAAGGATTCTATGAATTATTCTTTGCCTGTTATGATCATCATTGAAATAATTGCACAGCGAGCATGAAGGGATATTTGAGCACATTCTTCAACTGCTCTCTGAACTTCGTCTGGGTCACAGCGTATATACAGGTATTTGTGCAACAACTCATGAGCTGTAGGATGAAGCCGAAATCCTGAACAGAATCATCCATCCAAACAGCAATATACCCCAAATAATATATCCGCCTCCATACAGAGAATACCATTATGGTTGCCCATAATATGATAAAATTCACTGAGACAGAAAAGAGTAAAATAATAGATTTCCTTCGATTCTGCATCTCTGGGTCTTTGGTACCTTTTCCATTGTTGGGAGTTTGGAGTCTCCTGCGAGACCTGCTGGTCACTAAAATGTGCCTGACAGTGTAAATATTGAACAACAGAATCAGAACAAATGGGACACAGGGGTTTAGAATATGATGGCTGATTTCAACAGCAATCCAGACAGGAGATTGTATGTCAAAGGGAGGAACAAAACAAAACCATGGGTCATTTACCAACGTGTACGAATTTGACAGCATAAAATACCAAACAATGTTCTTACAACAGCTCAGAACAGTGATTGATCCCAGGACAACTTTAGCCATTTTGTCGGTGCAAAATTTACTTTTCAGCATGGGGCAACAAATTGTCACAAGTCGATCAAAGGTGAAAGTGACAGTGAACCAAACAGAACAGTCAGTAGCTGCATAAAGGAGCACAGCGTGGATATTACACACATCCACGTCCGAGAGGAATCGGAAATCCTCCCAATAAACAATTGGAATTTGTCTCAATATCACATCAAAAATAACGACCAGTAGATCAGCAGCTGCCATCGAAACCAAGTAGTGTGTTACACATTTGGAGAGACCACATCTTTCCTGAGAGAGTATTCCAATTGTCATCACGTTAACTTTAAGGAGCAGAAATAAATCCAGATATTAGACATCAAGCTTTATAGGCACAGACTATGGAAACATTTTGCTGTGTTAATTCATCCTGAGATTTCTGGAATTAATTACACGCAGTGAAGCAACAGCAAAGTCTGCAAAATACCACAGAATATTCACAATAAAATGATTAAAGGTGCCGTGGTCAAATTGCAAATCCTTGTTTGTATCATGGCAATGATTCCCTTCCTATCCAGAAACAATTCAATATTAAATGACTGATAATTCTGGAGAACATTCCATTTTGATGCATGAACTCAACTGACATTTGATAAGAGAGGGGATTAAGGGTTATGGGGAGAGGGCGGGAATGTGGAACTGAGCCACGACAGATCAGCCATGATCTTATTGAATGGCAGGGCAGGCTCGAAGGGCTAGATGGCCTACTCCTGCTCCTATTTCTTATGTTCTTATGGCCGAGCTGTGTTTGACACTGGCGTATTTAAATATTTAACTGGAAATGTTCATGTTAATATTATAGGAATTGCCTGGTCTGATTTCAAAATGGGCCAAATTTCTAAGTAACCGCAAACATGGATGAAATGATGTGGAGATGCCGGTGTTGGACTGGGATAAACACAGTAAAATGTCTCACAACACCAGGTTAAAGTCCAACAAGTTTATTTGATAGTAAACCCACAAGCTTTCGGAACGCTGTTCCTTCATCAGGAGTGTGGAAAGTTTTGATCAGAAACAGGGCATACAAAGGCACACACAGTTTACAGATTACTGATTAGAATGTGACTCTTTACAGCTACTGTGCTGTTCAAGTCCTAAAGGTGCAGACAATGTGAGTGGAGATAGCATTCAGCATAGGTTAAAGAGATGTGTATTGTCTCCAGACAGGACAGTATGTGAGATGTTGCAAGTTCAGGCAAATCATGGGTGTTACAGATAATGTGACATGAACCCAAGAACCCGGTTGAGGCCGTCCTCATGTGTGCAGAACTTGGCTATCAGTCTCTGCTCAGCGACTCTGCGCTGTCATGTATCTATTGATTGGGGGGGGTAATTATTAATTGTTTGTAAATAAATATTGCTGCATTAACAAGAGGTCTATTCACAAATCTTTGTTCACTGAATAAGGGACAAAACAGACTGTGTCGCCGTCACAGCACTGAGTACTGTGCACAGTTCTGGGTCGCCTCACTACAGGAAGGATGTGGAAGCTATTGAGAGGGTGCAGAGGAGATTTACAAGGATGTTGCCTGGATTGGGAGGCATGCCTTATGTAGATAGGTTGATGGAGCTCGGTCTCTTCTCCCTGGAGAGACGAAGGATGAGAGGCGACCTGATAGAGGTTTATAAAATGTTGAGAGGTATAGATAGGGTGGATTCTTGGAGGCTATTTCCCAGGGCTGAAATGGTTGCTAATAGAGGGCACAGGTTTAAGGTGCTGGGGAGCAGGTACAGAGGAGATGTTAGGGGTAAGTTTTTCACTCAGAGGGTGGTGAGTGAATGGAATCGGCTGCCGTCGGTGGTGGTAGAGGCGAACTCGCTGGAGTCTTTTAAAAGACTTCTGGATGAGTATATGGGATTTAATGGGATTGGGAGTTACAGATAGTTCTATGGCCTGGAAGGGATGGATATGATCGGCACAGCTTGTGGGCCGAAGGGCCTCTTTGTGCTGTAGTGTTCTGTGTTGTGTGTGTGTCTGTGTCTGTGTGTGTGTGTGTCTGTGTGTGTGTGTGTCTGTGTGTGTGTGTGTCTGTGTGTATCTGCGTGTGTTTCTGTGTCTGTGTGTGTGTCTCTGTGTGTGTGTGTGTGTGTCTGTTTGTGTGTGAGTGTGTGTGTGTCTGTGTGTGTGTCTGTCTGTGTCTGTGTGTGTGTGTCTGTGTGTGTGTCTGTGTCTGTGTGTGTGTGTGTGTGTCTGTTTGTGTGTGTGTGTGTCTGTTTGTGTGTGAGTGTGTGTGTGTGTGTCTCTGTGTGTGTGTGTGTCTGTGTGTGTGTCTCTGTGTGTGTGTGTGTCTGTTTGTGTGTGAGTGTGTGTGTGTCTGTCTGTGTCTGTGTGTGTGTGTGTGTCTGTGTGTGTCTGTGTCTGTATGTGTGTGTGTGTGTCTGTGTGTGTGTGTCTGTGTCTGTATGTGTGTGTGTGTGTGTCTGTGTGTGTGTCTGTGTGTGTGAGTGTGTGTGTGTGTGTGTGTCTGTGTGTGTGAGTGTGAGTGTGTGTGTGTGTCTAAGTGTATGTGTGCGTGTGTGTCTGTGTATGTGTGTGTGTGTCTGTGTGTGTCTGTGTCTGTGTGTGTGTGTGTGTCTGTGTGTGTGTGTGTCTGTGTGTGTGTGTGTGCAGTTTGGGGAACGCTCTGCAGACTTGGAATTGACAAAATCAACAAAACTTTCCCTGAGAAAAACAAAGGATGGTGGGAATTCTCCGAGCGCTGATGAAGGGTCACGGAGACTCACAGCGTTGCATCCACTCTCCCTTAAATAAATTGGAAAGAAAATTGGTTGGACTTAAACCTGGTGTCAGACTTCTGACTCCATTCTCCCTTCACAGACACTCTCAGAATTGCTTAGATTTTCCAGAATGTTCTGTTTTTTGTTTCAGATTCCAGCTTCAGCAGTATTTTATTTTTAGTTGTGTTAGAGACAGGGGAGTGACAGATAGCCTGAAATTATACACATGTTAATTCAACATCTAATATAAGAACATAAGAAATAGGAGCAGGAGTGGGCCATCCAGCCCCTCGAGCCTGCCCCGTCATTCAATAAGATCATGGCTGATCTGATAGTGGTTCAGTTCCACTTAACCACCTGCTCCCCGTAACCCTTAATTCCCTTATTGATCAGAAATGTGACTTAAACATATCTAACGAGGTGGCCTCCACTGCTTCAATGGGCAGAGAATTCCAGAGATTCATTACCCTCTGAGAGAAGAAGTCCCTCCTCAACTCTGTTCCAAACCGACTCCCCCTTATTTTGAGGCTGTGTCCTCTAGTTCTTGTTTCCTTCCTAAGTGGAAGGAACCTCTCTGCCTCTACCCTACCTCGCCCCTTCATTATCTTATATGTCTCTATAAGATCACCCCTCAGCCTTCTAAACTCCAACGAATACAGGTCCAATCTACTCAATCATTGCTCATAAGCTAACCCCCTCATCTCCGGTTTCAAACTGGTGAACCTTGTCTGTACTCCCTCCAAACCCAATATAACCTTTTGCAAATACAGGGACCAAAATTGCACACAGTACTGTATTTGCAGCCTCACCTTGTACAATTGCAGCAAGACCTCCCTGCTTTTATATTCTATCCCCTTCGCTATAAAGGCCAACATCCCATTCGCCTTCTTGATGACCTGCTGCACCTACAGACTGGGTTTTTGCGATTCATGCACAAGGACCCCCAGGTCCCTCTGCACCGTAGCATGTTGTAATTTTTCACCATTAAAATAATAGTCCATTTCACTATTATTCCTTCCAAAGTGGATAACCTCACACTTGCCAATGTTATACTCCATCTGCCAAATCCTTGCCCACTCACTCAGCCTTTCCAAATCTCTCTGCAGACTTTCCACATCCTCCACACAATTCGCTTTTCCACTCGTCTTTGTGTGATCAGCAAACTTTGTTACCCTACACTTGGTCCCCTCCTCCAGATCGTGTATGTATATGGTAAACAGTTGAGGCCCCAGCACCGATCCCTGCGGCATGCCACTAGTCACCAACTGCCAAGCAGGAGAACACCCATTTATTCCAACTCTCTGCTTTCTATGAGATAGCCAATCCTCAATCCAGGCTAACACTTTCCCCCCAACTCCGTGAACCTTAATCTTCTGCAGCAACCTTTTGTGAGGCACCTTATTGAAAGCCTTCTGGAAATCTAAAAACACCACATCCACTGGTTCCCCTCTGTCAACCGCACTCATTACATCTTCATAAAAATCCAGTAAATTCTTCAAACACGACTTTCCCTTCATGAATCCATGCTGCGTCTACTTGATTGAACCAATCTTTTCCAGGTGTCCTGCTATTTCTTCTTTAATGATGGATTCCAGCATTTTCCCAACTACGGACATTAAGCTAACCGGCCTGTAGTTACCCACCTTTTGTCTACTTCCTTTTTTAAACAGCGGTGTAGCATTAGTTATTTTCCAATCAGCCGACACTTCCCCAGAGTCCAGTGAATTTTGATAAATTATTACTAACACATCGGTTTGAGCAAAGCAGTAAGAATACAACATTAAGCAGGAAAATGGAAGGGAGTGTCATTAAAACAGGCAAAGGCTGTTTCAGTTTTCAGATCGAATCACCTCTGGGTAATTCATGTGAGGATGGAACAAGCAGGTTGGATATTTCTGTAAATGTCGACATGGAGTTCTCGGATTTCAAAAGAAAACTTGTTTGGATATTTCACCATAATTTACTGAACAAGTTAAGGCATGATGGCATTTGCTTCAGAAAGGCGTATGCTTCCCAGCAGGCAGCACCAAGTCAGGGTAAAGTAATTATCCTTATGTTGTGTGCAATGACAATATTCTTCTTCAATACATCTCCTCCCAGTGCCTTTCTCCAGGTCGTTGCCTTGGTTATAAAACTGTCTCCATCTGATACAGCTGTTTCGCTCCCCAGTTACCAGCTACCCAGCTCTGACCCATGTTTTCACAGTCCTCAGATCCTCATTCTACGAATTATTTCCATATCTCTCCACTCCACTCACCCCTGTCCAGGTCTACACGTATCTCTGTTCCCCTGGTCACAATCCTCATCGCTGTATCTCTCAGTTCCCCTGCTCTGAATCTTAGTCTCTGTATCTGTTTGCTCTCGAGATCCTCGTCCCCCTCCTTGTCACTGTATGTCTATGCTGCCATGGTTACTTTCCGTGTTTACATATTTCTGCTTTTAGCTGGTCCCTCTGTATGTCTCTGTGCCTCTTTCCTCCCGTTCTGTCAGTAACTCTCTTGTTTACTGTTTTCTCTATTTGGTTTCACATCTCTCTTATTCCCATGCCCATCTCCTTGGCTGTGTCTCACTGTTACCTCGACTCTTCCCTTGGCTCCATATCCCTCTGCTACCCTAGTCTTGTCCTTGTCTCTATATCTCTCTGCTCTGCATCCCCACCCCAATCCCTCTCCTTGCCTCCATATTTCTGCACCCATGATCTCACGACTTTTCTCGTATATCTTCCTTTGTCATCCCTCTCCTTGTCTGCATATGTGTCTGTTCCCCTGGTCACACTCCTGGTCTCCATATGCCTCTACTTCCCTGGTCCTCTCCTTGTCTCTTATTCCCCCTGCCCTGCTCCCTATCTTTGTCTCCGTATCTCTCTGCTCACCTGGCACCTCATTCTGTCTCTGTATCTCTCTCTGCTCCCCTGATCCCTCGCACGGTCTCCCTATCGCTCTGCTCACTTGATCCCTCTCCATTGGACTGCTGGAGCTGATGCATTTTTATTCTACTGGTCAAACTCCTTGCTTTCTCAATATTTCTAACTGCCTCTGGAGTCGGATTGGGATTGGCTGCTATACTTTTCACCAGGCTCTGACAGGATCGGGACTATGAGCTGAGCGGTGACGAGGCAGTGAAGGCACCAAATCCTGCCTCACTTTGCTCTATCCCCTGCTCTGCTTATTTCTCTCTTCCCCCATACCTCCCCTCACTCACCCTCTTTTTCTCACTCCATTCTCCTGGTTATCGAATTCAGGGAGATCACTGGAGAGGCTGAGAGAGTGAAATCGAATCCCACAAACACAACCTCATTAAAATGAATTCTAATTGCTCCCAGGCCAATTTAAACATCAAATGTATTCTTTACTTTTTGGCCAACGACACAGACAGTACTTGTTGTGGAACTGGAATGGAAACCAAGCTTATCTCTTTGTTCATTCCAGTCCTTATCTTCCAGCCAACCTCCTGCTAATCCCATCCCTTCCCAGATATCATCCACTCGGGAGAGGCGTCTTTGTTAATGTTCGATATATCCATCCCACAGACCTTAGCCCCCGACTGTTCAACTCAACTGTTAACTGAGAACAATCTTTCCCCATCCTTCTCACTCACATTGTCTGTTTCTGTTTCTCTCCCCCTCATTGTTCCCCATCCCCCTTGTTTTCCCTTCTTCCTGGTCCCAAATATCAGTTATTGGTGATGTGTAAAACTTTACCTGCATTTGTGCTGATCTGACTTTTCCTCTGTACCTTTTCTCTGTGTCTCTCCCTCTGTTTCTGTATCATTGTGTTAAGGTGATCACCATTGCAGCAAATCAATGTACAACAAAGCTTTACAAAAAACCTGATCACACTGGCTGAAAGTGACCCTAAGTGTTCAGAAATCTGTGTCCAATTTAAACATTTAGAAAACATTTTTTCCGAGCCCTGGGGAGTGCTTTACAGTTACAATTAATGAATGTTTTAAAGAATATCTCCTGCGATGTTACACAAAGTACTTCAGAGCAGAGCACAATCCCAGAAGCAGTGGTGAAATGAACCTACTGCAGTCACTGTGCTGGGGGTATACTGCAGGCCACCCAACAGCCCAAGAGAAGTGGAGGAATGGGTATGTTAGGAGATTCTGGATGGGTGCAGGAAAAAAAGGGTTGTTGCCGTGGGAGACTTTAATTTCCTTGGAATTGACTGGAAAGTGCTTCAGGCTGGGGGTCTGGACGGGGAGGAATTTGTAAAATGCATACTGGAAGTTTCTTTGGAAGTATGTCAACAGCCCAATTAGAGACGGGGATATACTGGACCTAATTCTGGGAAATGAGCCCGGTCAGGTCATCAAAGTTTCAGTAGGGGAACATGTGCCAAATAGTGACCACAATTCTGTGAAAGTTTGGATAGTAATGGACAAGGATGAGTGTTGTCCTACAGTTAGGGTGCTGAATTGGGGGAAGGCGAGCTATAGCCGGATTAGGCAGGAATTGGTGGCCGTTGATTGGGAGAGGCTGTTTGAGGATAAGTCTACGTCTGGAATGTGGGAGTCTTTTAAGGAAAAGTTGATGGGGCTGCAGGACAGGCATGTGCCTGTAAAAAGGAAGGATAGGAAAGGTAGGACTCGAGAGCCGTGGATAACCAGGGAAATTGAGGATCTGATCAAAAAGAAAAGACAGGTGTATGTTAGGTTCAGGCAACTGAAAACAGATGGAGCTCTGGACGAATCCAGGGGCAAAAAGAGGTCTCAAAATGTTCTTGGCAGACAGGATTAGGGAGAATCCTAAGGCATTTTATTCATATGTTGGGAACAAAAGAGTTGTCAGGGAAAAAAACGGACCTCTCAGGGACCAAGGAGGGGAATTATTCTTAGAATCCAATGGAATAGGGGAGATCCGAAATGAATACTTTGCATCAGTAATCACAAAGGGAAGGGATATGTTGACTGGGAGTGGACACAGTAAGAAGTCTGACAACACCAGGTTTAAGTCCAAATGATTCATTTGAGAGTAAACTCAGAAGCTTTCGAGGTTAAACTCTTTGTCAGGTGAATGGAGAGTTCTGGCCTCAGACAGAGCATATAAAGCACAGATAGTTTACAGATTACTGATTAGAATGCCAGGGCCATCCCCACACCCCAACTTCTTGCCTTCAGACAACCACGCAATCTCAAACAGACCACTGTTCGCAGTAAACTACCCAGCCTTCAGGAGAACAGTGACCACAACACCACACAGCCCTGCCACAGCAACCTCTGCAAGACATGCCGGATCATCGACACGGATGATATCATCACACGCGAGAACACCATCCACCAGGTACACGGTACATACTCTTGCAACTTGGCCAACGTTGTCTACCTGATACGTTGCAAGAAGGGATGTCCCGAAGCATGGTACATTGGGGAGACCATGCAGACGCTACAACAGATGAATGAACATCGCTCGACAATCACCAGGCAAGACTGTTCCCTTCCTGTTGGTGAACACTTCAGTGGTCACGGGCATTCAGCCTCTGACCTTCGGGTAAGCATTCTCCAAGGCGGCCTTCACGACACACGACAGCGCAGAGTCGCTGAGCAAAGACTGACAGCCAAGTTCCGCACACATGAGGACGCTCTCAACAGGGAACTTGGGTTCATGTCACACTATCTGTAACCCCCGTGACTTGCCTGGGTTTGCAAAACCTCACTCACTGTACTGTCTGGAGACAATACACATCTCTTTAACCTGTGATCAGTGCTCCTTCCACGCACATTGTCGGCCACTTTAAGAATTGAATAGCAGGTTAGGTGTAAAGATTCGCATTCTAATCGGTAATCTGTAAACTGTCTGTGCTTTATATGCTCTGTCTGAGGCCAGAACTCTCCAATCACCTGATGAAGTTTAACTTCGAAATCTTGTGAGTTTACTATCAAATAAATCGGTTGGACTTAAACCTGGTGTTGTCAGACTTCTTACTGTGTTTACCCCAGTCCAACGCCGGCATCTCCACATCATGACTGGGAATGTCTCAGAGGGAAGTGTTGACCCGTTAGAGAGACTGTCCATTACAAGGGAGGAAGTGTTAGGTTTTTTAGGGAACATTAAAACTGACAAATCCCCAGAGCCTGATGGCATCTATCCTAGACTGCTCAGGGAGACAAGAGGTGAAATTGCTGGGCCTCTGACGGAAATCTTTGTCTCTTCATTGGACACAGGTGAGGTCCCAGAGGATTAGAGGATAGCAAATACGGTACCGTTATTTAAGAAGGGTAGCAGGGATAACCCGGGTAATTATAGGCCAGTGAGCTTGACGTCTGTGGTAGGGAAGTTGTTAATAGAACATAGAACATTACAGCGCAGAACAGGCCCTTCGGCCCACGATGTTGCGCCGACCAGTTAAAAAACAATGACCCACTAACCTAAACCAATACCTTTTTTTTTTAAATTTTATTCCAATCCAATCAAGTCAAATTAAACCCAACTCAGAGTCCCAACAAGTTGGGACATTCCCGATCCAAGCTGACAAGACAGGGCTCTCACCTCCTGTCTTGGGCTTGGTCTACATGATCCAAGCTGATTGGAGTAGGTGTAGCTCCTCCTCCAGGGCTTGATCTTATTTGCATCTTAGCCAAAAGGCCGAGATGCCGCTTTAAAAAATTGCTTCAAATGAAGCTGAAATGTAACCTAATGACTTCAACCAAGTGCAGCATGTCGATACTACACTTGATCTTAGCCAACTGAGCCCAAGGCCACACGGATCTCTTAAACGCCCCCAAACTAGGCGCATTTACAACCGCAGCAGGCAGGGCATTCCAATCCCTCACCACCCTCTGGGTAAAGAACCTACCCCTGACATCCGTCCTATAACTACCCCCCCTTAATTTAAAGCCATGCCCCCTCGTGCTAGCTTTCTCCATCCGAGGAAAAAGGCTATCACTGTCCACCCTATCTAAACCTCTCATCATCTTATATGTTTCAATAAGATCCCCTCTTAGCCGCCTTCTTTCCAGCGAAAACAACCCCAAATCCCTCAGTCTCTCCTCATAGGACCTCCCCTCCATACCAGGCAACATCCTGGTAAACCTCCTCTGCACCCCCTCCAAAGCCTCCACATCCTCCCTGTAATGTGGGGACCAGAACTGCACACAGTACTCCAAGTGCGGCTACACCAGAGTTGTGTACAGTTGCAACATGACGCTGTGGCTCCTAAATTCAATCCCCCTACCAATAAACGCCAAGACACCGTATGCCTTCTTAACAACCCTATCTACTTGATTCCCAACTTTCAGGGATCTATGTACACATACACCTAGATCCCTCTGTTCATCCACACTATTCAGAGTCCTACCGTTAGCCCTATACTCAACACATCTGTTATTCCTACCAATGTGAATTACCTCACACTTCTCCGCATTAAACTCCATCCGCCACCTCTCGGCCCAGCTCTGCAACCTGTCCAAGTCTTCCTGCAAACTACGACACCCTTCCTCACAATCTACCACACCTCCGACTTTGGTGTCATCAGCAAATTTACTAATCCACCCAACTATACCCTCATCCAGATCATTAATAAAAATTACAAACAGCAGTGGCCCCAAAACAGATCCCTGAGGCACACCACTCGTAACCGAACTCCATGACGAATATTTACCATCAACCACCACCCTCTGTCTCCTATCTGCTAGCCAATTCCTGATCCAATTTCCTGGATTACCCTCAATCCCATACATCTGCATTTTCTGCAGAAGCCTACCATGGTGAACCTTATCAAACACCTTACTAAAATCCATATATACCACGTCAACTGCCTTACCCCCATCCACCTCTTTGGTCACTTTCTCAAAAAACTCAATAAGGTTAGTAAGGTACGACCTACCCGCTACAAAACCATGCTGACTATCTCCAATCAATTCATTACTCTCCAAATAACTATAAATCCAATCCCTAATAATTTTTTCTAAAACCTTGCCCACAACAGAAGTGAGACTCACTGGTCTATAATTGTTGGAGAGGATACTTAGAGATAGGATGTATGTGCATTTAGAACGGAATAATCTCGGTAGTGATTGTAAGAGGGAGGTCGTGACTTACAAATTGGGTGCAGTTTTTTGAGGAGGTGACAAAAGCGGTTGATGAAGGAAGGGCCATGGATGTCGTCCATATGGATTTCAGTGAGGCGTTTGACAAAGTCCCTCGTGGCAGGTTGGTGAAGAAGGTTAAAGCTCATTGGATACAAGGAGAAGTGGCAAGATGGGTAGAGAGCTGGCTTGGCCACAGGAGACAGAGGGGAGCAGTTGAAGGGTCTTTTTCCAGCTGGAGGTCTGTGACCAGTGGTGTTCCGCAGGGATCTGTCCTGGGACATCTGCTGTTTGAGATATATATCAATGTTTTGGAGGAAGGTGTAACTGGTGTTAACAGCAAATTTGTGGATGACACGAAGATGGCTGGACTTGCGGATAGCGATGAACATTGTCGGACAATACAGCAGGATATAAATAGGCTGGACAATTGGGCGGAGAAATGGCAGATGGAATTTAATCCAGATAAATGCGAAGTGATGCATTTTGGAAGAACTAATGGAGGTGGGGTAGTTATACGATAAATGGCAGAACCATCAAGAGTTTAGAAACACAGAGGGACCGAGGTGTGCAAGTCCACAAATCTTTGAAGGTGGCAGCACAGGTGGAGAAGGTGGTGAAGAAGGCATGTGATCTGCTTGCCTTTATAGGACGGGGTATAGAGTATAAAAGGTGGAGTCTGATGTTGGAGCTGCGTGGAACGTTGGTTAGGCCACATTTGAAGTACTGTGTCTAGTTCTGGTCGCCGCACTACCAGAAGGACATGGAGGCTTTAGAGAGTGCACGGAAGGTTCACCAGGATGTTGCCTGGTATGATGGGTCTGAGCTATGAGGAGAGTTTGGGCAAACTGGGGTTGTCCTCCCTGGAAAGACGGAGAATGAGGGGAGACCTAATAGAGGTGTACAAAATTATGAAGGGTATAGATAGGGTGAACAGTGGGAAGCTTTTTCCCAGGTCGGAGGTGACGATTACGAGGGGTCACAGGTTCAAGGTGAGAGGGGCGAGGTTTAACTCAGATATCAGAGGGACGTTTTTTACACAGAGGGTGGTGGGAGCCTGGAATGTACTGCCAAGTAGGGTGGTGGAGGCAGACACACTGGCATCGTTTAAGACTTACCCGGATAGTCACCTGGATAGTTACAGAGAGAGATTGAACAGGTTAGGACTTTATTCCCTGGAGTGTAGAAGAATGAGGGGAGATTTGATAGAGGTGTATAAGATTTTGATGGGTATCGATAGAGTGAATACAAGCAGGCTTTTTCCACTGAGGCGAAAGGAGAGAAAAACCAGAGGGCACGGGTTAAGGGTGAAAGCAGAAAAGTTTAAAGGGAATATTAGGGGGGGTTTCTTCACACAGAGAGTGGTGGGAGTGTGGAATGAGCTGCCGGACAAAGTGGTCAATGTGGGGTCACTTTTAACATTAAAGAAAGACTTGGACGGGTTCATGGATGAGACGGGTGTGGAGGGACAAGGTTCAAGTGCAGGTCAGTGGGACGAATGGTTCAGCACACACGGCATCAGGAATTTCGTTATGTTGGGAAAACCAAGGGACCTCCCAGCCAGTTTCACCCACCTGAGGAAAAAAGTTATTAATACATCAGCCAAACACAAATGTTCTCTGGATGCATGAATACAGGTCAGACTGTGAGATGGTGCATATGAAGTTTATAATAGTTTCCACCTGGAGCAAAGTGGAGAAATTGAATTATTAAGAACATTCTAAATGCGAATGGACATGGGGATGTTAATATCTGAACACTGAGACTCAACAGAAACGGCAACAGCAAACAAAGGGAGGAGAGGAGAAATATAGTTAAACATTCTTATCTAATTATTAACTGGTTATTGAGATTTACCTGGGACTCCAATAATGGCCAGGATGGGATAGTAAAAGTACTGGAAAATGTAAATTACATATTGGATCCGATGAACTGGCCTTATCCACCAGCTATTATCATGAAGCCTGTCAATCCAATAGGACAAAGCTCTGTCCATTGCTGTAATATTCCGCCAGGTTGTTCTCAGACTCTGAACCATTGCCGTATCATTCAATTGTGTTAATCCCAGATTATCATCAATTGCTGTAACATTCCAATCCATTGTCATTCGATGCTGATGCATTGTTGTGACACTCCAGTCTATTGATCTGAGATTCTGACCGATCCTCTCCTTGTCACTGGCGCTGCTAAATTTTATGAGCTGGAGGTGAAGCTTCTGCGAACACTATCAGCTAACACGTGAATAGGAACCCCTTCTTAACAGGAGATAGAAAGTCTCTTGTGACATCATGAGTATCTACGGAGATTAACATAATTACAGTGACTAAACAAACAAGCTCAGTTAACCCCTTTTTCAAATACTTTTTATTCCTCATAAAGTAGATAATTTTCTCGGATTTAATAGATGCAGGAGGCTTGCTGAATGCAAAAATTGTGGAAGTTTTGGGGATGCTGTCCATAACACATCAATGATTCTTGGGTGTAAATGTGTTGCTGTGTGTCATCGTTGTGAGTCTGAAATGGTTTTATCATTACTCAGACCTGTCAAAGGCTAATATGTTTGTTGTTAAATTTGTGGTCAGCCTGATGCTTTTCCCCCTTTTTTAACTGACAATGTCTGGGTGACAAGATGGCTCCAGATAATCACAAGCTTGTTTCTGGACTTTTGTTAACTGTTGAAGAGAAAGGCAAACACATGGAATTCGAGAACATTGGATTCGAGAAACATTCCAGTCAAGCCAGCACAATGTTTTAGCAGATAGGAAGTCTGTCCCAGACAGACCTACACCATGGCAGCTGTTTGTATATATTATATTCTTTAACCTGGTGCTAATGGTGTAAACATTCCCTTTGCAGCACGCAATGTCTTTTCATCAGGAATCTCCTTTCGGCAACTTGACATCAGCAGAAGATTAAAAGGAACCACGAAAGTCAATAATTCAAGATTCCAGATTTGGAAAATAAGTACTTTATCCCATATCAGGAAGGAGTGATGTGAGAGATGACAAATTAACTGTCCACAAGCTGCTAGGAATTGGAATATTTCCCTGTGGGAATGAACTCGGACAGTTACTATTGAAGATCCGACGAAAATGGACTCCAGGCAGCGGCCTGTCAAACCAGAAAGCAGATAGAAGCAGAAATAACTCTATGTACACTTCAAAATTGTGACCAACTGGAACATTGGAACAGAACAAATTCTACAATGCTCCAAAAATGTGTGGTGATGTTCCACAGAATTGATCAGCGAGCTGGAGTTACAGCATTACCTGACCATTCCTCACATGACAGTCGTGTTACAATAAAGGGAGGATCCTTTATCCCGTTCACCAGCACGGTGGCCAACACCATATTGGATCTTATGCTGAACCGAAAAGCCTGCTGCACTGCAGATATATTCGTTATGGAGGCAGGCGAGATTCCACACAGAAGGACATCTGTCATTCCAGCGCAGAAAGGTTGGCCCAACTTCAGGAGCCAACTGCCCAACTATCGCTGTACAGACTAAGAACTCACAGCAGTGGAAGTGGAAACCTCCCAATTGTGATCGACCCCAAAAGGGGACCCTCAAAACCATGCAAAGACAATTAATATTTTCCACTCTCCTGATCATTGGCCAAGCCCCAGTCCCTGGGCTCGAGCAACTGAAGTTCCTCGTTACCCAAGTGAATACCAGGTTCTCATCTTGACAAGGCAACACATGATCCCAGGGCTGAGATATCTCAAAGTGAAATGTGCAGCATCCCTCTGTGCATTGTGCAGAACAGCCTAACCTGCACACGACCACTGAGTGCTCATCAACCTAGACCCCTTCGACACCACATCAGTGATTTGGCAAACCTGATCCCCACCCGGGGACAGTGAGATCAGAGTTTGTGCATGAAATGGACATCCTCAAACAGATGGATCATAAATACTCTGCAAGCCTCCCAACATTTGCAAATACCAGGATTTGGTTCTTTCAGATGTCTGAACCAGGATTTAAACCTCAGAAAGAGGATGCAGTGGGGAAAGACCATTTCCCCTGCTGAATGTGTGTTTTATATGCTGATATGAATGGACCAATACCTGCACAGAACTGCAACTCATATCCCACCTTCCATGAGTCAATATGTGAATTTAAATTATTTTCATTCACTACAGGGAACGTGTTTGATTTCACAACCAAAATAAAAACGCTTTAATATAGCACCCGATCGCAAAAACACTCCAGCCAAGCTAACAGAATGGCTTCAAAAATGTAACTTCTGCCACCACCACTTGTGAACAAAGACAATTATTTGCATCTCCTGGCCTCCAACCTGCTGCTAATGTCATAAGCTTTATTCCTGCCAACACACGATAGCTTCTAAACCAGGGTCATGGTATCGTAAAACCCGAAACCAGTGTTTTCAATAAGAAAAGGTGCATATGAGGGCCCAGGGGCAATGTCATAAGAACACAAGAACATAAGAAATTGGAGCAGGAGTAGGCCATCTAGCCCTTCGAGCCTGCCCCGCCATTCAATAAGATCATGGCTGATCTGTTGTGGCTCAGTTCCACTTTCCCGCCCTCTCCCCATAACCCTTAATCCCCTCTCTTATCATGAACCCATCAACCCGCTTCTTAAAAATATTTAGCGAGGCAGCCTCCACCGCTTCAACGGGCAGAGAATTCCAGAGATTCACCACCCTTTGAAGAAGTTCCTCCTCAACTCCGTTCTAAACCGCCTCCCCTTTATCTTGAGGCTGTGCCCCCTAGTCCTACTGTCTTTTTTGAGCAGGAAGAGTCTCTCCACCTCTATCCTATCCATCCCATTCATCATCTTATACGTCTCAATGAGATCTCCCCTCATTCTTCTAAACTCTAACGAGTACAAGCCTAGTTTATTCAGCCTCTCCTCATAGCTCAATCCCCTCAACTCCGGTATCAGCCTAGTAAACCTCCTCTGCACTCCCTCCAGGGCCAAAATATCCTTGCGCAGGTGCTGGTCACTGGACTATTAATACAGAGATTTTGGACAATGTTCTGGGGGGCCCTGTTTCAGGTTCCAGTCAAGCACAATACTTCAATGAAAATCTGGAATTAAGCGTTTAACGATTACCTTAAATCATTGTCAAGTTTTGTGAATAAAAAATCAGTTTTTATGTTCTTCTTCAGGTTATAAGATCTGTTGTCATTCCCTGTTGTGACCTACATGTGATCCCAGATCACTAATAATAAAGTTGACACTTGAAAAATAGCTTTTGAATTATTTTCGTTTCAAGTTTGGAATTGGCATTAAATGCTGTCTCAACCACAGTTGCCCTTGAAAGGGTAAGGAAAAAATTCTGACTCCTATTAAAAACTTCAAGTTTCCACCCCAGTAGAATGCATTTTTTGTCCATTAACTCAAATGTCCATAACTCAAAAAGACCGGAGTCCCTCGCTCAAACCTAGATTCATTTACAATATTAACAATGGTAAGGTAGATACTGCCCAGTAGAAAGTCTGTTCTGTTGACACCCAGGAGAAATTGTCATTCGAGAAAAGTAAAACTGCTTCCATTTTATCATTTTTTTTCTCAATATTTAATGAATTAACAAATATTTTAAAGTGATATCCCATCATCTCCTTCAATTGTGCTCTGAACTTAGTCTGGGTCACAGCATAAATTCAAGCTTTTGTGCAGCAATTCAGGAGCTGGAGCATGAAGGTCGTTTCTCGCACACAGTTATGCATAAATACATAGGTAAAATCCATCCAATGCATTCTGACCCATGAAGAATTTACCAATAAAAGTAACCATAAGTATATAAAACTCCTCAAAATTACAAGCAATTGAATGATGCATTTCCTTCTCCCCTCTATCTCTGGGTCTCTGGGAGCCTTCTCACAATTTTGAGCTCAGAGTCTCCGGCAGGCTGTACTTTTCACCAGAATGTTTCTGATTGTGAAAACATTGATCAGCAGAATAAGAACAAATGGGACCACCGAGTTTAAAATGTGATGAAAGAACTCGATTGGTCCCTAGGAAAGTTGACAATCGAACATCCTCTGATGTAGAGCATAACCAGGGTTGGTTCACCAGTGCATACCAGCCTGTTAGCATGAAGTAACAAAAAATATTTTTCAAACAACTCAGGAGAGTCACAGTTCTTAGAACCATAGTAGCCATTTTCTCAATGCAGTGTTTATATTTGAACTTTTGATAACAAATGACCCAAAAGCAATCAAAAGTGAAAGTGACGGTGAACCAGAGTGAACAGCCAGTAGCTGCATAAAGCAGGATGGTGTGTATATTGCACAAAGCGATGGACTCCACAAAAAGATGAGTGAGTAGAAACACAAAGGGTGACATGGTAGCACAGTGATTAGCACTGCTCTCTGACAGCGCCAGGGACCCTGGTCCAATTCCAGCCTCAGGTACTGTCTGTATGGAGTTTCCACATTCTCCCTGTGTTTGTGTGTGGCTTTTCTCTGTTGCTGCCATTTCCTGCCACATTCTAATGCTGTGTAGGTTAGCTGGATTGGCCATGCTGTGTTGCCCCTTGGTGACCAAGAAATTGATGGCTTGATTCAGGAGCCATGACAAATGTGTGGGGTTCCAGGTATGGGGCAGGGTGGTGAACCAGGATACTCTTTAGGAAATTGCTTGCAGGCTCGATGGATGTATAGTCTCTTTCAGCAGTGTAGGGAGGTTTTGGGAATTGTTCCGATATTAAATAATCTTTGCACATGCAAAGGTAAATAATGTGCCCAATTATAGTGTGACAGAGAGGAATGGTCCAATTAGGACCAGTGGGACGGAGCTCGGTGGTGTGGGGTTATTGTTAATTTGCGGGGTCAGTATCCTGTAGCTGATCATTACCCAATCCTGCTGACATTGTTCAAGGGAATGAGTTCAATCTTCACACCATAGAACCACAGAACATTACAGCTCAGAAACAGGCCTTTTGGCATTTTTCTGCCTGGTCCCACTGACCTGCACCTGTACCATATCCCTCCACACCCCTCTCATCCATGAACCTGTCCAAGTTTCCCTTAAATGTTAAAAGTGAGCCCACATTTACCACTTTATCCGGCAGCTCATTCCACACTCCCACCACTCTCTGTGTGAAGAAGCCCCGCCCCTAATATTCCCTTTAAACTTTTCCCCCTTCAGCCTTAACCCATGTCCTCTCGTCTTTTTCTCCCTGAGCCTCAGTGGAAAAAGCCTGCTTGCATTCATTCTATCGAAACCCATCTCATTTTATACACCCCTATCAAATCTTCCCTCATTCTTCCACACTCCAGGGAATAAAGTCCTAACCTATTCAACCTTTCTCTGTAACTCAGCTTCTCAAGTCCCAGCAACATCCTTGTAAACTTTCTTTGTAATCTCTCAACCTTATTAATATCCTTCCTGTAATGAGGTGACCAAAACTGCACACAATATTCTAAATTCGGCCTCACCAATGTCTTATACAACATCAACATAACATTCCAACTCTTATACTCAATACTTTGATTTATAAAGACCAATGTACCAAAAGCACTCTTTATGACCCTAATCTACCGGTGACACAACTTTTAGAGAATTATTTATCCGTATTCCCAGATCCCTCTGTTTTACTCTTCAGTGTCCTACCATTTATCTTGTATGTTCTACCTTGGTTTGTCCTTCCAAACTGCAATACCTCACACTTATCTGCATTAAACTCCATCTGCCATTTTTCAGCCCATTTTTCTAGTTGGTCCAAATCCGTCTGCAAGCTTTGAAAACCTTTCTCACTGCCCACTACACCTCCAATCTTTGTATCATCAGCAAATTTGCTGATCCAATTTACCACATTATCATCCAGATCATTGATATAGATGACAAACAACAATGGACTCAGCACTGATCCCTGTGGCACACCACTCGTCACAGGCTCAACTCAGAGAAGCAATTCTCCACAACCACTCTCTGGCTTCTTCCTTTGAGCCAATATCTAATCCAATTTACTACCTCCCCATGTATATCGAGTGACTGAACCTCCTAAGTGACCCTCCATGTGGGACCTTGTCAAAGGATTACCATTCCCAAGAGATTCAGGATTGATGTGGGGAGAATCAGCTCAGCTTTCCATTTCCCAAAACATTCCCAGGGTTCTTCTTATTTTTGGGGAGCGGACGGGGTGGGAGGTGTTTTGTGTTCCTGTTCTTGGTCATCACTTGGTTTCGCAGGATCGGTGTGAAATAATGATACATTTCCATCCTGTTGATCCGTGCGACAAATCTGCCTTCATGTGCAATAAGCAAGCCAGCTTTTTTTCTCCACATTAACACCCAGCGATCCTCGGGTGTTGTTGGAGAGTCTTCCCAAGTTCTTATTCCTCATCATTATCTAGTCAGACTGGGTTAATGTGTAGAATCATGCACCGTTCCATCTTTTGATAATTTCTCTTTGTCTGTGGATCACTGGAGATGAATCAAATGGAAACAATGTCTCTCCTGCCAATTACTGATGATGTGAAATGAAGGCATTGCTGAAGTGTTAAGCTGCCACCCATTGCATTTTTCTACTTTAGAAAGTGTGTGCCTGTCTGATTTTGAGCCTGTGTCAGGTATGTTATTGCCAGGACTACATTCCAATCTTAAATAAGGCCAGAACACAGAGGACAGAACTAACACGAACGCTTCATCATCATCATCATCCAAGTTGAATATTTTAAACAGACGAGGGTCGCAAAATTAAGGAACCAAATTGGAAAGTAAATGGATGTACAGTAAGCAGCAATGCCTCCTGTGAGCAGCCGAGTGACGGTGTCGAAGTGTTATCCAGCAGGAAGGCTACCACACAACTTCAGGCACAGAGAGTAGAGTTAAATAATAAACACTGCCAGGAATTATTGGTGAAATTGTATTTCCACAATACATTAATTCAAATGTTTGTTAAAATATAACCTGGAAATTATATCTAGAAACATAAAAGATAGGAGCAGAAGGAGGCCACTTGTCCCTTCGAACCTGCTCCGCCATTCATCACAATCATGGCTGATCATCCAACTCAATCGCCTAATCTTGCTTTTTCCCCATAACCTTTGATCCCATTCGCCCCAAGTGCGATATCCAGCTGCCTCTTGGATGCATTCAATGTTTTGGCATCAACTACTTCCGGTGGGAATGAATTCCACAGGCTCATCACTCTTTGGGTGAAGAAATGTCTCCTCACCTCCGCCCTAAATGGTCAACCCCGTGTCCTCAGACTGTGACCCTTGTTCTGGACTCCAGCACCATGGGGGAGAACCCTACCCCACCCCACCCCCCCGTCCCCCCTGCATCTACCCTGTCCAGTCCTGTTAGAATTTGATCAATAATTAGCCTCACAACACCAGGTTAAAATCCAACAGGTTTATTTCATGAATTACAGACCCCACACACCTCGGACATTCTCTGATCCAACTTCTTCCTTCAGGAAAAAGATACAAAAATCTGAAGCCATGTACCAAATGACTCAAGAACATCTTGTTCCGTGCTGCTGTCAGACTTTTGAATGGCCTTACCTTGTATTAAATTGATCTTTCACTATACCCTCGCTATGACTGTAACACAAAATTCTGCAGTCTCTCATTTCCTTTTCTATGAACGGTATGCTTTGTCTGTGTCGCGCACAAGAAATGTGGATAAACGTCGATAAATGTGCAGTGGTCCATTTTGGCAAGACTAATGGGATACAGGAGTACAATATCAAGGGTAGGAGTCTTAGCCGTGTTGAAGAGCAGAAGGACCTTGGGGTCCAGGTCCATAGGAATATTAAATCGGCCTCGCAGGTGGAGGATGTGGTTAAGCAGGTGTATGGTGTACTGGCCTTCATTAAGTTTAGGATTGAGTTCAGGAGTTGGGAGGTAATGCTGCAAATATATAAGGCCCTTGTCAGACCCCACTTGGAGTACTGTGTGCAGTTCTGGTCGCTTCACTCCAGGAAGGATGTGGAAGCTATTGAGAGGGTGCAGAGGAGATTTACAAGGATGTTGCCTGGATTGGGAGGCATGCCTTATGAAGATAGGTTGAGGGAACCAGGTCTCTTCTCCCTGGAGAGACGAAGGTTGAGAGGCGACCTGATAGAGGTTTATAAAATGTTGAGAGGAATAGATAGGGTGGATTCTCAGAGGCTATTTCCCAGGGCTGAAATGGTCACTACGAGAGGACACAGGTTTAAGGTGCTGGGAAGCAAGTACAGAGGAGATGTTTGTGGTAAGTTTTTCACTCAGAGGGTGGTGAGTGAATGGAATCGGCTGCCGTCAGTGGTGGTGGAGGTGAACTCGGTGGGGTCTTTTAAAAGACTTCTGGATGAGTATATGGGATCTAATGGGATTGGGAGTTACAGATATTTCTATGGCTTGGTAGGTATTGATGTGATCGGCACAACTTGTGGGCTGAAGGGCTTGTTTGTGCTGTGGTGTTCTATTTTCTATGTTCTATGTTAATGGATCTGACAATAATAAATCAAATCAAATCAAATCAAATCAAATAGAAGTGATCTCCAATCCCTTTAATCGTGCCATTTTTCCATCCTTGCGCATACGTCAAACTGCAAATTTTGTGACAGTTCTGTTGTCTGAGGTTTATTCACCTTTTGTCGAACTTTGAAAGCTCTCTCAGAACTTTTTGAGGTTCCCACTTTAAACCCCACCCATTTCATTGCAGAATGGAAACAGAAATTTCCCACAGTGCAGAAGTAGGCAATTCGGCTGCTGGATTCCACATTGAATCCCTGAAGAGAGTCCTACCCCAATCCCACCCCACCCCGCTCAATCTCCATAACCCCACACATTTCCCATAGCTAATCCTTCTTATTGAATGGTGGGTCAGGCTCGAAGGGCTGGATGGCCGACTCCTGCTCCTATTTCTTATGTCCTTCTGTTCTTTTAACTCCGGTACCAGTTTGCATTTGTATATCCACCTGCAGTAAATCTTCTCCCCACACTCCTTCCCTTTGAATTTACCATTCTCAAGGACATCAAAAAATTCCTGTTTTAAATTCCACAAAGAGCCGGCAGTTATTTGATGCGATACTAGTTGCTCAGTCCAGGCTCTTCAAATCTCGAATGGATACTGGGAACAGAACGATGATGCAATTTGTTTGTTGAGGGGTTTTTTCAGAAACTCAGATATAAAACTTTTGAAATGAAAGTTGGTGGTTATTTATTCGAGTTAAAGATTTATTACAATAAGAAGGAGTGATATTTAAAGCAGAACAGTACCTCCTTACAGGAATTAGTACTTTGAAAATTACCCCTTAAAGATTTCAGTTTATGCAATCAAATCTTTAGAGGGTCTTCAGATTCTGCCTTCGATACCACTCCCATGGTTTGTGAAATTTTGGTTTATTAATTTATGATGTGCAATATGCAAGCTCTTTTCCTGTCCTTCTGCAGAGTGATAAAACTGTTCCCTGCTCCTGGGAACACAATCAACTCAATTTACTTTTGCTGTCTCAGTGTTACTCCCGGGTTTCTAATATTAAAAATAAAATATTTCATATTCCTGGTGTTTGTTATACAGTTGTAAATCCCCCCCTTAGCTTAACAAACCAATGAACTTACAGGTAACTTTGAAAATGGAAGAAACTGAAGAAATAAAATCTAAACACCATTTAAACATCTAGATTCTGACCAACACACAGGGATCAAAAAGTATATGTTCATGATTATGTTTAAAAAAACTTCCCAAATATTATTGACTTTGATCCATTACATGATGGAGCAGCGAACTCACAACCCAACAACTTCCCTTTTGTTCACGGTATACATTCACCTCTATTGGATAGAGGGTGATATCTCACTCGCTCCTCTGCTCTACCAGATCCATCACCACATATCCTCTCTGCATGTCATCAATCACAAACACTCCCCCAGTGCCTGTTGCACAGATCCTGAAATTCCAATGTGACTAAATACTCCATTAATTCCACATATACTGATACCCACATTGTTTATCTGCTCTATCACTCACCTCACCAGTGTAACGGTTTTCTCACTCCATCTCTGCCAGTTATAACACACACATTCTCCCACTGTGATTTTGTTCGATCCCATCCACTCGCGAATTGCTTGTTTATCTATCACCTGCTCTTATTTTCTGCAGCATTCAAATCTCATCAATTGGTATAAATGCTGAATCATCCATTCCACACATGCTCCTAATGGATGAATCCATTTCCCTCTATAATTACCACCATCGCACCCTCTTCCCGGTATTGGTTTCTGGGAGGTCCATTGTGCTGGTGGAGGTGTGGAGCTGGAGGAAACAGAGGGCTACCAACTGTATTCAATCTTTGAAGGTTACATTTGCTGCTTGCTCTGCAAGGAACTGACTGAGAAGCTTTCGCTTTGCACCAAATCCTAATTCCGTTCAAATCCCACTGCGAGTTTCCTGCAGCGTTTATTACCACTGTTTAGACAGGCTCTCCTACATTGTCAAAAAATGTTCAGCACCACCATAGCAACAGGGTCTTCCTGCCTTTCCCCATATTCACATTTAATTCTCTACAATCTAAAAATACATCAACAGGGTACAACCTGCTCTGCCACGTGTGGCCCTGTCATGTTGGGAAATGTGCAATTAAATCAAGGATTCCATGAATTATTCTTTGCCTGTTATCAGCATCATTGAAATAATTGCACAGTGTGCATAAAGGGATATTTGAGCACATTCTTCAATTGCTCTCTGAATTTCCTCTGGGTCACAGCGTATATACAAGTATTTGTGCAGCAACTCATGAGCTGAAGCATGAAGCCGAACTCCTGAACAATATCATCCATCCAAAGAGCATAATACCCCAAATAATACATCCGCCTGCATACAGAGTATACCATTATTGTTGCCCATAATATGATAAAATTCACTGAGATAGCAAAGAGTAAAATAATAGATTTCCTTCGCTTCTGCATCTCTGGGTCTTTGGTCCCTTTTCCATTGACAGGAGTTTGGAGTCTCGTGCGAGATCTACTGGTCACTAAAATGTGCCTGATGGTGCAAATATTGAACAACAGAATCAGAACAAATGGGACACAGGGGTTTAGAATATGATGACTGAGTTCAACGGCAATCCAGACAGAAGAATCAATGACACTGAAAGGTACAAAACAAAACCATGGGTCGTTCATCAACCCATACCAATTTGCCATCATAAAATACCAAAAAATGTTCTTACAACAGCTCAGAACAGTGATTGATCCCAGGACAACTTTAGCCATTTTGTCGGTGCAAAATTTACTTTTCAGCATGGGGCAACAAATTGTCACAAGTCGATCAAAGGTGAAAGTGACAGTGAACCAAACAGAACAGTCAGTAGCTGCATAAAAGAGCACAGCGTGGATATTACACACATCCATGTCCCAGAGGAATTGGAAATGCTCCTGATAAACAATTGGAATTTGTCTCAATATCACGTCAAAAATAACGACCAGTAGATCTGCAGCTGCCATCGAAACCAGGTAGTGTGTTACACATTTGGAGAGACCACATCTTTCCTGAGAGAGTATTCCAATTGTCATCACGTTAACTTTAAGGAGCAGAAATAAATCCAGATATTAGTCATCAAGCTTTATAGGCACAGACTATGGAAACATTTTGCTGTGTTAATTCATCCTGAGATTTCTGGAATTAACGCAAGCGAAGGGACTGCAAAGTCTGTAAAATACCGCAAAATATTCACAATGAAATGATCAAAGGCATCGTGGTCAAATTGCCAATCTTTCTTCATATCATTGCAATGACTGCCTTCCTATCCAGAAACAATTCAACATTAAGCAACCGATAATGCCGGAAAACATTCAACTCTGATGAATGAACTCAACTGACATTTGGCCGAGCTGTGTTTGACTCTGACAGATTGAAATATTTAACTGGAAATGTTCATGCTGATAGAATATAACCTGCCTGCTCTGATTTCAAAATGGATCTAATTTCAAAGTAACTGCATCCATGGACAAAATCCAAGAGTGCCTGCTGAGTTTTTGGAAGGAAACCTGGAGGTGGTGATGTTCTCATTTACCATCAGTTTTTATCCAGCTGGATAGTGAGGGCTGTGATTTTTAAAGGAGATGTCAATGGTGATTTGCTGAAGTTCTGCAGACCATGCTGAGATGGTGCTCACTGTCATCCGTGGGGAAAGAACATGTTGTTAGAAGAGATGGAAAATAAGCCAGCTCCTTTTATCCTGGGTGATGTTGATCTTCCTGCGTGTAGGTAGAGCTTCACTCATCCAGACAAATAGAGACAACTCCATCACACTGCGGACTTGCAACTCTTAGATTGTGGACGGGCTTTGGGAGTCATAAAGCGAGTTACTACCCGTTGAATTTAAGGCTACTCACCACATTTTGCATTCTCAGATTGAGTATGTTGTTGTGGTTTGATTTCTGTTTGCGGTAACTCCCAATGCATGTTGATACACGGGGCAGGGAGGAGCGGGGACTAGCAGTGTAGCCAATCTGTTGTTGTACTTGTTTCATGAATGTATTTTAAGGATGAAAATCTGTTATCATTACCTGATCTGGCCTTCCTGTGATTCCAGATTCACAGGAATATGATTGACTCCTACATTCCCTCAGGAGAGACTAAAACATCCAAATTTGTGTTCCTTGGTGTTGAAAAGTGACGGGTGACTTTAGTCCAACATAACATCCTAACTGGTATTGATAGAGTAGATCGAACATAGAACAGTGCAGCACAGCACAGGCCCGTCTGCCCTCGATGTTGTGCCGAGCTTTCTCCAAAACTAAGATCAAACGATCCCAGTCCCTATTATTCTGGTTTGTTCCATGTGCCTATCCAATAACCACTTGAAAGTTCCTAAAGTCCAACTCCACAATTCAGTGTCCTTCATTATTGCAATGGAGAGGGATAGGGTCACACGGCAGGGCAAGGTTTATAACTGGGGCAGGGGTAATTATGATGTGATTAGGCAAGAATTAGGGAGCATAAGATGAGAACAGAGACTGTCAGGAATGGGCACAAATGAAAAATTGAGCTTGTTCAAGGAACAAATACTACGTGTCCTTAATAGGTATGTCCCTGTCAGGCAGGGAGGAAATGGTCGAGTGAGGGAACCATGGTTCACAAAGGAGATTGAATGTCTTGTCAAGAGGAAAAAGGGAAGCAGATGAAAGGATGAGAAAACAAGGTTCAGTTGGGTCGCTTGAGGGTTACAAGGTAGCTAGGAATGAGTTTAAAAAGGGCTGAGGAGAACCTGGAGGGGTCATGAGAAGTGGAACCAGGTTTCCTGCATGAGGCTGCAGCAGTCCATGGAGGTGAGGGTGATTTGACTGGGAGACACTGGGAATTTGAAGAGCGCGGTATACAATGGGCAGCGGGAGGGTGGGTGGGAGAGCAATCTTGATGACTGGGTGAAGCAGCGGAGGAAGTGCAATGGGGATTGAAACAAAGGAATAACAGGGGGAGGTTTTGGTGTGTTGTTTTTTCCACTGAGTCAGATGTTATCAGACAATAAATTTTATGAAACTGGGTACACAATATGGAAGCAGACTGAAGCTGCACTCAGAGCCTCCCCACTAAAGGTCAGAGGGTAACAGACACAGACTCTCAGGCAAGGACATGCTTTTAGAATGCAAATAAGGGCTATCACACAAAGGGAACGGGACAGGATGGCACCGACAGGAACTAAATTAAAAAGCACCCCCCCATCCCACCAAATCAGCACCTCTGATCTAATCAAGCAACCCTCTGTGGAGACACCTGAAGATTAGCATCACTAAGGAAGGATCCCTGGCCCCATAAACTCCCTGAGAATAAACACCCATTGTTCAAACCCCGGAGATTCTAGACCATTAATAAACCCATCAGACAGGAACGATTAACACACACTTAAAACATCGTTACAATACTTGAAGACATTGAAACAGGATGGTCAGAGTCGAATACTGTAAACAAAACATTAGCATTTGAATTGTACAGTGTGTCAAGTTCAGGTACCCATTGCGGTGGGTCTTTAAAGCGCTTTCAGGATAGTTTGGATTGTATGTCCTGACTGCACCTCCATCAACGTAAAAAATAAAGCTGTCCCGCTGTTGAACCTGACCCTGAGTCCGTAGTGGTCGTGTTCGCCCACTCACACTAACACAGAACATTGGCGGGTGTCCGGGGAGAGGAGGAGAGGGGGTTGGGGGGAGAGGTGAATAAATCGAACGTTTGAGAAACAGGATTTGGGAGTTGGTGGATGAACTGGAATAGCCAAGGCTGGGGATATAAAATATCCGATGGTGGGAGGATTGAGGCGTGAGTGCTTCATTCCTCATTGTGTGAAGATGCCGGCTTAGACTGGGGTAAACACAGTCAGAACTCTTCAACACCAGGTTAAAGTCCAACAAGTTTATTTGATATTAAACACACAAGCTTTCTGAAATACTGTTCCTTCATCAGGTATGTGGGAACTTTCTCAGCATTCCGAGGGAAATTAGGCGTCTCCCACATTGCTGTTGATTTGGAGTCACATGCCAGCAAATCCAGGCAACGGGGACACTTTTCCTTCTGTGAAGGGTATTATGGATGCTGATGTATTTTTAAGACAATAAACAATGCTTCCGTGGTCAACATCAAAAAGGGAGAGAGAGACAGAAAGAAATAGAGAGAGGGAGAGGAAGAGAGAGAGGGAGAGAGAGAGTGTGACTTACCAGGGACTCCAATAACAGCGAGGAGGGGATAGTAACCAGCCTGAACAACCTGCAGTGCCCAAAGGATCCGGAGTTTCAATGACATCCATCTATAATAGGTAGAAAGGTTGTATATTGCCGCTGATAAGCCCTTCTCCATTATTGTGACCTTGTGATCCGATTTACTCAGATTCTGACCTGTTGTTCCAGCTCTCTCCGTTATTGTTCTTATATTCTCACCCATAGATGTAGCGTTCCAATCTACTGAACTGAGATTGTTTCCCATTGTTTCACCATTCCAGATCATTGGTCTCAGATACAGTCCCATCTCTGGAGCACTTCAATCTATTCCTCATATGCTGAGGAAGCTGCTTTCTCTCTCTTTCACACTGCAGCCCGCTGCAGCTGGATTTCACACTACTGCTGAGGCGATTGGGTGACTCATTGACAGGAATCTCCCTTTAAAAAAGGGAAAATCCCTCGACTGCACCGGGAGGAATCTATGGGGGAATGACATTCATTCCACTCACTGAACAAACAGAATCACTGAAGCCCTTTCAATCGGACAGGATTTCTATTCTATTAACATCCATGACCTTTCTACTTGCAAAGTGCAGCAATGCAATGGAGCTGCCAAATCCCAATAACATCTGGTTAAATGATATCACTACAACCAGTGTGATGCTCTCTCGGGGAAATGTCAAGGGGCTTTAACCAAGGTTAGAGATGAGATTGGCTTCAGAGAAATTGGATAATCCCTGACACCAGAACCAAATAGTGAATGGGAAATGATATCTGGGAATATTGATCAAATGAATAAATTGATTGTTGATGATAGTGTCGCTGACGGCATGTGTCAGTAATTTCAAAGACAGCCGTGTGAAGGGATCAGTTGGGCCGATGTTAAATGTGATTCGCCGAATCAAGCTGTCACAGATCGCGGATTAAGCAGATGGGATTTTCAAACAAGAATTTGAAAAATATCACTCTTCAGCAGCAACACAATATAAGAGAGAATTTTGGTGTCACTGAGCGTGTGCCGCGAGTTATTCATTGGGCTCCTTGTCAGTGGTGTACGAGGCATTGCACCTCTTCCGGGCTCCCTTCACCCTTTCGAGAAACTCCTCCTGCATTAGGCTTGACTTTTCTGTGAGCTCCCCACCCTGGCTCCAGGGTGTGTGTGTGTGTCTGTGTGTGTGTGTGTGTGTGTGTTGTTACAAAACGGGCCATTTAAGATGATGGTTTGCAAGGACACGCTGGGATAATTGGGCGAGAGCTGAAACAGACAGGCTGCAGCCTCTAAAGGAATTTGACAGAGAGAAAAAGGCTGTAGCTTCAAGAGCTGGAATACACAGGATATTGGCCATCTCCAGGACACAGGGCACATTTTGGTCAATTGGGTTGTTTAGCAGACACAGGGATGCCTCATCCCCTTATCTGGAGGGAGGTATGTGACCTCTGTGCCTCCAGCACCTACAGGCATGGCCGTCGGGTTCACACCCAGAGATCGGTCTGGCAGTACCTGTCAGTCAGAGTGATCGAGCCCAGATCAATTGATTGGTAATCGTCAAAAGGATGTGAAAACCGACGCGGTATAAAGGGTGTGGCGTAACGGAAGATTCTCTTTCTCTCTTTTCCCCAACAAACAACGACCAGCATGAGGAGAGGCTCCCCACACAAGTAGGAAGGAAGACCAGAGCCAGAGTATCCGACCAGACCAAAGGACCAGACTACGCAGAGGACTACAGAGACCAGCACACAGATAAAGGCCAACATTTGCCTGGGTACTTGCCAGTCACACATAAGTTAAGTCAAAGTCAGAGTTTGATATTCTATAAGATAACTGACTGTTGATTGGGTGGGTGATTAATAATTGCTCTGGGCTCCTCCATCATTTAGGATGGGGATATTTGTGGAGCCTCCTCCTCGAGTGAGTTGTTGAATTGTCCACCACCATTCACCACTGGATGGGGAAGGACAGTCGAGCTTCGATCTAATCCGTTGGCTGTGGGCAATTTTCAGACCCAGTACGAGAGGGCCGACCAAGATGCCCAGTGTGCTGTCTTGGCCAAAGATCAAGTCAACCGGGTGGGAGCACAATTGGAAGCTGTGTGCACCGATCTGCAGGAGGGAATCAAAATATGACATCAAGCCAGTAAGGAACAGAGATAGGAAACCAATAAAATACCAGGGAAACATTTCCAGGCCGGAATCCCCATCATCAGTTGAAAATGAGTTTCTATTTCCATTCGGGACAGTCGAGGAAGGGGAGATACAGAATGCAGATTGGGGAGAGTTAAACGAGAATGTTAAACTTTATGTTACACCAACGGAAGATTGGGGCCCACCACCATCTTTCCCACTGGACGTCACACCCACCACACCCTCAGATTCCCCTCCAGGAGCGATGAACCCAGTGAGGACTGAACGTCGGGTCGGAGAGGCTCAGGGCCCAGCTGTTACATACACGTTTACAGTGGCACAATCGGCTGAAATTGCAAATAAAATCCCAACTCTGAGCCATCGGCTGACCCACACAGTTTCTTTGTGGAGGTTAGGCAGCAAAAAGATGATGCACGGGTTCGATGAAAGGGAAGGAGTAAAGCTAATAGTCATGTGCTTAAGCAATTCTGTCAGAGCAACGCAAGAAAGCTCCTGTGGAGAACACACTCAATGAAGCAAGGGTTCTCCAATGGTTAGCTCGAGTCTCGCATCTGGAAACAGGAAGTTCAAGGACCCCCAATGTCAAGGTCAGTTAGGGAAGCTTCCCATTTCTTATTGGATGTTGCTGTTCCGTTTCTCCCACAATGCACCTGTGAAGCACTTCAGCCAATGAACCGCCTGTTTATCACTGGAAGTGATCTTTCGCTTCCCACTTCTTAGAAGATGTTGCTGGTCTGACTTCTCTCAGAACGCACCAGTGACAACCCACAATCACCTCTCCCAAACCCTGTAACTCATGTGTTCAAATGGTCAGTGGGAAGACATATGGCTAGTATTGGAATCGTTTCGGTTGGAGGGTCATTAGATTGGTTCCACTGGTCAGCGCAACATCGAGGGCCGAAGGGCCTGGACTGCGCTGGAATGTTCTATGTTCGATGTTCTATTTACTTATTAAATTCCAACAGGACGAGACAGGGTAAATGCAGTGAGGACATTCCCACTGGTGGGGGAGTCCAGAGCCAGGGGTCACAGTCTGAGGACACGGGGTTAACCATTTAGGGCGGAGGTGAGGAGACATTTCTTCACCCAAAGAGTGATGAGCCTGTGGAATTCATTCCCACCGGAAGTAGTTGATGCCAAAACATTGAATGCATCCAAGAGGCAGCTGGATATCGCACTCGGGGCGAATAGAACATAGAACATAGAACATAGAACATAGAACATTACAGCGCAGAACAGGCCCTTCGGCCCACGATGTTGCGCCGACCAGTTACAAAAACAATGACCCACTAGCCTATACCAATCCCTTTTCGTCCATAAACCTATCCAGAGATCTCTTAAACGCCCCCAAACTAGACGCATTTACAACTGCAGCAGGCAGGGCATTCCAATCCCTCACCACCCGCTGGGTAAAGAACCTACCCCTGACATCCGTCCTGTAGCAACCCCCCCTTAATTTAAGGCCATGCCCCCTCGTGCTAGCTTTCTCCATCCGAGGAAAAAGGCTATCACTATCCACCCTATCTAAACCTCTAATCATCTTATATGTTTCAATAAGATCCCCTCTTAGCCGCCTTCTTTCCAACGAAAACAACCCTAAATCCCTCAGTCTCTCCTCATAGGACCTCCCCACCATACCAGGCAACATCCTAGTAAACCTCCTCTGCACCCTCTCCAACGCCTCCACATCCTTCTTGTAATGCGGGGACCAGAACTGCACACAGTACTCCAAGTGCGGCCGCACTAGAGTAGTGTACAGTTGCAACATTACACTGCGACTCCTAAATTCAATCCCCCTACCAATAAACGCCAAGACACCGTACGCCTTCTTAACAACCTTATCTACTTGATTCCCAACTTTCAGGGATCTATGTACACACACACCTAGATCCCTCTGTTCATCCACACTATTCAAAGTCCTCCCGTTAGCCCTATACTCGACACATCTGTTGCTCCTACCAAAGTGAATTACCTCACACTTCTCCGCATTAAATTCCATCCGCCACCTCTCGGCCCAGCTCTGCAACCTATCTAAGTCTCCCTGCAGACTATGACACCCTTCCTCACAATCTACCACACCTCCAATTTTGGTGTCATCAGCAAATTTACTAATCCACCCAACTATACCCTCATCCAGATCATTAATAAAAATTACAAACAACAGTGGCCCCAAAACAGATCCCTGAGGCACACCACTCGTAACTGTACTCCATGATGAATATTTACCATCCACCACCACCCTCTGTCTCCTATCTGATAGCCAATTCCTGATCCAACTTCCTAGATTACCCACAATCCCATACATCTGCATTTTCTGCAGAAGCCTACCATGGTGAACCTTATCGAACGCCTTACTAAAATCCATGTATACCACGTCAACTGCCTTGCCCCCATCCACCTCTTTGGTCACCTTCTCAAAAAACTCAATAAGGTTAGTAAGGCACGACCTACCCGCTACAAAACCATGCTGACTATTTCTAATCAATTCATTACACTCCAAATAACTATAAATCCTATCCCTAATAATTTTTTCTAAAACCTTGCCCACAACAGAAGTAAGACTCACCGGTCTATAATTCCCGGCAAAGTCTCTGTTCCCCTTCTTAAACAATGGAACAACATTCGCTATCCTCCAATCCTCCGGGACTACACCAGAGACCAATGACGACCTGAAGATCTGAGCCAGAGGCTCTGCAATCACCTCTCTAGCCTCCCAGAGAATCCTAGGGTAGATCCCATCCGGACCAGGGGACTTATTTATTTTCAGCCCCTCAAGAATTTCCAGCACATCCCCTTTATCAACCGTAATACTGTCTATTTTACACCCCTGCAACCCAATGTCCTCCTCAGCTATATTCATGTCCCCCTGCGTGAACACCGAAGAGAAATATTGGTTCAATACTTCTCCAATCTCCTCCGGTTCCACACACAACTTCCCCCTGCTGTCTGTAACTGGCCCTAATCTTGCCCTGACCAACCTTCTGTTCTTGACATACCTATAGAACGCCTTAGGATTCTCCTTAATCCTATCAGCCAAAGTCTTCTCATGTCCTCTTTTAGCCCTTCTCAACTCACTCTTCAACTCCCTCCTAGCCAATCTAAAGCTTTCTAGTGCACTATCTGAGCCCTCCAATCTCATCCGAACATAAGCCTCCTTTTTCTTTTTAACCATCGACTCAACTCTTTTAGTGCACCACGGTTCCCTAGATCTACCAAATCCACCATGCCTGACAGGGACATACCTATCAAGGACTCGCAGTAGCTGCTCCTTGAAAAAACTCCACATTTCAGACGTTCCCAGTCCCTGTAATCCCCTAATCCAATCCATGCTTCCTAATTCACTCCTGATAGCCTCATAATCGCCCTTACCCCAGCTAAAATTGCTGACCCGAGGTTCATGCCTATCTCTTCCCATCACTAAGGTGAACGTAACCGAATTGTGGTCACTATCACCAAAATGCACACCAACTTCCAAGTCTAGCACCTGGTCTGGCTCATTTCCCAGCACCAAATCCAATAAATAAATAAATAAATAAATAAAAATAAATGGGATCAAAGGTTATGGGGAAAAAGCAAGATTAGGCGATTGAGTTGGATGATCAGCCATGATTGTGATGAATGGTGGAGCAGGTTCGAAGGGACAAGTGGCCTCCTTCTGCTCCTATCTTTTATGTTTCTAGATATAATTTCCAGGTTATATTTTAACAAGCATTTGAATTGATAATGTATTGTGGAAATACAATTTCACCAATAATTCCTGGCAGTGTTTATTATTTAACTCTACTCTCTGTGCCTGAAGTTGTGTGGTAGCCTTCCTGCTGGATAACACTTCTACACAGTCACTCGGCTGCTCACAGGAGGCATTGCTGCTTACTGTACATCCATTTACTTTCCATTTCTTAATTTTGTGACCCTCATCTGTTTAAAATATTCAACTTGGATGATGATGATGATGAAACATTCGTGTTAGTTCTGTCCTCTGTGTTCTGGCCTTATTTCAGATTGGAATGTCGTCCTGGCAAAAACATACCTGACACAGGCTCGAAATCAGACAGGCACACACTTTCTAAAGTAGAAAAATGCAATGGGTGGCAGCTTAACACTTCAGCAATGCCTTCACTTCACATCATCAGCAATTGGCAGCAGAGACATTGTTTCCATTTGATTCATCTCCAGTGATCCACAGACAAAGAGAAATTATCAAAAGATGGAACGGTGCATGATTCTACACATTAACCCAGTCTGACTAGATAATGATGAGGAATAATCTGGAATGATCTGGAGGAGGGAACCGAGTGTATGGTGTCGAAGTTTGCTGATGACACCAAGATTGGTGGAATGGCAAATTGCGCGGAGGGTGTGGAGAGTCTGCAGAAGGATCTAGATAGGCTGGGCGAATGGGCCAGGAACTGGCAAATGGAATTTAATGTTGGCAAGTGCGAGGTGGTCCACTTTGGTAGGAATAATGGTAGGAAGGATTATTACTTACGTGGCGAAAAACTGCAGCAGGCGACGGTGCAGAGGGACCTCGGGGTCCTTGTGCATGAGTCGCAAAAACCCAGCCTGCAGGTGCAGCAGGTGGTCAGGAAGGCGAATGGGATGCTGACCTTCATAGCGAGGGGGATTGAATATAAAAGTAGGGAGGTCTTGCAGCAGCTGTATAGGGCATTGGTGAGGCCGCAGCTGGAGTATCGTGTGCAGTTTTGGTCGCCGCACTTACGCAAGGATATTTTGGCCTTGGAGGGAGTGCAGAGGAGGTTTACTAGGCTGATACCGGAGTTGAGCTATGAGGAGAGGCTGAATAAACGAGGCTTGTACTCGTTAGAGTTTAGAAGATTTAGGGGAGATCTCATTGAGACGTATAAGATGATGAATGGGATGGATAGGATAGAGGTGGAGAGGCTCTTCCCGCTCAGAAAGGTCAGTAGGACTAGGGGTCACAGCCTCAAGATAAAGGGGGGCGGTTTAGAACGGAGTTGAGGAGGAACTTCTTCACTCAAAGGGTGGTGAATCTCTGGAATTCTCTGCCCGTTGAAGTGGTGGAGGCTGCCTCGCTAAATATTTTTAAGACGCGGGTTGATGGGTTTTTGATAAGCGAGGGGATTAAGGATTATGGGGAGAGGGCGGGAATGTGGAACTGAGACACGACAGATCAGACATGAACTTATTGAATGGCGGGGCAGGCACGAAGGGCTAGATGGCCTACTCCTGCTCCTATTTCTTATGTTCTTATGTTCTAATAAGAGCTTGGGAAGACTCTCCAACAACACCCGAGGATCGCTGGGTGTTAATGTGGAGAAAAAATGCTGGGTTGCTTATTGCACATGAAGGCAGATTTGTCACAGGATGGAAATGTATCGTTATTTCACACCGATCCTGCGAAACCAAGTGATGACCAAGAACAGGAACACAAAATGCCTCCCACCCCCTCCCCGTTCCCCGAAAAAAGCAGAACACTGGGAATGTTTTGGAAAATGGAAAGCTGAGCTGACTCCCTCCACATCAATCCTGAATCTCTTGGTTATGGTACAAAGCTTGAACTCATTCCTTTGAACAATGTCAGCAGGATTGGGTAATGATCAGCTACAGGATACTGACCCCGCAAATTAACAATAACCCCACACCACCGAGCTCCGTCCCACTGGTCCTAATTGGACCATTGCTCTCATTTATACTATTATCTGTAGCATTATTTACCTTTGCATGTGCAAGGATTATTGAATATCGGAACAATTCCCATAACCTCCCTACACTGCTGAAAGAGACTATACATCCATCGAGCCTGCAAGCAATTTCCTAAAGAGTATCCTGGTTCACCACCCTGCCCCATACCTGGAACCCCACACATTTGTCATGGCTCCTGAATCGAGCCTACAATTACTTGGTCACCAAGGGGGAACACAGCATGGCCAATCCAGCTAACCTACACATCTTTAGAATGTGGGAGGAAATGGCAGCAACAGAGAAAAGCCACACACAAACACAGGGAGAATGTAGAAACTCCATACAGACAGTACCTGAGGCTGGAATTGGACCAGGGTCCCTGGCACTGTAAGACAGCAGTGCGAATCACTGTGCTACCATGTCACCCTTTGTGTTTCTACTCGCTCATCTTTTTGTGGAGTCCATCGCTTTGTGCAATATACACACCATCCTGCTTTATGCAGCTACTGGCTGTTCACTCTGGTTCACCGTCACTTTCACTTTTGATTGTTTTTGGTCATTTGTTCTCAAAAGTTCAAAAATAAATACTGTATTGAGAAAATGACTACTATGGTTCTCGGAACTGTGACTGTCCTGAGTTGTTTGAAAAATATTTTTTGTTATTTTATGCTAACAGGCTGGTATGCACTGGTGAACCAACCCTGGTTGTGCTCGATATCAGAGGATGCTTGATTATCAACTGCCCTCGGATCAATCGAGTTCCTTCATCACATTTTAACCCTGGTGGTCCCAATTGTTCTTATTCTGCTGATCAATGTTTTCACAATCAGAATCTTTCTGGTGAAAAGTACAGCCTGCCGGAGACTCTGATCTCAAAATTGTGGGAAGGCTACCAGCGACCCAGAGATAGAGGGGAGAAGGAAATCCATCATTCAATTGCTTGTAATTTTGGGGAATTTTATATACTTATGGTTCCTTTTATTGGTAAATTCTTCATGGGTCAGAATGCATTGGACAGATTTTACCTATGTATTTATGCATCACTGTGTGCGAGAAATGACCTTCATGCTCCAGCTCCTGAATTGCTGCACAAAAGCTTGAATTTATGCTGTGACCCAGACTAAGTTCAGAGCACAATTGAAGGAGATGATGGGATACCACTTTAAAATATTTATTAATTCATTAAATATTGAGAAAAAAATGATAAAATGGAAGCAGTTTTATTTTTCTCGAATGACAATTTCTCCTGGGTGTCAACAGAACAGACTTTCTACTGGGCAGTATCTACCTTACCATTGTTAAGTATTGTAAATGAATCCAGGTTTGAGCAAGGGACTCTGGTCTTTTTGAGCTATGGACATTTGAGTTAATGGACAAAAAATTCATTCTACTGGGGTGGAAACTTGAAGTTTTTAAAAGGAGTCAGGATTCTTTCTTTACTCTTTCAAGGGCAACTGTGGTTGAGACAGCATTTAATGCCAATTCCAAACTTGAAACAAAAATAATTCAAAAGCTATTTTTCAAGTGTCAACTTTATTATTAGTGATCTGGGATCACATGTAGGTCACAACAGATCTTATAACCTGAAGAAGAACATAAAAACTGACTTTTTATTTACAAAACTTGACAATGATTTAAGGTAATCGTTAAATGCTTAATTGCAGATTTTCATTGAAGTATTGTGCTTGAGTGGAACCTGAAACAGGGCCCTCAGAACATTGTCCAAAGTCTCTGTATTAATAGTCCAGTGACATTGCCCCTGGGCCCCCATATACACCTTTTCTTATTGAAAATACTGGTTTCGGGTTTTACGATACAATGACCCTGGTTTAGAAGCTATCGTGTGTTGGCAGGAATAAAGCTTATGACATTAGCAGCAGGTTGGAGGCCAGGAGATGCAAATAATTGTCTTTGTTCACAAGTGGTGGTGGCAGAAGTTACATTTACAAAGCCATTCTGTTAGCTTGGCTGGAGTGTTTTTGCGATCGGGTGCGATACTCAAGCGGTTTTTTTTGGTTTTGAAATGAAACACGTTCCCTGTAGTGAATGAAAATAATTTAATTTCACATATTGACTCATGGAAGGTGGGATATGAGTTGCAGTTCTGTGCAGGAATTGGTCCATTCATATCAGCATATAAAACACACATTCAGCAGGGGAAATGGTCTTTCCCCACTGCATCCTCTTTCTGAGGTTTAAATCCTGGTTCAGACATCTGAAAGAACCAAATACTGGCATTTGCAAATGTTGGGAGGCTTGCAGAGTATTTATGATCCATCTGTTTGAGGATGTCCATTTCATGCACAAACTCTGATCTCACTGTCCCCGGGTGGGGATCAGGTTTGCCAAATCACTGATGTGGTGTCGAAGGGGTCTAGGTTGATGAGCACTCAGTGGTCGTGTGCAGGTTAGGCTGTTCTGCACAATGCACAGAGGGATGCTGCACATTTCACTTTGAGATATCTCAGCCCTGGGATCATGCGTTGCCTTGTCAAGATGGGAACCTGGTATTCACTTGGGTAACGAGGAACTTCAGTTGCTCGAGCCCAGGAACTGGGGCTTGGCCAATGATCAGGAGAATGGAAAATATTAATTGTCTTTGCATGGTTTTGAGGGTCCCTTTCAGGGTCGATCACAATTGGAAGGTTTCAACTTCCACTGCTGTGAGTTCTTAGTCTGTACAGCGATAGTTGGGCAGTTGGCTCCTGAACTTGGGCCAACCTTTCTGCGCTGGAATGACAGATGTCCTTCTGTGTGGAATCTCGCCTGCCTCCATAACGAATATATCTGCAGTGCAGCAGACTTTTCGGTTCAGCATAAGATCCAATATGGTGTTGGCCACGGGCTGGTGAACGGGATAAAGGATCCTCCCTTTATTGTAACACGACTGTCATGTGAGGAATGGTCAGGTAATGCTGTAACTCCAGCTCGCTGATCAATTCTGTGGGACATCACCACACATTTTTGGAGCATTGTAGAATTTGTTTTGTTCCAATGTTCCAGTTGGTCACAATTTTGAAGTGTACATAGAGTTATTTCTGCTTCTATCTGCTTTCTGGTTTGACAGGCCGCTGCCTGGAGTCCATTTTCATCGGATCTTCAATAGTAACTGCCCGAGTTCATTCCCACAGGGAAATATTCCAATTCCTAGCAGCTTGTGGGCAGTTAATTTGTCATCTCTCACATCACTCCTTCCTGATATGGGATAAAGTACTTATTTTCCAAATCTGGAATCTTGAATTCTTTAGTTTCATGGTTCCTTTTAACCTTCTGCTGATGTCAAGTTGCCGAAAGGAGATTCCTGATGAAAAGACATTGCGTGCTGGAAAGGGAATGTTTACACCATTAGCACCAGGTTAAAGAATATAATATATACAAACAGCTGCCATGGTGTAGGTCTGTCTGGGACAGACTTCCCATCTGCTAAAACATTGTGCTGGCTTGACTGGAATGTTTCTCGAATCCAATGAGCTCGACATTCCACGTGTTTGCCTTTCTCTTCAACAGTTGACAAAAGTCCAGAAACAAGCTTGTGATTATCTGGAGCCATCTTGTCACCCAGACATTGTCAGTTAAAAAAGGGGGAAAAGCATCAGGCTGACCACATGTTTAACAACAAACACGTGAGCCTTTGACAGGTCTGAGTAATGATAAAACCGTTTAAGACTCATAGCGATGACACATAAGAACATAAGAAATAGGAGCAGGAGTAGGCCATCTAGCCCCTCGAGCCTGCCCCGCCATTCAATAAGATCATGGCTGATCTGAAGTGGATCAGTTCCACTTTCCCGCCCTCTCCCCATAACCCTTAATCCCCTCTCTTATCAAAAACCCATCAACCCGCTTCTTAAAAATATTTAGCGAGGCAGCCTCCACCACTTCAACGGGCAGAGAATTCCAGAGATTCACCACCCTTTGAGTGAAGAAGTTCAAAGAACAAAGAACAACACAGCACGGGAAACAGGCCCTTCGGCCCAACGAGCCCGCGCCGCCGTCCCACTGTCTCAGTGTCCTATTCATGATTTTAGTCTAGGCCTAATGTGCGAGGATCAGGGAGGTCCAATTGAGGGACAATTTAGTACCCAATCCATCAGCCTAAAAGCACATCTTTGGGGATGTGGGAGGAAACCGGAGCACCCGGAGGAAACCCACGCAACCACGGGGAGAACACGCAAACTCCCACAGACACAGGCCCAAATCTATGTGTCCGCACAGCAACAGAGATAGTCTCTGAGCTGTCATGTTGCCCTCGAGATGGTCCAGTTTAAGCACACCGACGACATAAAGCAATAGGCAACTCCCGAAGCAACGTCCAAGAGCAGCCCACTACAACCTGCCGCATGCATGCCCCTTGCTGGACTTAAATGCCTGTGGAGACAAAAAAAATTCATTATTAAACAGGCAAAGACTGTAACATCCCTGTAACATTCCTCCTCAACTCCGTTCTAAACTGCCCCCACTTTATCTTGAGGCTGTGCCCTCTAGTCCTACTGTCCTTTCTCAGCGGGAAGAGTCTCTCCACCTCTATCCTATCCATCCCATTCATCATCTTATTTGTCTCAATGAGATCGCTCCTCATTCTTCTAAACTCTAACAAGTCCAAGCCTAGTTTATTCAGCCTCTCCTCATAGCTCAACCCCCTCAACTCCGGTATCAGCCTTGTCAACCTCCTCTGCACTCCCTCCAAGGCCAAAATATCCTTGCGCAAGTGCGGCGACCAAAACTGCACACAGTACTCCAGCTGCGGCCTCACCAGTGCCCTGTACAGTTGCCGCAAGACCTCCCTACTTTTATATTCAATCCCCCTCGCTATGAAGGCCAGCATCCCATTCGCCTTCCTGACCACCTGCTGCACCTGCAGGCTGGGTTTTTGCGACTCATGCACAAAGACCCCGAGGTCCCTCTGCACCGTCGCCTGCTGCAACACTTTTACACCCAAGAATCATTGATGTGTTATGGGCAGCAGCCCCAAAACATCCGCAATTTTTGCATTCAGCAAGCCTCCCGCATACATTAAATCTGAGAAAATTATCTACTTTATGAGGAATAAAAAGTATTTGAAAAAAGGGGTTAACTGAGCTTGTTTGTTTAGTCACTGTAATGATGTTAATCTCCGTAGATACTCATGATGTCACAAGAGACTTTCTATCTCCTGTTAAGAAGGGGTTCCTATTCACGTGTTAGCTGATGGTGTTCGCAGAAGCTTGACCTCCAGCTCATAAAGTTTAGCAGCGCCAGTGACAAGGAGAGGATCGGTCAGAATCTCAGATCAATAGACTGGAGTGTCACAACGATGCATCAGCATCGAATGACAATGGATTGGAATGTTACAGCAATTGATGATAATCTGGGATTAACACAATTGAATGATACGGCAATGGTTCAGAGTCTGAGAACAACCTGGTGGAATATTACAGCAATGGACAGAGCTTTGTCCTATTGGATTGACAGGCTGCATGAAAATAGCTGGTGGATAACGTCAGCTCATCGGATCACATTTGTAATTCACATTTTCCAGTACTTTTACTATCCCATCCTGGCCATTATTGGAGTCCCAGGTAAATCTCAATAACCAGTTAATAATTAGATAAGAATGTTTAACTATATTTCTCCTCTCGTCCCTTTGTTTGCTGTTGCTGTTTCTGTTGAGTCTCAGTGTTCAGATATTAACATCCCCATGTCCATTCGCATTTAGAATGTTCTTAATAATTCAATTTCTCCACTTTGCTCCAGGTGGAATCTATCATAAACTTCATATGCACCATCTCACAGTCTGACCTGTATTCATGCATCCAGAGAACATTTGTGTTTCGCTGATGTATGAATAACTTTTTTCCTCAGGTGGGTGAAACTGGCTGGGAGGTCCCTTGGTTTTCCCATCATAACGAAATTCCTGATGCAGTGTGTGCTGAGCCATTCGTCCCACTGACCTGCACTTGAACCTTGTCCCTCCACACCCGTCTCATCCATGAACCCGTCCAAGTCTTTCTTAAATGTTAAAAGTGACCCCACATTGACCACTTTATCCGGCAGCTCATTCCACACTCCCACCACTCTCTGTGTGAAGAAGCCCCCCCTAATATTCCCTTTAAACTTTTCTGCTTTCACCCTTAACCCGTGCCCTCTGGTTTTTCTCTCCCCTAGCCTCAGTGGAAAAAGCCTGCTTGTATTCACTCTATCGATACCCATCAAAATCTTATACACCTCTATCAAATCTCCCCTCATTCTTCTACACTCCAGGGAATAAAGTCCTAACCTGTTCAATCTCTCTCTGTAACTATCCAGGTGACTATCCAGGTAAGTCTTAAACGATGCCAGCGTGTCTGCCTCCACCACCCTACTTGGCAGTACATTCCAGGCCCCCACCACCCTCTGTGTAAAAAACGTCCCTCTGTTATCTGAGTTAAACCTCGCCCCTCTCACCTTGAACCTGTGACCCCTCGTAATCGTCACCTCCGACCTGGGAAAAAGCTTCCCACTGTTCACCCTATCTATACCCTTCACAATTTTGTACACCTCTATTAGGTCTCCCCTCATTCTCTGTCTTACCAGGGAGAACAACCCCAGTTTGCCCAATCTCTCCTCATAGCTCAGGCCCATCATACCAGGCAACATCCTGGTGAACCTCCCCTGCATTCTCTCTAAAGCCTCCATGTCCTTCTGGTAGTGCGGCGACCAGAACTAGACACAGTACTTCAAATGTGGCCTAACCAACGTTCCACGCAGCTCCAACATCAGACTCCACCTTTTATACTCTATACCCCGTCCTATAAAGGCAAGCAGATCACATGCCTTCTTCACCACCTTCTCCACCTGTGCTGCCACCTTCAAAGATTTGTGGGCTTGCACACCTCGGTCCCTCTGTGTCCCTTGATGGTTCTGCCATTTATCTTAACACAATGATACAGAAACAGAGGGAGAGACACAGAGAAAAGGTACAGAGGAAAAGTCAGATTAGCACAAATGCAGGTAAAGTTTTACACATCACCAATAACTGATATTTGGGACCAGGAAGAAGGGAAAACAAGGGGGATGGGGAACAATGAGGGGGAGAGAAACAGAAACAGACAATGTGAGTGAGAAGGATGGAGAAAGATTGTTCTCAGTTAACAGTTGAGTTGAACAGTCAGGGGCTAAGGTCTGTGGGATGGATGTATCGAATATTAACAAAGACACCTCTCCCGAGTGGATGATATCTGGGAAGGGATGGGATTAGCAGGAGGTTGGATGGAAGATAAGGACTGCAATGAACAAAGAGATAAGCTTGGTCTCCATTCCAGTTCCACAACAAGTACTGTCTGTGTCGTTGGCCAAAAAGTAAAGAATACATTTGATGTTTAAATTGGCCTGGGAGCAATTAGAATTCATTTTAATGAGGTTATGTTTGTGGGATTCGATTTCACTCTCTCAGCCTCTCCAGTGATCTCCCTGAATTCGATAACCAGGAGAATGGAGTGAGAAAAAGAGGGTGAGTGAGGGGAGGTACGGGGAAAGAGAGAAATAAGCAGAGCAGGGGATAGAGCAAAGTGAGGCAGCATTTGGTGCCTTCACTGCCTTGTCACCGCTCAGCTCATAGTCCCGATCCTGTCAGAGCCTGGTGAAAAGTATAGCAGCCAATCCCAATCCGACTGAAGGGTATAGACAGAGGTAAGGTATTTCCTATGATAGAGACACGTCGGACAAGGGGCCATGGGATTCAAGTGATGGAGGAAGAGGTACAACACAGATATTAGAGGGATGTTTTTCACACAGAGGGTAGTGGGGGTATGGAATGCTCTGCCAAATAAGGTGGTGGAGGCAAACATGCTAGAGTCCTTTAAGAGTAACTTAGACAGGCACATGACTGAGTTGGAGATGGGTGGATATAGGAGAACCTTTCAAATAAGGGTCATTAGCATTGGGGCGTCCCTGGTAATGTAAATGGGTATAGTATGATAATAATGTTTTTTCTCTTTCATTCACAGGTTTTAAGTCGGTCCACCTCGTGTCCAACGAGGGGCATACACGCGATGGGTCGTACTGGGGCTGCTCTTGGTTGTTCGAGATTGGCCTAGTGCTTCATGTTGTTAGTGTGTGCCTAAACTGGACCAGATACTGGGCAAGACGACAGCTCAGTGACTATCACTGATTGCTGTGCAGACACATGGATTTGGGCCGGTGTCTGTGGGAGTTTGCGCGTTCTCCCTGTGCTTGCGTGGGTTTTCTCCGGGTGCTCCGGTTTCCTCCCACACCCCAAAGATGTGCTGTTAGGCTGATTGGCAGGAATAAATTGTCCTTAAATCAGTTTCCCTCAATCTGGATGGCCATAAATCGTTAGACAGGGGTCATGGGTAGAGAGGTGGACTGGTGGTGTTGAGATGGCGGCGCGGGCTCGTTGGGCCGAAGGGCCTGTTTCCCGGGCTGATTTTGTTCTTTGCTCTTTGACTCCAGAGGCAGTTAGAAATATTGAGAAAACAAGTAATATGAGCAGTAGAATATATATGCATCAGCTCCAGCAGTCCAAAGGAGAGGGGTCAAGTGAGCAGAGCGATCGGGAGACCGTGCGAGGGATCAGGGGAGCAGAGAGATACAGAGACAGAATGAGGTGCCAGGTGAGCAGAGAGATACGGAGACAAAGATAGGGAGCAGGGCAGGGGGAATAAGAGACAAGGAGAGGACCAGGGAAGTAGAGGCATATGGAGACCAGGAGTGTGACCAGGGGAACAGACACATATGCAGACAAGGAGAGGGATGACAAAGGAAGATATACGAGAAAAGTCGTGAGATCATGGGTGCAGAAATAAGGAGACAAGGAGAGGGATCGGGGTGGGGATTGCAGAGCAGAGAGATATAGAGACAAGGACAAGACTAGAGTAGCAGAGGGATATGGAGCCAAGGGAACAGTCGAGGCAACAGTGAGACACAGCCAAGGAGCAGAGGGGAGTATGGTAGGATGAGAGAAGAATTGGCGAATGTGGACTGGGGGAGTGCGTTGGAAGGTAGGTCTGCTGAGGAGCAGTGGAGGATCTTTAAGGAGATCTTTCTTGGTGCTCAGCAGAAATTTATTCCGATGGTCAAAAAGGACAGTAGGAGGAGAGGTAATAAGCCGTTGATAATGAAGGAGGTGAAGGAAAGTGTTAAATTAAAAGCGGAGGCGTTTAGATTAGCTAAGAGCAGTGGGCGAGAAGAGGATTGGGAGAGGTTTAAATGTCAACGAAGATTGACAAAGAAGTTGATAAAGGAGGGTAGGAGAAACTATGAAGCTGGGCTAGCACTTAATATAAAAAAGGATAGCAAGAGTTTTTATAAATATATAAAAAGGAAGAGGCTGGCTAGGGTGAACGTTGGTCCCTCAGAGGATGAGAGGGGGGACTTAGTGGTAGGGGTTGGGGAAATGGCTGAGGTCTTGAATAACTTTTTTGTTTCTGTCTTCACGGAGGAGGACATGAATGATTTGCCAAGTGTTAGCAATGGAGAGGTGGTAGGACTGGAGGGTCTTAATGACATTACTGTTACTAGAGAGGCGGTGCTCGACAGACTGGAGGGGCTGATTGTGGACAAGTCCCCAGGACCGGATGGAATGCGTCCGAGGGTTCTGAAAGAAATGGCGGAGGTGATAGTGGATGCCTTGGTGGTTATTTTCCAGACGTCGCTGGATTCCAGGGAAGTGCCGGAAGATTGGAAAATGGCTAATGTTACGCCGTTGTTTAAGAAGGGTGCCAGGCAAAAGGCGGGGAATTATAGGCCAGTTAATTTGTCCATGTATCATCTGAAGCTGCGTCTCAAAGCCCACAGTGATTCATGTCCTGGCCACGAATTAAGGGGGGTAGCTACAGGACGGATGTCAGGGGTAGGTTCTTTACCCAGCGGGTGGTGAGGGATTGGAATGCCCTGCCTGCTGCAGTTGTAGATGCGTCTAGTTTGGGGGCGTTTAAGAGATCTCTGGATAGGTTTATGGACGAAAAGGGATTGGTATAGGCTAGTGGGTCATTGTTTTTGTAACTGGTCGGCGCAACATCGTGGGCCGAAGGGCCTGTTCTGCGCTGTAATGTTCTATGTTCTATGTTCTATGTTCTATGTTAATTTAACGTCTGTTGTAGGTAAAATGTTAGAATCCGTCATCAAGGAGGAAATAGCGAGGCACCTTGAGGGGAACTGCTTGATAGAGCAGAAGCAGCACGGTTTCGTTAAAGGGAAGTCGTGTCTGACAAATTTACTGGAGTTCTATGAGGATGTGTCTAGGGCAGTGGATAGAGGAGAGCCGGTGGATGTGGTCTTTCTTGATTTTCAGAAGGCGTTTGACAAGGTACCTCACAAGAGGTTATTGCAGAAGGTCAGGGGACATGGAGTTGGGGGTAGGGTGTTAGCGTGGATAGAGGACTGGTTGTCAAATAGGAGGCAGAGAGTGGGGGTCAATGGGTGCTATTCGGATTGGCGGTGACTAGTGGAGTGCCCCAGGGGTCGGTGCTGGGGCCTCAGCTATTTACCTTTTATATAGATGATCTGGAGGAGGGAACCGAGTGCAGGGTGTTGAAATTTGCTGATGATACCAAAATTGGTGGAAAGGCAAATTGTGCGGAGGGTGGGGAGAGTCTGCAGAAGGATCTAGATAGGCTGGGCGAATGGGACAGGAAATGGCAGATGGAATTTAATGTTGGCAAGTGCGAGGTGGTCCACTTTGGTAGGAATAATGGTAGGAAGGATTATTACTTACGTGGAGAAAAACTGCAGCAGGCGACGGTGCAGAGGGACCTCGGGGTCCTTGTGCATGAGTCGCAAAAACCCAGCTTGCAGGTGCAGCAGGTGGTCAGGAAGGCGAATGGGATGCTGGCCTTCATAGCGAGGGGGATTGAATATAAAAGTAGGGAGGTCTTGCTGCAGCTGTATAGGGCATTGGTGAGGCTGCAGCTGGAGTACTGTGTGCAGTTTTGGGCACCGTACTTACGCAAAGATATTTTGGCCTTGGAGGGAGTGCAGAGGAGGTTTACTCGGCTGATGCCAGAGTTGAGGGGGTTGAGCTATGAGGAGTGGCTGAATAAATTAGGCTTGTACTCGTTAGAGTTTAGAAGAATGAGGGGAGATCTCATTGAGACGTATAAGATGACGAATGGGATGGATAGGATAGAGGTGGAGAGACTCTTCCCGCTCAGAAAGGATAGTAGGACTAGGGGGCACAGCCTCAAGATAAAGGGGGGGCGGTTTAGAACGGAGTTGAGGAGGAACTTCTTCACTCAAAGGGTGGTGAATCTCTGGAATTCTCTGCCCGTTGAAGTGGTGGAGGCTACCTCGCTAAATATTTTTAAGACGCGGGTTGATGGGTTTTTGACAAGAGAGGGGATTAAGGGTTATGGGGAGAGGGCGGGAATGTGGAACTGAGCCAAAACAGATCAGCCATGATCTTATTGAATGGCGGGGCAGGCTCGAAGGGCTAGATGGCCTACTCCTGCTCCTATTTCTTATGTTCTTATGTTCTTATGAGATGGGCATGGGAATAAGAGAGATGTGGAACCAAATAGAGAAAACAGTAGAGAAGAGAGTTAATGACAGAACGGGAGGAAAGAGGCACAGAGACATACTGAGGGACCAGCTAAAAGCAGAAATACGTAAACATGGAAAGTAACTATGCCAGCATAGACATACAGTGACAAGGAGGGGGACAAGGATCTAGAGAGCAAACAGATACAGAGACTAAGATTCAGAGCAGGGGAACCGAGAGGTACAGCGATGAGGATTGTGACCTGGGGAACAGAGATATGTGTAGACCTGGACAGGGGTGAGTGGAGTGGAGAGATATGGAAACAATTCGCAGAATGAGGATCTGAGGACTGTGAAGCCATGGGTCAGAGCTGGGTAGCTGGTAACTGGGAACCCAAAGAGCTGGATCAGATGGAGACAGTTTTATAACCAAGGCAACGACCCGGAGAAAGGCACTGGGAGGAGATGTATTGAAGAAGAATATTGTCATTGCACACAACATAAGGATAATTACTTTACCCTGACTTGGTGCTGCCTGCTGGGAAGCATACGCCTTTCTGAAGCAAATGCCATCATGCCTTAACTTGTTCAGTAAATTATGGTGAAATATCCAAACAGGTTTTCTTTTGAAATCCGAAAACTCCATGTCGACATTTACAGAAATATCCAACCTGCTTGTTCCATCCTCACATGAATGACCCAGAGGCGATTCAATCTGAAAACTGAAACAGCCTTTGCCTGTTTTAATGACACTCCCTTCCATGTTCCTGCTTAATGTTGTATTCTTACTGCTTTGCTCAAACCGATGTGTTAGTAATAATTTATCAAAATTCACTGGACTCTGGGGAAGTGTCGGCTGATTGGACAATAACTAATGCTACACCGCTGTTTAAAAAAGGAAGTAGACAAAAGATGTGTAACTACAGGCCGGTTAGCTTAATGTCCGTAGTTGGGAAAATGCTGGAATCCATCATTAAAGAAGAAATAGCAGGACACCTGGAAAAGATTGGTTTGATCAAGTAGACGCAGCATGGATTCATGAAGGGAAAGTCGTGTTTGAAGAATTTACTGGATTTTTATGAAGATGTAATGAGTGCGGTTGACAGAGGGGAACCAGTGGATGTGGTGTTTTTAGATTTCCAGAAGGCTTTCAATAAGGTGCCTCACAAAATGTTGCTGCAGAAGATTAAGGTTCACGGAGTTGGGGGGAAAGTGTTAGCCTGGATTGAGGATTGGCTATCTCATAGGAAGCAGAGAGTTGGAATAAATGGGTGTTCTCCTGCTTGGCAGTTGGTGACTAGTGGCATGTCACAGGGATCGGTGCTGGGGCCTCAACTGTTTACCATATGCATAGACGATCTGGAGGAGGGGACCGAGTGTAGGGTAACAAAGTTTGCTGATCACACAAAGACGAGTGGAAAAGCGAATTGTGTGGAGGATGTGGAAAGTCTGCAGAGGGATCTGGATAGGCTGAGTGAGTGGGCAAGGATTTGGCAGATGGCAAGTGTGAGGTTATCCACTTTGGAAGGAATAATAGTAAAATGGACTATTATTTTAATGGTGAAAAATTACAACATGCTACGGTGCAGAGGGACCTGGGGGTCCTTGTGCATGAATCGCAAAAACCCAGCCTGTAGGTGCAGCAGGTGATCAAGAAGGCGAATGGGATGTTAGCCTTTATAGTGAGGGGGATAGAATATAAAAGTAGGGAGGTCTTGCTGTAATTGTACAAGGTGAGGCTGCAAATACAGTATTGTGTGCAATTTTGGTCCCTGTATTTGCGAAAGGTTATATTGGGTTTGGAGGGAGTACAGACAAGGTTCACCAGTTTGAAACCGGAGATGAGGGGGTTAGCTTATGAGCAGAGATTGAGTAGATTGGACCTGTATTCGTTGGAGTTTAGAAGGCTGAGGGGTGATCTTATAGAGACATATAAGATAATGAAGGGGCGAGATAGGGTAGAGGCAAAGAGGTTCCTTCCACGTAGAAAGGAAACAAGAACTAGAGGACACAGCCTCAAAATAAGGGGGAGTCGGTTTGGAACAGAGTTGAGGAGGGACTTCTTCTCTCAGAGGGTAATGAATCTCTGGAATTCTCTGCCCATTGAAGCAGTGGAGGCCACCTCGTTAGATATGTTTAAGTCACATTTCTGATCAATAAGGGAATTAAGGGTTACGGGGAGCAGGTGGGTAAGTGGAACTGAACCACTATCAGATCAGCCATGATCTTATTGAATGGCGGGGCAGGCTCGAGGGGCTGGATGGCCCACTCCTGCTCCTATTTCTTATGTTCTTATATTAGATGTTGAATTAACATGTGTATAATTTCAGGCTATCTGTCACTCCCCTGTCTCTAACACAACTAAAAATAAAATACTGCTGAAGCTGGAATCTGAAACAAAAAACAGAACATTCTGGAAAATCTAAGCAATTCTGAGAGTGTCTGTGAAGGGAGAATGGAGTCAGAAGTCTGACACCAGGTTTAAGTCCAACCAATTTTCTTTCCAATTTATTTAAGGGAGAGTGGATGCAACGCTGTGAGTCTCCGTGACCCTTCATCAGCGCTCGGAGAATTCCCACCATCCTTTGTTTTTCTCAGGGAAAGTTTTGTTGATTTTGTCAATTCCAAGTCTGCAGAGCGTTCCCCAAACTGCACACACACACACACACACACACACATACTCACACACACAGACACACACACACACACAGACACACACACACACACACACAGACACACACACACGCACACACACACACACACACACACACACAGACACACACACAGACACACACACACACACACACACACACGCAGACACACAGACACACACACACACAGACACAGACACAGACACAGACACACACACACACACACACAGACACACACACAGACACACACACACACACACAGACACACAGACACACACACACACAGACACACACACGCACACAGACACAGACACACACACACACACACACAGACACACACACACACACACACACACAGACACACACAGACACACACACACACAGACACACACACACACACACACGCACACAGACACAGACACACACACACACACACACACACACACAGACACACACACACACACACACAGACACACACACACACACACACACACACACAGACACACAGACACACACACACACAGACACACACACGCACACAGACACAGACACACACAGACACACACACTCACACACACACACACACACACACACAGACACACACACACACAGACACACACACACACAGACACACACACGCACACAGACACAGACACACACAGACACACACACACACACACACACACACAGAACACTACAGCACAAAGAGGCCCTTCGGCCCACAAGCTGTGCCGATCATATCCATCCCTTCCAGGCCATAGAACTATCTATAACTCCCAATCCCATTAAATCCCAGAGACTCATCCAGAAGTCTTTTAAAAGACCCCAGCGAGTTTGCCTTTACCACCACCGACGGCAGCCGATTCCACTCAGTCACCACCCTCTGAGTGAAAAACTTACCCCTAACATCTCCTCTGTACCTGCTCCCCAGCACCTTAAACCTGTGTCCTCTCGTAGTGACCATTTCAGCCCTGGGAAATAGCCTCTGAGAATCCACCCTATCTACACCTCTCAACATCTTATAAACCTCTATCAGGTCGCCTCACATCCTTCGTCTCTCCAGGGAGAAGAGACCGAGCTCCCTCAACCTATCCTCATAAGGCATGCCTCCCAATCCAGGCAACATCCTTGTAAATCTCCTCTGCACCCTCTCAATAGCTTCCACATCCTTCCTGTAGTGAGGCGACCAGAACTGTGCACAGTACTCAGTGCTGTGCCGGCGACACAGTCTGTTTTGTCCCTTATTCAGTGAACAAAGATTTGTGAATAGACCTCTTGTTAATGAAGCAATATTTATTTACAAACAATTAATAATTACCCCCCCCCCCAATCAATAGATACATGACAGCGCAGAGTCACTGAGCAGAGACTGATAGCCAAGTTCTGCACACATGAGGACGGCCTCAACCGGGTTCTTGGGTTCATGTCACATTATCTGTAATACCCATGATTTGCCTGAACTTGCAACATCTCACATACTGTCCTGTCTGGAGACAATACACATCTCTTTAACCTGTGCTTAATGCTATCTCCACTCACATTGTCTGCACCTTTAGGACTTGAATAGCAGAGTAGCTGTAAAGACTCACATTCTAATCAGTATTCTGTAAACTGTGTGTGCCTTTATATGCCCCGTTTCTGATCAAAACTTTCCACACTCCTGATGAAGGAACAGCGTTCCGAAAGCTTGTGGGTTTACGATCAAATAAACTTGTTGGACTTTAACCTGGTGTTGTGAAACTTTTTACTGTGTTTACCCAAGTCCAACACCGGCATCTCCACATCATTTCATCCATGTATGCAGTTGCTTAGAAATGAGGCCCATTTTGAAATCAGACCCGGCAATTTCTATAATGAGCATTTCCAGGTAAATATTTAAATACGCCAGTGTCAAACGCAACTCGGCCATTCATGCATCAAAACGGAATGTTTTTCAGAATTATCAGTCACTTGATGTCGAATTGTTTCTGGATAGGAAGGGAGTCATTGAAATGTTATGAACAAGGATTTGCAATTTGACCATGCCGCCTTTGATCATTTCATTGTGAATATTCTATGGTATTTAGCAGGCTTTGCTGTTGCTTCACTGCGTGCAATTAATTCCAGAAATCTCAGGATGAATTAACACAGCAAAATGCTTCCATAGTCTGTGCCGATAAAGCTTGATGTCTAATATCTGGATTTATTTCTGCTCCTTAAAGTTAACGTGATGACAATTCGAATACTCTCTCAGGAAAGATGTGGTCTCTCCAAATGTGTAACACACTACCTGGTTTCGATGGCAGCTGCTGATCTACTGGTCGTTATTTTTGATGTGATATTGAGACAAATTCCAATTGTTTATTGGGAGGATTTCCAATTCCTCTGGGACATGGATGTGTGTAATATCCACGCTGTGCTCCTTTATGCAGCTACTGACTGTTCTGTTTGGTTCACTGTCACTTTCACCTTTGATCGACTTGTGACAATTTGTTGCCCCATGCTGAAAAGTAAATTTTGCACCGACAAAATGGCGAAAGTTGTCCTGGGATCAATCACTGCTCTGAGCTGTTGTAAGAACATTTTTTGGTATTTTATGCTGTCAAATTTGTATAGGTTGGTGAACGACCCATGGTTTTGCAGTGTTTCTTTCTTTGTCATGGATTCTCCTGTCTGGATCGCCGTTGAACTCAGCCATCATATTCTAAACCCCTGTGTCCCATTTGTTCTGATTCTGTTGTTCAATATTTACACTGTCAGGCACATTTTAGTGAGCAGCAGGTCTCGCACGAGACTCCGAGCTCCCAACAATGGGAAAGGTACAAAAGACCCAGAGATGCAGAATCGAAGGAAATCTATTATTTTACTCTTTGCTATCTCAGTGAATTTTATCATATTATGGGCAACGATAATGGTATACTCTGTATGGAGGCGGATGTATTATTTGGGGTATTGTGCTGTTTGGATGAGGGATTCTGTTCAGGATTTCGGCTTCATCCTACAGCTCATGAGTTGCTGCACAAATACTTATATATACGCTGTGACCCAGAGGAAGTTCAGAGAGCAGTTGAAGAATGTGCTTAAATGTCCCTTTGCGCTCGTTGTGCAATTATTTCAATGATGCTCATAACAGGCAAAGAATAATTCATAGAATCCTTGATTTAATTGCACATTTCCCAATGTGACAGGGCCAAGTGTGACAGTGAAAGTTGTGCCCTGTTGATGTGTTTATTGATTGTAGAGAATTAAACCCGAATATGGGGAAAGGAAGGAAGACCCTGTTGCTATGGTGGTGGTGAACATTTTTTGACAATGTAGGAGAAGCCTCTCTAAACGGTGGTAATAAACGCTGCAGGAAACTCGCAGTGGGATCTGAATAGAATTAGGATTTGGTGCAACGCTGAAACTTCTCAGTCAGTTATTCACAAAAGAAGCAGCAAATTTAACCTTTGAAGATTGAATACAGATGGATAGCCCTCTGTCTCCTCCACCTCCACCAGCACCATGGACCTCCCAGAAACCAATACCAGGAACAGGATGCAATGGTGGTAATTATAGAAGGAAATGGATTCATCCATTCGGAGCATGTGTGGAATGGATGATTCAGCATATATACCAATTGATGAGATTAGAATGCTGCAGAGAATAAGAGCAGGTGATAGATAAACAAGCAATTCGCGAGCGGATGGGATAGAACAAAATCACAGTGGGAGAATGTGTGTGTTATAACTGGCAGAGATGGAGTGAGAAAACCGTTACACTGGTGAGGTGAGTGATAGAGCAGATAAACAATGCGGGTATCAGTATATGTGGAATTAATGGAGGATTTAGTCACATTGGAATTTCGGGATCTGTGCAACAGGCACTGGGGGAGTGTTTGTGATTGATGACATGCAGAGAGGATATGTGGTGATGGATCTGGTAGAGCAGAGGAGCGAGTGAGATATCACCCTCTATCCAATAGAGGTGAATGTATACCGTGAACAGAAGGGAAGTTGTTGGGTTGTAAGTTTGCTGCTCCATCATGTAATGGATCAAAGTCAATAATATTTGGGAAGATATAATATTTATTACGAAATCATGAACATGTACTTTTTGATCCCTGTGTGTTGGTCAGAATCTCGATTTTTATTTCTTCAGTTTCTTTCATTTTCAAAGTTATACCAATAAGTTCATTGGTTTGTTAAGCTATGGGGGGATTGTGTTCCCAGGAGCAGGGAACAGTTTTATCACTCTGCAGAAGGACAGGAAAAGAGCTTGCATATTGCACATCATAAATTAATAAACCAAAATTTCACAAACCATGGGAGTGGTATAGAAGGAAGTATCTGAAGACCTTCTAAAGATTTGATTCCATAAACTGAAATCTTTAAGGGGTAATTTTCAAAGTACTAATTCCTGGAAGGAGGTGCTGTTCTGCTTTAAATATCACTTCTTCTTTATTGTAATAAATCTTTAACTCGAATAAATAACCATCAACTTTCATTTCAAAAGTTTTATACCTGAGTTTCTGAAAAAAACCTCAACAAACAAATTGCATCATCGTTCTGTTCCCAGTATCCATTCGGGATTTGAAGAGCCTGGACTGAGCAACTGGTATCGCATCAAATAACTGCCGGCTCTTTGTGGAATTTAAAACAGGAATTTTTTGATGGCCTTGAGAATGGTAAATTCAAAGGGAGGGAGTGTGGGGAGAAGATTTACTGCAGGTGGGGTATAGGCACGCACACTGGCACCGTAGTTAAAAGGATTAGCTATGGGAAATGTGTGGGGTTATGGAGATTGAGCGGGGTGGGGTGGGATTGGGGTAGGATTCTCTTCAGGGATTCAATGTGGAATCCAGCAGCCGAATTGCCTACTTCTACACTGTGGGAAATTTCTGTTTCCATTCTGCAATGAAATGGGTGGGGTTTAAAGTGGGATCCTCAAAAAGCTCTGGGAGTGACGTCAAAGTTCTACAAAAAGTGAATAAACCTCCGACAACAGATCTGTCACAAAATTTGCAGTTTGACGTATGTGCAAGGATGGAAAAACGGCACGATTAAAGGGATTGGAGATCACTTCTATTTGATTTGATTTGATTTGATTTATTATTGTCACATCTATTAACACACAGTGAAAAGTATTGTTTCTTGTGCACTATACAGACAAAGCATACCGTTCATAGAAAAGGAAACGAGAGAGTGCAGAATGTTGTGTTACCGTCTTAGTGAGGGTGTAGAGAAAGATCAATTTAATGCGAGGTGATGCCATTCCAAAGTCTGACAGCAGCAAGGAAGGAGATGATCTTGAGTCATTTGGTACATGAGCCCAGACTTTTGTATCTTTTTCCTGAAGGATGATGGTGGATCAGAGAACGTCCGGGGTGTGTCGGGTCAGTTATTGTGTTGGCTGCTTTGCCAAAGCAGCGGGAAGTGTAGACAGAGCCAATGGATGGGTGGATGGCTTGCGTGATAGATTGGGCTATATTCACGACTTTTGTAGTTCCTTGCAGTCTCGGGCAGAGCAGGAGCCCATACCAAGCTGTGATACACCAGAAAGAATACTTTCTATGGTGCATCTGTAAAAGTTGGTGAGAGTCCTTGCTGGCATGGCCCAACTTCCTTCATTTTCTGAGAAAGTAGAGGCGTTGATGGGCTTTCCGAACTATAGTATCAGCTTGGAGGGAGCAGGACAGTTTGTTGGTGATCTGGACACCTAAAAACTTGATGCTCTCGACCCTTTCTACTTTCTCCTTTACACTTCCTGAAGTCGATGCAATCTCCTTCATTTTGTTGTCATTGAGGGAGAGATTATTGTTGCTGCACTCGTTCACCAGATTCTCTATCTCATTCCTGTCCTCAGTCTCATCATTGTTTGAGATCTGACCCACTACGGTGGTGTCGTCAGCAAAGTTGAATATCGAGTTGGAGGGGAATTTGGTCACACAGTCGTAGGGATATAAGGAGTATAGTAGGGGGCTGAGAACACAGCCTCGTGGGGCATCGGTGTTGAGGGTGATCGTGGAGGAGGTGCTGTTGCCTATCCTTCCTGATTGTTGTCTGTGAGTTAGGAAGTTCAGGACCCAGTCACAGAGGAATACCGGAAGGAATCTCCGAGTGTCCGAGTTGCCACAGAGCGAGGTGTGTGAATTGTCTAATGTTCAGGTACACGGATAAAACAAACTTGTCTGAGAAGAAAGAGAAAAAAGAGAGAAACAGACACTGGGTCCAAGAGTAAGTACAAATATTGAAGGAGGAGCAGTTAGAATGACAAGGGAGAATGAAGAAAAGGAAATGAAATCTGACATGTAGATAATTGATTTTTGGGGCAACGAATAGGAGGAAAGTGAAGAGGAAAAATAAATAGAACATAAGCTTCGACGCTGGCAAGTAAAGGGAAGTTTCCAGAAAGAAGCCACTTATTTACAGATCACAGCACAGTGACAAAGTAATTTGTTTAATTTACAAGATTTTCCAAATTTGAGGAAAGAGATGGAAGCATATTTTTTCCATTTTTGAAGGTGTATTAGCTGATAACATTGTGATGCAGGGTATGCTGGCAGCGAGTACTCAGCTGGGATTTACATCACCGTCATAAAAAATTTCGATTGACTTTAACAAATTCAAAGAAAATGTTATTCTGAGTGCAGATGAGTTTGTTTCAAAACGACGTGGACAGGGATTGCTAAATGAAGTAGATCTTGAAGATGGAACCAATGAGAAGGAGAGTGCTAGACCCCAGGACACTGATGTTTTGCACTTGGACGTGAATTATGATCATTATTGTGGCATGAAGGTGGAAGGAAGAATATGGAGACTAATAGAAACTAAATTGTACATTTGCAAACATATTTCAGTTCAATGATGGTGTGCTTAAACAAACCTCTGAAAGTAGCAGGACCAAGGTGCTATGTCACTAGATACAGAATCTAAAAGCAAGGGAATAGTACTAACTCTGCCTCACTTTGCTTCAGATAACATCAGACATTATGAATTGTACCAATTCATTCATTTGAACGTTAAATAAAGGTGTACCAGAATGTTTGCCGTAATTCTGGTCTTCAGTTACATGGAGATTATTCAAAGTTTCTGCATGTTCTGCTTAGTGCGGCAAAGATTCAATGAAAATGTTCAGCATCAGACAGGGGTCAAAAAATAGAGAACCAGGAAGCAATTTAACAGCAAAATATGTGTTGACCACGCCTACAATTTACAGCTTTTTGTTCAAATAAACAGAGAACATTCCAGCGCAGTACAGGCCCTTATTGTTACTAGAGAGGCAGTGCTCGACAGACTGGAGGGACTGATTGTGGACAAGTCCCCAGGACCGGATGGAATGCGTCCAAGGGTTCTGAAGGAAATGGCAGAGGTGATAGTGGATGCCTTGGTGATTATTTTCCAAACCTCGTTGGATTCCGGGGAAGAGCCGGAAGATTGGAAAACGGCTAATGTTAAGCCGCTGTTTAAAAAGGGTGGCAGGCAAAAGGCAGGGAATTATAGACCGGTTAGTTTAACGTCTGTTGTAGGTAAAATGCTTGAATCCATAATCAAGGAGAAAATAGCGAGGCATCTTGAGAAGAATTGTTTGATAGAGCAGGCGCAGCACGGTTTCGTTAAGGGGAAGTCGTGTCTGACGAATTTATTGGAATTCTATGAGGATATGTCGAGGGCGGTGGATAGAGGAGAGCCGGTGGATGTGGTGTTTCTCGATTTTCAGAAGGCGTTTGATAAGGTGCCACACAAAAGGTTGTTATAAAAGGTTAGGGGGCATGGAGTTGGGGGTAGGGTGTTAGCGTGGATAGGGGATTGGCTGTCAAATAGGAGGCAGAGAGTGGGGGTCAATGGGTGCTATTTGGATTGGCGGTTGGTGACTAGTGGAATGCCCCAGGGATCGGTGCTGGGGCCTCAGCTATTTACCATTTATATAGATGATCTGGAGGAGGGGGCTGAGTGTATGGTGTCAAAATCTGCTGATGACACAAAGATAAGTGGAAAAGCAAATTGTGCGGAGGGTGTGGAAAGTCTGCAGAGGGATCTAGATATGCTGAGCGAGTGGGCGAGGACCTGGCAGATGGAATACAATGTTGGCAAGTGTGAGGTTATCCACTTTGGTAGGAATAATGGTCGGAAGGACTACTACTTACAGGGTGAAAAGCTGCAGCATGCAACAGTGCAGAGGGACCTGGGGGTCCTTGTGCATGAGTCGCAAAAACCCAGTCTACAGGTGCAGCAGGTGGTCAGGAAGGCGAATGGGATGCTGGCCTTCATAGCGAGGGGGATTGAATATAAAAGTAGGGAGGTCTTGCTGCAACTGTACAGGGCACTGGTGAGGCCGCAGCTGGAGTACTGTGCGCAGTTTTAGTCGCCGCACCTGGGCAAGGATATTTTGGCCTTGGAGGGAGTGCAGAGGAGGTTCACTAGGCTGATACCGGAGTTGAGGGGGTTGAGCTATGAGGAGAGGCTGAATAGACTGGGCTTGTACTCATTAGAGCTTAGAAGAATGAGGGGAAATCTGATTGAGACATATAAGATGATGAATGGGATGGATAGGATTGAGGTAGAGAGATTCTTCCTGCTCAGAAAGGACAGTAGGAATAGAGGGCACAGCCTCAAGAGAAGGGGGGGCGCAGTTTAGAACGGAGTTGAGGAGGAACTTCTTCACTCAAAGGGTGGTGGATCTCTGGAATTCTCTGCCCGTTGAAGTGGTGGAGGCTGCCTCGCTAAATATATTTAAGTCACGGGTAGATGGGTTTTTGGTAGGCAAGGGGATTAAGGGTTATGGGGAGAGGGCGGGAATGTGGAACTGAGCCACGACAGATCAGCCATAATCTTATTGAATGGCGGGGCAGGCTCGAAGGGCTAGATGGCCTACTCCTGCTCCTATTTCTTATGTTCTTATGAGTGTGGGTGAGGGTGGGGCTTGCAATATTGCCGTGTGATATTGTGCAGAATCGACAAACTACACAATGTTCACTTCTACTTCACTCCAATCTGCTCTCTCCCCATTCCCCCAAATTCATCACAGATCCAGTCACATCTCCAACCCAGACACACAGCGAGCCATCGAGTGGAGAATTCACAGAGCGACCACCCTCTGTCCCAGCAGCATCTCCAACCTCAGGTAACTGAATTCCCGGGAAAATTCCCAATGAAATCCTCATCCCCCCGACAGTCGGAAAATCATCTCCGAGACAACATCAGAGCACATTCCTGATAAAGACAGAGGGAATGACTGAGGGGAGCGGGGCACAGTGACTGGGAGGAGTGGGAGGCAGGGATTGAGGGGACCGGGATGTGGTGTCTGAGGGGGGCGTAGCACAACAGCTGAGCGGGGGCCTGGCTGCAGGGGAGTGGGGCGTGGGGGATGGGGGGAGGGCAGGGCGCTGGGACGTTTAATTCAAGATATTTATTTGTTACGACGCAAAAGTTTGATTCCTTCTGCGACATAATGCTGAATCTCCAAGGAGGAATGCCTCACCTCGTAATCAGTTAAAAGTGTGTGCGAGGGTGTGAACTGTTCTTCAGTAACTAACAGAAGCATCTGTCACTTTAAAATGATCGCTGAATGATATGTTTATTGAAGTAACTGGGAACTTTAAACAAGTTATATGCCAAATAAATAAGATTCAAATGAATGCTGGTCAAATCAATACAATATTCATCCATTACATAAGAACATAAGAACATAAGAAATAGGAGCAGGAGTAGGCCATCTAGCCCTTCGAGCCTGCCCCGCCATTCAATAAGATTATGGCTGATCTGTCGTGGCTCAGTTCCACATTCCCGCCCTCTCCCCATAACCCTTAATCCCCTCGCTTATCAAAAACCCATCAACCCGCATCTTAAAAATATTTAGCGACCACTGTGCCACATACAAAGCAGCATAGATCCCTAACATAGAATCCCTACAATGCAGGAGGAGGTCATTCAGCCCATCGAGGCTGAACCAACTCACTGAAAGAACATCTTAGCAGACCCTCTTTCCTCTGGCCATTCCCCGTAATCCCCCCAACCTACACATCTTGGGACAAAAAAGGGCAATCTAATATCGTCAATCTAACCTGCATACCTTTGGACTGTGGGAGGAAACCGGAGCACCCAGAGGAAACTCACGCAGATATGGAGAGAACATACAAACTCTACTGGGTCCCTGGAGTTGTGAGGGCGCAGTGCTAACCACTGTGTCATAGTACAGCTAGTAGTAGGATAGTAAAGAAAATTGAAACTCTCTTCCTCAAACAGCAATTAATGCTACAGCAATTGTTAAATTTGAAAAATGATATTAGTGCATTTTTGCCAATCAAATGGAGGTGCGGCAAAGACAGGTACATGGTGTTAGGTTGCAAATCAGCTATGATCTGCTAGTCAAGTTGTGGCTAAGTGGGTAGCACTCTCACCTGAGTCAGTGGGTTCAAATCCCACTCCAGAGACTTGACCACACAATCCAGGCTGACATTCCAGTGCCGTACAGAGGGAGTCAACAGTGCTACCTTCAGGATGAGACATTAAGCCAAGATCCTCTCTATCCCATCAGGTAGATGTAAATAACATATTTTTCACTATCACTGGGGACAGAGGTAGCAGAAGAGAGATTGCCAAAATATGCTAATCATTCTTCGATACAGTGAGAATGGGTGGGAGATTGCTGCCAGAGATTGGAAAGAGACAAATGTTACCTTACTGAAGAAAAAGTGTGAGGATGTTCTCCGTAAGCAGTCAATTTAACACCAGTGCTGGGTAAGCATGGATTTGTACAAGGTAGAAAGAGAGACAGAAAATGTTGGAAATCCTTAACAGGTCTGGCAGCACATGTGGAGAGAGATGTTTCAGGCCTGTGGTTTTTCATCAGAGCCAGAGACCAGATTTTCAAACCCATTTTAGCATCCTGGACCATCTCGGTCTAGAATGACCATGCTCACAGTGTCAGCTGTATCTCACGAGGACAACACTCACCCCTAACTGTGAGAACATAACCCAGACTAACACTCCAGTGCAGGATTGAGGGGATGCTGCATTGCTGGAGGTGCTGTCTTTTAGAAAAGGCAAAACTCCCTCACTAACTGTGAAGTGCTTTGGGAGAACATGAGGTTGTTAGCGGCACATTACCCACATCTGGAAAACATGAATCAAAACATGAATCAAATGTCAAAACTCAACTACGATCAGTGCAGTTCAGGTGCAGTCAGATGTGAGTCGAGCCCTGACCCAATGTCACCTACCAAAAGGTAATAATAGAATCCAGTCACTGTCAAAAATATAACCAGGTTTTATTGCTTTCAGAAAACTTTTGGATTCCGGTTTGGGTTCCTCTGTCTGTAAGTTCTTTCTGATTTTTTTCCTTTCACAAATTACATGATGCATGGACTTAAGGGATATCTAAAGCTACCAGAGTTGAGAGCTTCTCTATCCCCCTCTCTCTCTCGCTGTCTCTCTGTCGAGATGTACCAGTTCTTCTGTTGGTCTCAGGTTGCTCTCCCCTGCACACTCTGCCATATCTGTGATGCCGCATCAATTTGCCTGCAATAGGATTGGTCTGATGTTGTCAACACCGTCAGAGTCAAATTTCATAGGTTCCTAGTAGCTGAGTGACACTGGCAGGTCAAACTAGAACTTGGGGCATTGTCTCAACATAAGGGGGAAGCAGATTTTAGACTGAGTTGAGGAGGATCTTCTTCACAGAAAGGGTTGTGAATCTGTGGAATTCTCTGCCCAGTTAAGGCAGCCTCATTGAATGTTTTTAAGGCAAGGATAGATACAGATTTGAACAGTAAAGGAATTAAGGTGAGTGGGCGGGTAAGTGGAGCTGAGTCCATGAAAAGTTCAGCCATGATCTTATTGAATGGCGGAGCAGGCTCGAGGGGCCAGATGGCCCACTCCTGCTCCTGGTTCTTATGATCTTCTGAGTGCCTACTTTCACTTGATTGGACTAAATTCAAAGAAATACAGGTTGTCTTGTCAAGATTCCTGCTTGACTTTTTGATAGAAATGGTTGAGCTTGGACTTTGTGTGTTCTTTGCTTTTTAAATTCCAAACCGTGAAACAAACATACGCTTTCAAAGGGACACACAGTGCCCCTCCAGCTTTTTACAATTTTTTACATCTTTACCAATGTCGCATTCCAACTTCACAACAAATTGTATTAGAATATCACCATCTATCATGGTGGGATTCAAACCCAGGTCCACAAACAGTTTCCCTGGGACTCAGGATAACTAGCCCAGTGACAATCCCACTTCGCCACTGTCTTCCCTACATTAACCCCAAAGTAACAGCAGTTTGATGGTTGGTTCTGTTGTTCCCCAATATTGACTGACACAAGTTTCTTTAACCTTTTGTGGATTCAGGGACAGCCACACCTCCCACAGACGGGGAAGAATCGAGTGGAGAATCCAGCGAGCAGTCATCCTCTGTCCCAGCTCCATCTCCAACCTCAGGTAGGTCACATTGTGAGAAAGAGTCGACCCAAACACTTCCCTCACCGTCACCCAAGGGGACATCATTCCCCGAGACTGAGGGAGGCGTGTATTAATGGAGAGTGAGGGAGTGAATGAGTGAAGGGGAATGTAGTGTTTGAGTGAGATGGAGTTTCCTGTTTGAGGAGATTGAGTGTGTGTAATCGAGGGGAAGGGATTTTGGGGACACAGGGAGGTGGGATTCAATGAGGGGTTCGATTGGAAGGGGTTTGTGTGGATAGGGCTGGGGATGAGGCTGGGGTTTGTAATATTGCCGTGTGATATTGTGCAGAATCTACAAACAACACGGTGCTCAGTTCCACTTCACTCCAATCTGCTCTCTCCCCATTCCCCCAAATTCATCACAGATCCACTCACATCTCCAACCCAGACACACAGCGAGCCATCGAGTGGAGAATCCACAGAGCGACCACCCTCTGTCCCAGCAGCATCTCCAACCTCAGGTAACTGAAATCCCGGGAAAATTCCCAATGAAATCCTCATCCTCCCCACAGTCGGGAAATGAGTTGAACAGATAGAATTCCTGCAGTGCAGATGGAGGACATTGAGCCCATGTGTCTGCACAAACCAGAAATTAGCCAACCAATCAGCACCATCTTTCCCACGCTGCACGCATTGTTTGTCCCTGTGAGATTGGGGTTTCTGGTGAATGAGTTCTGATGAGTCCTAGATGAAAAACTTTGACAGCGTTATCTTTTTACTCGACCATCAAGAAATGTGAAGTATTGGCCCAGACGATGCTGTTGGGAGACGAACATTTTAGAAATGTTGCCATCGTGATATTGCTCAGAATCTGGTTTTAGTATTATGGCCTGTTGCGGTATTGTCCAATCAGCAAATCTCTTCATCTTATTGTTGGTCCAGGAAAATCCACAACTCGGCATGCTGGGAAGAAATGCACTGAAAGACCCAACAACAAATCACCCACTGTCCCGGCAGAATCTCCAATCCCAGGAGGTGAACCAAGGGGAGTGGGGCGTGGCAACCTGGGGGGGAGCGGAACGCCGTGACCCATGGGGGGAGGGGGAGCAGAACGCCGTGACCCATGGGTGGGGGGGGAGCAGAACGCGGTGACCCATGGGGGGGCGGAGCAGAACGCGGTGACCCATGGAGGGGGGGGGGGAGCAGAACGCGGTGACCCATGGGGGGAGGGGGAGCAGAACGCGGTGACCCATGGGGGGAGGGGGAGCAGAACGCGGTGACCCTTGGAGGTGGGGGGGAGCAGAACGCGGTGACCCATGGGGGGGGAGGGGGGGAGGGGGGGGTAGCAGGAACGGCGACCCGAGGGGAGCAGGATGTGGCAACCAGGGGCTGGGGGGGAGGGAGAGGGATGCAACGACCGGGGTGAGGGGGGTTGTGGGATGCAGCTACTATGGTTGCAAATCGCAACAACCAGGGGGAAGTGGAGGTTGGGGGGAATGGGACACAGCGACTGGGCAGGGGAGTGGGATGCAACAACAGGTGGGGACTGGTTCACAGCAATGTGGGGAGACTGTTGGGACACAGTGACTGCACCTGCGCGGTTTAATGAATGCTGTGTCTGCCTCTCACTCTCGGGTGCGGAGTTTGCTGTGTTTCTCCCCTCTGCTGTGTTCACTCTTATTTGGAATTTGCTGCTTTTGATTTTGCGATCCACAATACATCTTCAGACTCAGAAACCAAGACTGGGTCCCCACTTGGCCCTGAGTGTAGCTCCAAGCAATGCTCCATCTCTCCGTGCATTTCAGTTGCTAGACGTGTTTGATTCAGAACTTTATTCGGGAATATTTGGTGCTTTCTCATATTTGTGTAATTCACCTGCCCCCCTCCTGTGCTCTGACGAAACATAATTACCAATTATCTTTGTGTCTTCAACAAGGTGCATCAGTTGCCATTCTTGATCAATATCCCAACATCCCAAAAAACGTGCTCTTAGGCTGATTGGTGTAACAAATTGTCCCTAAATTAGTCTCCCCTCAATCTTCCCCAATAGGTGTAGACAGAGGTCATGGGTAGAGGAGGGCGCTCATAATGTTAAAATGGTGGCGCTGGCTCATTGGACCGAAGGGCCTGTTTCCCGTGCTGAGTTGTTCTTTGTAATCAGGGCATCGCGGGTTATGAGGAAAAGGCAGGAGGATAGGATGAGAAGCCATGATTGAATGGCAGAGCAGACTCGATGGGCCAAGTGGCCTAATTCTGCTCCTTTGTCTTAGGGTCTTCTCGTTTCCAAGTATGAGCTTCCTAATTGAGGCCGGCTCAATCAAGGAGCTCATACTCCCAAGGGCCAAGCCCATGGGCCTCTGGGAAGACACTACACTTTGTTACGTGAAGCGTGATGCCTGAGGTCACATCGGTGACCCCATTTACTGCCCCTCCTCCTCATCTGCCCTGTGCTTGTGGGGACTTGGAGTGACATTCCTTGCACTCAGTGGGACTGGGGTGTATGGGCAAGAGATATTGTCTGGGTGGTTATCTCTCTGAATTGACGAGGCCTCGATCTTCCTAGTGTACCCCTTCCCTCCTCCTCCTCCCCCCCAACCCCTCCTCGCATTGCACGCAGGGAATTCAGCTCATGACCTCTCCTCTCCATGTTTCAGGTTTCCTGGTTTTGTCAGAGGAGGACTGTGAGACAATGAACGTCGAGGTGCAAGTGATGTACGTGGGGAATAACAAGCTGGAAAGCCCCAAGGAGAAGGAGGCCTACCTTCGACAGGTGCAGACTTCAGAGAAACAGGGAAATTAGAAGCAGGAGGAGGCAATTTGGCCCTTCCAGCATGCTCCCCCCATCCACTCCAATCATGGCTGATTACCCAACTCAACAGTCTCATCCCCGCCTTCCACCCCACCATATCCTTCCATCCCCTTCATCCCAAGAGATATATCTAATTCCTTCTTGAAAACATATAATGTTTTGGCTTCAACTTCTTGCTGTGTTAATGAGTTCCACCAAGCTCTGGTGAAGAAATTTCTCCTCACCTCATTCTTAAAACATTTACCCCATATTGTCAGCCTGTGACCCCCTGGTTCTGGAGTCTCCCACCATCGGAAACATGGTTCAATCAAGGAGCTCATACTCCAAGGGCCAACCCCATGGGCCTCTGGAAAGTCACTACAGTTTGTTACATGAAGTGTGATGCCTGAGGTCACATTGGTGACCCCATTTACAGCCCCTCCTCCTCATCTGCCCTGTGCTTGTGGGGACTTGGAGTGACGTTCCTTGCACCCTGTCTAGCTCTCTTCGAATTGTATAGGTTTCTATAAAATTCCCCCACTTCATACTTCTGAATTCCAGCCAATATAATCCTAACTGACTCAATCTCATAAGAACATAAGAACAAAAGAACATAAGAAATAGTAGCAGGAGTCGGCCATCTAGCCCTTCGATCCTGCCCCGCCATTCAATAAGATCATGGCTGATCTGTCGTGTCTCAGTTCCACTTTCCCGCTTTCTCCCCATAACCCTTAATCCCCTCGCTTATCAAAAACCCATCAACGTGCGTCTTGAAAATATTTAGCAAGGCAGCCTCCACCACCTCAACGGGCAGAGAATTCCAGAGATTCACCACCCTTTGAGTGAAGAAGTTCCTCCTCAACTCTGTTCTAAACCGCCCCCCCTTTATCTTGAGGCTGTGCCTCTCCACATATCCCAATCCCACCATCCCAGGAATCAGCTTGGTAAACTTTTGCTGCACTCCCTCCAAAGCAAGAATATCCTTCATCAGATAAGGAGACCAAAACTGCACACAATACTCCAGGTGTGGCCTCACCAATACCCTGTATAATTGCAGCAACACACCCCTGCTCCTGTCCTTAAAACCTCTTGCTATGAAGGCCAATATGCCATTTGCCTTCTTTATTGCCTATTGTACCTGCCATGCTTATCTTCAGCGACTGGTGTACGAGGACACCCAGGTCTTATTGCATATTCCCCTCTCCTGAGTTATGGCCATTCCAATAGTAATCTGCCTTCCCTGTTTTTGCTGCCACAGTGGATAACCTCACATTTATCCCCCTTATACTCCATCTGCCAAATCACTGAACATCCATCCTTGGACCGTGGACATTACTGTGCAGAGCTGTTATCCATTGGTCAAACCTTATCCATATTAATTGGTCATCCCTAGTTACCATTGGTTAACCATTGTCAGTTGGTATTCTTTACCCATTTCTAGTTAGCAGTCTTTAATCATTTATCATCAGCATTGATTGTCCACACTGAGTTAGTGTTGATTAACCAGTCCTAGTTAGCATTGATTAACCATTGCCTGTTCGGCGTGATTAACCAGTGCTAGTTAAGTTGGATTAATCATTGTTGGTTAGATTTGATTAATCATTCCTGAGTACTGTTGCTCCGCTATATCCCATTTTGAATCAGTAACAATCTCTTGTTAATGTGAATTTTGCATTATTAATTAGCATTATTTAACCAGTACTAGTTAGTATTGCTGAAGCAGGCACGCTAAGTTCCATTAACCATTGCTAACGATAGAATGATTATCAATTCGGAGTAGTAATTGGTTTATCAATAATAGTAGCATGTCTTAACCATTGCTAGTTATCATTGATTACCCATACCTAATTAGCATTGTTTAACCATTGCTAGTTAGGATTAATTAACCATTCTTCGATAACATTGTTTATCCATTCCTTTTTATTATTAGTTACCCATTGCCAAGTTTGGATACAGGAGCCATTCCTCGTTCGCACCAGGAACAGTTTTTAATCCTTCCCAGTTAAAATTCTCCAAAACATTGTAGCATCTTCGCTCATGGATAGTTAGGATGGGTTAACCAATCATTGACAGCATTATTTAATTAGCCGTTATTAGTTAATCTTGATGAATCATTTATAGCTGGTATTACTTCACCATTGCTTGTTCGGACCGATTAAACATTGCGGAGGTTGAATAGACTAGCAGTACCTCGTCAGCACCGATTTACCAAAACCAGCAACATTTCTAAACCATTTCTAGTTAGCATTGACTTATCACCAAATAATCAGCGTGGTTTAACCATTAGGGCTGATTAATCATTCCTGAAGCAATAACTATTTATTGTTTTCATTAATTAACCATTATCCATTATTAGTTAGCACCGTTTATTCATTACGAGTCAGCATTGTTTCCCAATGAGCATCTTGGATCTTTTTTTGTGAGGAATTCGTTAACTGCGTCTTGACGTTACTAAATATAACTCTTCTTAGTTGCTATTGAGTGATTGTGTGGAGTTAACATTGAGGGACATCATTAGTTGGCATTGGGGACAGGGCGTTGGAGAACTTTGCTCTCTCTGGTGTTCAGGGGGTTGGAGATTCTCCCACCTCTAGGAGCTCAGGGGAGTTTTGGGAAAGGGGCTGGGAGCTGAGTGTGAATGTGTTGTCACGTCATCACGTATGACTCCTCATCGTGACATTCTCATCTGTTACCAGGTGCAAGATATGCTAAGGCCCTATCTCCCCTGCAAGAAACTAGTGCCAACCAATGATCAGAGTGAAGAGAAGGGTCACAATGGCCAGAAGAGACAGAAATGAACCACCGAGAGATGGGATCTCTCCAGGGAAGGAGGATTTATATCCATTTTGAGGGCTGCATGTGTGTGTGTGTGTGTGTGTGTGTGTGTGTGTCAGAAAATCCCATTGAAACATGTTGGGTGGATTAGCCTTGGAGGAACTGGGGTGAGAGGGAATGAGACTGATCGGGTGTGAGGCAATGGGAATGAGGGTGGACTGGATGCGGATGAGATTGTGAGTTGAGGAGGAACTTCTTCACTCAAAGGGTGGTGAATCTTTGGAATTCTCTGCCCGTTGAAGTGGTGGAGACTGCCTCGCTGAATATATTTAAGTCACGGGTAGATAGGTTTCTGGCAGACAGGGGAATTAAGGGTTATGGGGAGAAAGCGGGAAAGTGGAACTGATCCACTTCAGATCAGCCATGAACTTATTGAATGGTGGGGCAGGCTCGAAGGGCTAGATGGCCTACTCCTGCTCCTATTTCTTATGTTCTTATGTTCTTATGGTATGAGGGAATGGGATTGGGAAGAGCATCTCACTGGTTCATGTCCAATGGCTGAGCGGTAAGATCTGTACCTGTGCTATTTACAATGAGGATGTGAAAGTGTTTAAGGAGTGATTATGGCTTTCCACTCCTGGTGTTTATAAAGGGTTAAAATTGGGATTTTCTACTTTAAAAAAATGATACACGGAGAGGAATTGGAAGAGTTTCCAAAGACTTTTTTTGAAAAGAAACATTGAAAATGGGTTTGTGAATGTCATAAAAATGTCTTTAAACAGATTAAATTGGGATTGTTTTGAATTTTGAAAAGTGTTGAATATGTTGTGTTTGATTTATGGTGGGTGAGGTCATTTGTAAAACTTTGAAATGTGTTTTTGCAATTGTTTTATTTAGGACGGATAATGCTGCTTATAGGGACTGGTGAAGGGGCTGAAATGTATTTCAAGTGGTTTAATCAGTGATTTTGAAGATATCTGTCACGTATATCGGATAATGTTAAAATGGCGGTGCGGGCTTGTAGGGCCGAAGGGCCTGTTTCTTGTGCTGTGTTGTTCTTTGTTCTTTGTTTGTTCTTTGATTCATAGCCGTCTAAATTGGATTAAAAACAGGTATGAGATATTTTCAAATGTTTGAAACAAAGCTTGAGGAGTTTGGAGGCTTGTTTTCAATTAAGTTTTAAAGTTTATTTCTGAGGGTCTAGAGTAGGCTTACGTTAACACCGCAATGAAGTTACTGTGAAAATCCTCCAGTCACCACTCTCTGGAACCTGTTTGGGTTCACTAAGGAAGAATTTAGCACAGCCAATACACGTCTTTTGGATTGTGGGAGGAAACCGGAGCACCCGGAGTAAACTCATGCAGACATTGGGAGAATGTCCAGACTCCGCACAGACCCAGGAATCGAACCCAGTTCCCTGGTACTGTGAGGCAGTAGTGCGAACCACTGCCCCCATTTCGAAGGAAAGGTTAAAGAGGGCTTTGAATAGGTGTGTTGGGCTATGTTTTAGTGGGTTTGTAATTGAGGTCAACTGGGAGAAAGTGTGTGATACAGAATGTAGCCCAGGGAGGTGGTCGTTATGCTTTTAGATTTACTGTGCAGGCAGTGTGACCTGAGAAACACATCACTCAAGAGTTGCAGACCGAGTTAATGGCTCATTCCTGCCAGGAATTTGTTGCTTTGAAAGATGGAATTCCGTTCGCACAAACACTTCCTTGGAAAGTCTATAAATGGGGTCACGCGATAATGTGGTTAATGTGCAGAGCAGGTCTGTAGCAGAGGAAAATAAGGTTTTGGAATTGCGCGAAGGCAGTCAAAAGACCCAAATTCCTCCAACCTCTCCTCATAGCCAACACCCCCGAGACCTGGGAAACATACTGGTGAACCTTCTCTGCACTCCCTCCAAAGCTTCCATATCCTTCTGGTAGTGCGGTGACCAGAACTGCGTACAATATTCCAAATGTGGCCTAACCAAGGTTTTATATAGCTGCAACATGATTTCCCAACTCAATGCCACGCCTGATGAAGTCAAACATGCCCCATATGCCTTCTTAATCACCCTGACAATTTGTTTTGCCTTTTTTAGGAAACTGTGGGCCTGTACGCCCAGATCCCTCTGTATGTTTATGATCCTAAGGGTTCTGTCATTTACAGTATAATTCACACACAAATTTGATTTTCCAAAATGCATCACTTTGGATTGTCCGGATTAAATTCCATCTGCCATTTCTACGCCCAAGTCTCCAATCTACCTATATCCTGTTGGATCCTCCGAGAATCCCTGGCACCAACAGCAACTCCACCATTCTTTGTTTCGTCTGCAAATTCACCCACATTTTCCTCCTAGATTATTTATATATAGTCCAAACAGCGGTGGTCCCAGCACTGACCCTGTGGAACACCACCAGCTACAGGTCTTCATTCTATACATCACCCATCCATCGCAACTCTGTATCATCTATAGCCAACCCAGTTCTGTATCTATCTAGCCAGCCCACCTCAAATCCCATGTGATTTTAGTTTTTGTACCAGTCTGCCACATCGGACATTGTCAAATGTCTTACTGAACTCCGTATCAACGACATCCACTGCTCTTCCCTCATCAATTTGTCACGCGTTCAAAGAACTCAGTCAAGTTGGTGAGACCATGATCTTCCCTACAAAACCATGCTGGCTGTTACTAACTACTCCATTTTCTTTACAAATCTGCACATATCCTGTCGTTCAGTATCTTAAAAAGCTTCCTAAAAACTGATGTCAGGCTCACCAGCCTATAATTCCCTGAATTATTTCTGCTTCCTTTGCTATTGGCTATTTGCCAGTCCTCTGCTTGTGGTAAAGAGGACGTGAAGATATCTGCTGAGGTACCAGCTTTTTCTCCGCTCCCTTCCCACGATAACCTGGGGTAGATCCCATCTGGCCCCAGGGACTTGACTACCTGAATGTAGTTTAGGATACCCAACACTCCATCTTTGATATCTTGATATTTTCTAGCCATGATCTTATTGAATGGCGGGGCAGGCTCGAAGGGCTCGAGGCCTACTCCTGCTCCTATTTCTGATGTTCTTATGTTCTCAGGATATGCTTATCTCGGACTTGTCTATACTGCGAGCAGACTCATAAAGGAGCTGCCCATCTGCTGATACCAGACTGAAGTGACAGACGCTATAGAAATGTGGTCAAACCACCTCAGCACCATGATATATAGAACATAGAACATAGAACACTACAGCACAAACAGGCCCTTCGGCCCACGAGTTGCGTCGATCACATCAACACCTATCTTGACTTCTTGAGAAGGTGAGAGGGCATGGGATCCAAGGGCCTTTGGCCTTGTGGATCCAGAACTGGCTTGCCTGCAGAAGGCAGAGAGTGGTTGTGGATGGGGCTTTTTCTGAATGGAGGTCAGTCACCAGCGGAGTGCCTCAAGGATCTGTTCTGGGACCCTTGTTGTTTGTCATTTTCATAAATGACCTGGATGAGGAAGTGGAGGGATGGGTAAGTAAGTTCGCTGATGACACGAAGGTCGGTGGTGTTGTGGATGATCTGGAAGGATGGCAAAAGTTGCAGCAGGACATAAATAGGATGCAGGACTGGGCGGAGAAGTGGCAGATGGACTTCAATGCGGATAAATGTGTAGTCGTCCATTTTGGCAGAACCAACGGGATGAACGAGTACACTATCAAGGGCAGAAGTCTGAGTAGTGTTGAGGAGCAGAAGGATCTTGGGGTCCGGGTCCACAGGACTCTTAAATCGGCCTCGCAGGTGGAGGAGGTGGTCAAGAAGGCGTATGGTGTACTGGCCTTCATTAATCGAGGGATTGAGTTGAGGAGTCGGGAGGTAATGCTGGAACTTTATAAGACCCTTGTCAGGCCTCATTCGGAGTATTGTGCGCAGTTCTGGTCGCCTCACTATAGGAAAGATGTAGAAGCTATTGAAAGGGTGCAGAGGAGATTTACAAGGATGTTGCCTGGACTGGGAGGCATGCCTTATGAAGTTAGGTTGAGGGAGCTGGGGCTCTTTTCCCTGGAGAGACGAAGGTTGAGAGGCGACCTGATAGAGGTTTACAAAATGTTGAGAGGAATAGATAGGGTGGATTCTCAGAGGCTATTTCCCCGGTTTGAAATGGTCGCTACGAGAGGACACAGATTTAAGGTGCGGGGAGGGAGGTTCAGAAGTAATGTTAGGGGTAAGTTTTTCACTCAGAGGGTGGTGAGTGAATGGAATCGGCTGCCGTCAGTGGTGGTGGAGGCGAACTCGCTGGGGTCTTTTAAAAGACTTCTGGATGAGTATATGGGGTTTAATGAGATTGAGGGTTATAGATAGGTCTGTAGGTTGGTAGGTGATGATGTGATCGGCGCAACTTGTGGGCCGAAGGGCCTGTTTGTGCTGTAGTGTTCTATGTTCTATGTTCTATGTTCTATAACCCCCAATCCCATAAAACCCCATATACTCATCCAGAAGTCTTTTAAAAGACCCCAGCAATGCTTCACATTACAGTTGGTAACACTCCATTTTGTTAACATAGTACATAGGATGATGTGAATATACATAATGCTGGCACCCCAGCCTTGCCCCACTCTTCCAAAGCCTTTAGATTAACATTAAATTCATGGATGAGAAAAACTGAGACATGTCTTGATGCTTATCTCAGTAGTTTTTATTAATCAAAGCAAGAATTGACAAAACTGGATATTTCACCGCGTGCTTGAACTGTTCATAAGAACATAAGAAGTAGGAGCAGGAGTAGGCCATCTAGCCCCTCGAGCCTGCCCCGCCATTCAATAAGATCATGGCTGATGTGTCGTGTCTCAGTTCCAAATTCCCGCCCTCTCCCCATAACCCTTAATCCCCTCGCTTATCAAAAACCCATCAACCTGCGTCTTAAAAATATTTAGTGAGGCAGCCTCCACCACCTCAACGGGCAGAGAATTCCAGAGATTCACCACCCTTTGAGTGAAGAAGTTCCTCCTCAACTCCGTTCTAAACCGCTCCCCCCTTTATCTTGAGGCTGTACCCCCTAGTCCTACTGTCCTTTCTGAGCAGGAAGAGCCTCTCCACCTCTATCCTATCCATCCCATTCATCATCTTAAACGTCTCAATGAGATCTCCCCTCATTCTTCTAAACTCTAACGAGTACAAGCCAGTTTATTCAGCCTCTCCTCATAGCTCAACCCCCTCAACTCTGGTATCAGCCTAGTAAACCTCCTCTGAAATCCCTCCAAGGCCAAAATATCCTTGCGTAAGTACGGCGCCCAAAACTGCACACAGTACTCCAGCTGCGGCCTCACCAATGCCCTATACAGCTGCAGCAAGACCTCCCTACTTTTATATTTAATCCCCCTCGCTATGAAGGCCAGCATCCCATTCGCCTTCCTGACCACCTGCTGCACCTGCAGGCTGGGTTTTTGCGACTCATGCACAAGGACCCCGAGGTCCCTCTGCACCGTCGCCTGCTGCAGTTTTTCACCATGTAAGTAATAGTCCTTCCTACCATTCTTCCTACCAAAGTGGACCACCTCACACTTGCCAACATGAAATTCCATTTGCCAGTTCCTGGCCCATTCGCCCAGCCTATCTAGATCCTTCTGCAGGCTCTCCACACCCTCCGCGCAATTTGCCGTTCCACCAATCTTGGTGTCATCAGCAAACTTCGACACCATACACTCAGTTCCCTCCTCCAGATCATCTATATAAATGGTAAATAGCTGAGGCCCCAGCACCGACCCCTGGGGCACTCCACTAGTCACCAACCGCCAATCCGAATAGCACCCATTAACCCCCACTCTCTGTCTCCTATTTGACAACCAATCCTCTATCCACGCTAACACCCTACCCCCAACTCCATGCCCCCTTACCTTCTGCAATAACCTCTTGTGAGGTACCTTGTCAAACGCCTTCTGAAAATCAAGAAAGACCACATCCACCGGCTCTCCTCTATCCACCGCCCTCGACACATCCTCATAGAACTCCAATAAATTTGTCAGACACGACTTGCCCTTAACGAAACCGTGCAGTGTCTGCTCTATCAAGCAATTCCCCTAAAGATGCCTCGCTATTTCCTCCTTGATGACGGATTATAACATTTTACCTACAACAGACGTTAAACTAACCGGCCTATCATTCCCTGCCTTTTGCCTGGCACCCTTCTTAAACAACGGCGTAACATTAGCCGCTTTCCAATCTTCCGGCACTTCCCCGGAATCCAGCGATGTTTGGAGAATAACCACCAAGGCATCCACTATCACCTCCGCCATTTCTTTCAGATTCCTCGGATGCATTCCATCTGGTCCTGGGGACTTGTCCACAATCAGTCCCGATCACTCACCTCACCAGTGTGACAGTTTTCTCACTCCATCTCTGCCAGTTATAACACACACATTCTCCCACTGTGATTTTGTTCGATCCCATCCGCTCGCGAATTGCTTGTTTATCTATCACCTGCTCTTATTTTGTGCAGCATTCAAATCTCATCAATTGGTATAAATGCTGAATCATCCATTCCACACATGCTCCGAATGGATGAATCGATTTCCCTCTATAATTACCACCATCGCATCCTGTTCCAGGTATTGGTTTCTGGGAGGTCCATGGTGCTGGTGGAGGTGGAGGAGACAGAGGGCTATCCATCTGTATTCAATCTTCAAAGGTTAAATTTGCTGCTTCTTTTGTGAATAACTGACTGAGAAGTTTCAGCGTTGCACCAAATCCTAATTCTATTCAAATCCCACTGCGAGTTTCCTGCAGCGTTTATTACCATCATTTAGAGAGGCTTCTCCTACATTGTCAAAAAATGTTCACTACCACCATAGCAACAGGGTCTTCCTTCCTTTCCCCATATTCGGGTTTAATTCCCTACAATCAATAAACACATCAACAGGGCACAACCTTCTCTGTCACACTTGGCCCCGTCACATTGGGAAATGTGCAATTAAATCAAGGATTCTATGAATTATTCTTTGCCTGTTATGATCATCATTGAAATAATTGCACAGCGAGCATGAAGGGATATTTGAGCACATTCTTCAACTGCTCTCTGAACTTCGTCTGGGTCACAGCGTATATACAGGTATTTGTGCAGCAACTCATGAGCTGTAGGATGAAGCCGAAATCCTGCACAGAATCATCCATCCAAACAGCAATATACCCCAAATAATACATCCGCCTCCATACAGAGTATACCATTATGGTTGCCCATAATATGATAAAATTCACTGAGACAGCAAAGAGTAAAATAATAGATTTCCTTCGATTCTGCATCTCTGGGTCTTTGGTACCTTTTCCATTGATGGGAGTTCGGAGTCTCCTGCGAGACCTGCTGGTCACTAAAATGTGCCTGATGGTGTAAATATTGAACAACAGAATCAGAACAAATGGGACACAGGGGTTTAGAATATGATGGCTGATTTCAACAGCAATCCAGACAGGAGATTGCATAACAAAGAAAGAAACACTGCAAAACCATGGGTCGTTCACCAACATATACGAATTTGACAGCATAAAATACCAAAAAATGTTCTTACAACAGCTCAGAACAGTGATTGATCCCAGGACAACTTTAGCCATTTTGTCGGTGCAAAATTTACTTTTCAGCATGGGGCAACAAATTGTCACAAGTCGATCAAAGGTGAAAGTGACAGTGAACCAAACAGAACAGTCAGTAGCTGCATAAAGGAGCACAGCGTGGATATTACACACATCCATGTCCCAGAGGAATCGGAAATCCTCCCAATAAACAATTGGAATTTGTCTCAATATCACATCAAAAATAACGACCAGTAGATCAGCGGCTGCCATCGAAACCAGGTAGTGTGTTACACATTTGGAGAGACCACATCTTTCCTGAGAGAGTATTCCAATTGTCATCACGTTAACTTTAAGGAGCAGAAATAAATCCAGGTATTAGACATCAAGCTTTATAGGCACAGACTATGGAAACATTTTGCTGTGTTAATTCATCCTGAGATTTCTGGAATTAATTACACGCAGTGAAGCAACAGCAAAGTCTGCAAAATACCACAGAATATTCACAATAAAATGATTAAAGGTGCCGTGGTCAAATTGCAAATCCTTGTTTGTATCATGGCAATGATTCCCTTCCTATCCAGAAACAATTCAATATTAAGTGACTGATAATTCTGGAGAACATTCCATTTTGATGCATGACCTCAACTGACATTTGATAAGAGAGGGGATTAAGGGTTATGGGGAGAGGGCGGGAATGTGGAACTGAGCCACGACAGATCAGCCATGATCTTATTGAATGGCGGGGCAGGCTCGAAGGGCTAGATGGCCTACTCCTGCTCCTATTTCTTATGTTCTTATGGCCGAGCTGTGTTTGACACTGGCGTATTTAAATATTTAACTGGAAATGTTCATGTTAATATTATAGAAATTGCCTGGTCTGATTTCAAAATGGGCCAAATTTCTAAGTAACCACAAACATGGATGAAATGATGTGGAGATGCCGGTGTTGGACTGGGATAAACACAGTAAAATGTCTCACAACACCAGGTTAAAGTCCAACAAGTTTATTTGATCGTAAACCCACAAGCTTTCGGAACGCTGTTCCTTCATCAGGAGTGTGGAAAGTTTTGATCAGAAACAGGGCATATAAAGGCACACACAGTTTACAGAATACTGATTAGAATGTGAGTCTTTACAGCTACTGTGCTGTTCAAGTCCTAAAGGTGCAGACAATGTGAGTGGAGATAGCATTAAGCATTGGTTAAAGAGATGTGTATTGTCTCCAGACAGGACAGTATGTGAGATGTTGCAAGTTCAGGCAAATCATGGGTATTACAGATAATGTGACATGAACCCAGGAACCTGGTTGAGGCCATCCTCATGTGTGCAGAACTTGGCTATCAGTCTCTGCTCAGCGACTCTGCGCTGTCATGTATCTATTGATTTGGGGGGGTAATTATTAATTGTTTGTAAATAAATATTGCTGCATTAACAAGAGGTCTATTCACAAATCTTTGTTCACTGAATAAGGGACAAAACAGACTGTGTCGCCGTCACAGCACTGAGTACTGTGCACAGTTCTGGGTCGCCTCACTACAGGAGGGATGTGGAAGCTATTGAGAGGGTGCAGAGGAGATTTACAAGGATGTTGCCTGGATTGGGAGGCATGCCTTATGAAGATAGGTTGAGGGAGCTCGGTCTCTTCTCCCTGGAGAGACGAAGGATGAGAGGCGACCTGATAGAGGTTTATAAAATGTTGAGAGGTATAGATAGAGTGGATTCTCGGAGGCTATTTCCCAGGGCTGAAATGGTCGCTACGAGAGGACACAGGTTTAAGGTGCTGGGGAGCAGGTACAGAGGAGATGTTAGGGGAAAGTTTTTCACTCAGAGGGCGGTGAGTGAGTGGAATCGGCTGCCGTCGGTGGTGGTGGAGGCGAACTCGCCGGGGTCTTTTAAAAGACTTCTGGATGAGTACATGGGATTTAATGGGATTGGGGGTTACAGATAGTTCTATGGCCTGGAAGGGATGGATATGATCAGCACAGCTTGTGGGCCAAAGGGCCTCTTTGTGCTGTAGTGTTCTGTGTTCTGTGTGTGTGTGTGTGTCTGTCTGTGTGTGTCTGCCTGTGTGTCTGTGTCTGTGTGTGTGCGTCTCTGTGTGTGTGTGTGTGTGTGTGTGTGTCTGTGTCTGTGTGTGTGTCTCTGTGTGTGTCTGTGTCTGTGTGTGTGTCTGTGTGTGTGTGTGTGTGTCTGCGTGTATGTGTGTGTGTCTCTGTGTGTGTGTGTGTGTCTGTTTGTGTGTGAGTCTCTGTGTGTGTGTGTGTGTCTGTGTGTGTGTGTCCGTGTCTGTGTGTGTGTGTGTGTGTGTCTGTGTTTGTGAGTGTGTGTGTGTGTGTGTGTGTGTCTGTGTGTGTGTGTGAGTGTGTGTGTGTGTGCCTGTGTGTGTGTGTGTCTGTGTGTGTGTGTGTGTGAGTGTGTGTGTGTGTGCCTGTGTGTGTGTGTGTCTGTGTGTGTGTGTGTGAGAGTGTGTGTGTGTGTGCCTGTGTGTGTGTGTGTCTGTGTGTGTGTGTGTGTGTGTCTGTGTGTGTGAGTGTGTGTGTGTGTGTCTGTGTGTATGTGTGTGTGTCTGTGTCTGTGTCTGTGTGTGAGTGTCTGTGTGTGACTGTGTGTGTTTGTGTATATGTGTGTGTGTATGTGTGTCTGTGTGTCTGTGTGTCTGTGTGTGAGTGTGTGTGTGTGTCTGTGTGTGTGAGTGTGTGTGTGTGTGTGTCTGTGTGTATGTGTGTGTGTGTCTGTGTCTGTGTGTGCGTGCCTGTGTGTGAGTGTGTGTGTTTGTGTATATGTGTGTGTGTATGTGTGTGTGTGTGTGTGTGTGTCTGTGTGTGTGTCTGTGTGTGTGTGTGTGTGTGTGAGTGTGTGTGTGTGCGTCTGTGTGTGTGTGTGTGTGTCTGTGTGTGTGAGTGTGTGTGAGTCTGTGTGTGTGTGTGTCTGTGTGTATGTGTGTGTGTGTGTCTGTGTGTGAGTGTGTGTGTGAGTGTGTGTGTGTGTGTGTCTGTGTGTGTCTGTGAGTGTGTGTGTGTCTGTGTGTGAGTGTGTGTGTGTGTGTGTGTCTGTGTGTGAGTGTGTGTGTCTGTGTGTGTGTGAGTGTGTGTGTGTGTGTGAGTGTGTGTGTGTGTGCCTGTGTGTGTCTGTGTCTGTGTGTGTGTGTGTCTGTGTGTGTGTGTGTGTCTGTGTGTGTGAGTGTGTGTGTGTGTGTGTCTGTGTGTATGTGTGTGTGTGTCTGTGTCTGTGTGTGAGTGTCTGTGTGTGAGTGTGTGTGTTTGTGTATATGTGTGTGTGTGTGTCTGTGTGTGTGTCTGTGTGTGTGAGTATGTGTGAGTGTGTGTGTGTGCGTCTGTGTGTGTGAGTGTGTGTATGTGTGTGTGTCTGTGTGTGTGAGTGTGTGTGAGTCTGTGTGTGTGTGTCTGTGTGTATGTGTGTGTGTGTGTGTCTGTGTGTGAGTGTGTGTGTGTGTGTGTGTGTGTCTGTGTGTGTCTGTGAGTGTGTGTGTGCCTGTGTGTGAGTGTGTGTGTGTGTCTGTGTGTCTGTGTGTGAGTGTGTGTGTCTGTGTGTGTGTGAGTGTGTGTGTGTGTGTGTCTGTGTGAGTGTGTGTGTGTGTCTGTGTGTGTGTGTGAGTGTGTGTGTGTGTGTGTGTCTGTCTGTGTGTGTGGGTGTGTGTGTGTGAGTGTTTGAGTGTGTGTGTGTGTGTCTGTGTGTGTGTCTGTGTGTGTGTGTCTGTGTGTGAGTGTGTGTGTGTGTGTGTGTGTGTCTGTGTGTGTGTGTGTGTGTGAGTGTGTGTCTGTGTGTGTGTGTGTGTGTGTGTGTGTGTGTGTGTGTGTGTGCAGTTTGGGGAACGCTCTGCAGACTTGGAATTGACAAAATCAACAAAACTTTCCCTGAGAAAAACAAAGGATGGTGGGAATTCTCCGAGCGCTGATGAAGGGTCACGGAGACTCACAGCGTTGCATCCACTCTCCCTTAAATAAATTAGAAAGAAAATTGGTTGGACTTAAACCTGGTGTCAGACTTCTGACTCCATTCTCCCTTCACAGACACTCTCAGAATTGCTGAGATTTTCCAGAATGTTCTGTTTTTTGTTTCAGATTCCAGCTTCAGCAGTATTTTATTTTTAGTTGTGTTAGAGACAGGGGAGTGACAGATAGCCTGAAATTATACACATGTTAATTCAACATCTAATATAAGAACATAAGAAATAGGAGCAGGAGTGGGCCATCCAGCCCCTCGAGCCTGCCCCGCCATTCAATAAGATCATGGCTGATCCGAAAGTGGTTCAGTTCCACTCACCCACCTGCTCCCCATAACCCTTAATTCCCTTATTGATCAGAAATGTGACTTAATCATATCGAACGAGGTGGCCTCCACTGCTTCAATGGGCAGAGAATTCCAGAGATTCATTACCCTCTGAGAGAAGAAGTCCCTCCGCAACTCTGTTCCAAACCGACTCCCCCTTATATTGAGGCTGTGTCCTCTAGTTCTTGTTTCCTTTCTAAGTGGAAAGAACCTCTCTGCCTCTACCTTATCTCGCCCCTTCATTATCTAATATGTCTCTATAAGATCACCCCTCAGCCTTCTAAACTCCAACGAATACAGGTCCAATCTACTCAATCTCTGTTCATAAGCTAACCCCCTCATCTCCGGTTTCAAACTGGTGAACCTTGTCTGTACTCCCTCCAAACCCAATATAACCTTTCGCAAATACAGGGACCAAAATTGCACACAGTACTGTATTTGCAGCCTCACCTTGTACAATTACAGCAAGACCTCCCTACTTTTATATTCTATCCCCCTCGCTATAAAGGCCAGCATCCCATTCGCCTTCTTGATCACCTGCTGCACCTACAGACTGGGTTTTTGCGATCCATGCACAAGGACCCCCAGGTCCCTCTGCACCGTAGCATGTTGTAATTTTTCACCATTAAAATAATAGTGCATTTTACTGTTATTCCTTCCAAAGTGGATAACTTCACACTTGCCATCTGCCAAATCCTCGCCCACTCACTCAGCCTATCCAGATCCCTCTGCAGACTTTCCACATCCTCCACACAATTCGCTTTTCCACTCGTCTTTGTGTCGTCAGCAAACTTTGTTACCCTACACTCGGTCCCCTCCTCCAGATCGTCTATGTATATGGTAAACAGTTGAGGCCCCAGCACCGATCCCTGCGGCATGCCACTAGTCACCAACTGCCAAGCAGGAGAACACCCATTTATTCCAACTCTCTGCTTCCTATGAGATAGCCAATCCTCAATCCAGGCTAACACTTTCCCCCCAACTCCGTGAACCTTAATCTTCTGCAGCAACATTTTGTGAGGCACCTTATTGAAAGCCTTCTGGAAATCTAAAAACACCACATCCACTGGTTCCCCTCTGTCAACCGTACTCATTACATCTTCATAAAAATCCAGTAAATTCTTCAAACACGACTTTCACTTCATGAATCCATGCTGCGTCTACTTGATCGAACCAATCTTTTCCAGGTGTCCTGCTATTTCTTCTTTAATGATGGATTCCAGCATTTTCCCAACTACGGACATTAAGCTAACCGGCCTGTAGTTACCCACCTTTTGTCTACTTCCTTTTTTAAACAGCGGTGTAACATTAGTTATTTTCCAATCAGCCGACACTTCCCCAGAGTCCAGTGAATTTTGATAAATTATTACTAACACATCGGTTTGAGCAAAGCAGTAAGAATACAACATTAAGCAGGAAAATGGAAGGGAGTGTCATTAAAACAGGCAAAGGCTGTTTCAGTTTTCAGATTGAATCACCTCTGGGTAATTCATGTGAGGATGGAACAAGCAGGTTGGATATTTCTGTAAATGTCGACATGGAGTTTTCGGATTTCAAAAGAAAACCTGTTTGGATATTTCACCATAATTTACTGAACAAGTTAAGGCATGATGGCATTTGCTTCAGAAAGGCGTATGCTTCCCAGCAGGCAGCACCAAGTCAGGGTAAAGTAATTATCCTTATGTTGTGTGCAATGACAATATTCTTCTTCAATACATCTCCTCCCAGTGCCTTTCTCCAGGACGTTGCCTTGGTTATAAAACTACCTCCATCTGATCCAGCTCTTTGGGTTCCCAGTTACCAGCTACCCAGCTCTGACCCATGGCTTCACAGTCCTCAGATCCTCATTCTGCGAATTATTTCCATATCTCTCCACTCCACTCACCCCTGTCCAGGTCTACACGTATCTCTGTTCCCCTGGTCACAATCCTCATCGCTGTATCTGTCAGTTCCCCTGCTCTGAATCTTAGTCTCTGTATCTGTTTGCTCTCTAGATCCTCGTCCCCCTCCTTGTCACTGTATGTCTATGCTGCCATGGTTACTTTCCGTGTTTACGTATTTCTGCTTTTAGCTGGTCCCTCGGTATGTCTCTGTGCCTCTTTCCTCCCGTCCTGTCATTAACTCTCTTCTCTACTGTTTTCTCTATTTGGTTCCACATCTCTCTTATTCCCATGCCCATCTCCTTGGCTGTGTCTCACTGTTACCTCGACTCTTCCCTTGGCTCCATATCCCTCTGCTACCCTAGTCCTGTCCTTGTCTCTATATCTCTCTGCTCTGCAATCCCCACCCCAATCCCTCTCCTTGCCTCCATATTTCTGCACCCATGATCTCACGACTTTTCTCGTATATCTTCCTTTGTCATCCCTCTCCTTGTCTGCATATGTGTCTGTTCCCCTGGTCACACTCCTGGTCTCCATATGCCTCTACTTCCCTGGTCCTCTCCTTGTTTCTTATTCCCCCTGCCCTGCTCCCTATCTTTGTCTCCGTATCTCTCTGCTCACCTGGCACCTCATTCTGTCTCTGTATCTCTCTCTGCTCCCCGATCCCTCGCACGGTCTCCCGATCGCTCTGCTCACTTGATCCCTCTCCATTGGACCGCTGGAGCTGATGCATTTTTATTCTACTGGTCAAACTCCTTGCTTTCTCAATATTTCTAACTGCCTCTGGAGTAGGATTGGGATTGGCTGCTATACTTTTCACCAGGCTCTGACAGGATCGGGACTATGAGCTGAGCGGTGACGAGGCAGTGAAGGCACCAAATCCTGCCTCACTTTGCTCTATCCCCTGCTCTGCTTATTTCTCTCTTCCCCCGTACCTCCCCTCACTCACCCTCTTTTTCTCACTCCATTCTCCTGGTTATCTAATTCAGGGAGATCACTGGAGAGGCAGAGAGAGTGAAATCGAATCCCACAAACACAACCTCATTAAAATGAATTCTAATTGCTCCCAGGCCAATTTAAACATCAAATGTATTCTTTACTTTTTGGCCAACGACACAGACAGTACTTGTTGTGGAACTGGAATGGAAACCAAGCTTATCTCTTTGTTCATTCCAGTCCTTATCTGCCATCCAACCTCCTGCTAATCCCATCCCTTCCCAGATATCATCCACTCGGGAGAGGCGTCTTTGTTAATATTTGATACATCCATCCCACAGACCTTAGCCCCCGACTGTTCAACTCAACTGTTAACTGAGAACAATCTTTCTCCATCCTTCTCACTCACATTGTCTGTTTCTGTTTCTCTCCCCCTCATTGTTCCCCATCCCCCTTGTTTTCCCTTCTTCCTGGTCCCAAATATCAGTTATTGGTGATGTGTAAAACTTTACCTGCATTTGTGCTGATCTGACTTTTCCTCTGTACCTTTTCTCTGTGTCTCTCCCTCTGTTTCTGTATCATTGTGTTAAGGTGATCACCATTGCAGCAAATCAATGTACAACAAAGCTTTACAAAAAACCTGATCACACTGGCTGAAAGTGACCCTAAGTGTTCAGATATCTTTGTCCAATTTAAACATTTAGAAAACATTTTTTCCGAGCCCTGGGGAGTGCTTTACAGTTACAATTAATGAATGTTTTAAAGAATATCTCCTGCGATGTTGCAGAAAGTTCTTCAGAGCAGAGCGCAATCCCAGAAGCAGTGGTGAAATGAACCTACTGCAGTCACTGTGCTGGGGGTATACTGCAGGCCACCCAACAGCCCAAGAGAAGTGGAGGAATGGGTATGTTAGGAGATTCTGGATGGGTGCAGGAAAAAAAGGGTTGTTGCCATGGGAGACTTTAATTTCCTTGGTATTGACTGGAAAGTGCTTTGGGCTGGGGGTCTGGACGTGGAGGAATTTGTAAAATGCATACTGGAAGTTTCTTTGGAAGTATGTCAACAGCCCAATTAGAGACGGGGATATACTGGACCTAATTCTGGGAAATGAGCCCGGTCAGGTCATCAAAGTTTCAGTAGGGGAACACGTGGCAAATAATGTCCACAATTCTGTGAACTTTAGGATAGTAATGGACAAGGATGAGTGTTGTCCTACAGGTAGGGTGTTGAACTGGGGGAAGGCGAACTATAGCCGGATTAGGCAGGAATTGGTGGCCGTTGATTGGGAGAGGCTGTTCGAGGATAAGTCTACGTCTGGAATGTGGGAGTCTTTTAAGGAACAGTTGATGGGGCTGCAGGACAGGCATGTGCCTGTAAAAAGGAAGGATAGGAAAGGTAGGACTCGAGAGCTGTGGATAACCAGGGAAATTGAGGATCAAAAAGAAAAGACAGGCGTATGTTAGGTTCAGGCAACTGAAAACAGATGGAGCTCTGGCCGAATCCAGGGAGACCAGGAAAGAACTCAAACGGGGAGTTAGAAGGGCAAAAAGAGGTCTCAAAATGTTCTTGGCAGACAGGATTAGGGAGAATCCTAAGGCATTTTATTCATATGTTGGGAACAAAAGAGTTGTCAGGGAAAAAAAAAACAGACCTCTCAGGGACCAAGGAGGGGAATTATTCTTAGAATCCAATGGAATAGGGGAGATCCGAAATGAATACTTTGCATCAGTAATCACAAAGGGAAGGGATATGTTGACTGGGAGTGGACACAGTAAGAAGTCTGACAACACCAAGTTTAAGTCCAAATGATTCATTTGAGAGTAAACTCAGAAGCTTTCGAGGTTAAACTCTTTGTCAGGTGAATGGAGAGTTCTGGCCTCAGACAGAGCATATAAAGCACAGACAGTTTACAGATTACTGATTAGAATGCCAGGGCCATCCCCACACCCCAACTTCTTGCCTTCAGACAACCATGCAATCTCAAACAGACCACTGTTCGCAGTAAACTACCCAGCCTTCAGGAGAACAGTGACCACAACACCACACAGCCCTGCCACAGCAACCTCTGCAAGACATGCCGGATCATCGACATGGATGATATCATCACACGTGAGAACACCATCCACCAGGTACACGGTACATACTCTTGCAACTTGGCCAACGTTGTCTACCTGATACGTTGCAAGAAGGGATGTCCCGAAGCATGGTACATTGGGGAGACCATGCAGACGCTACAACAACAGATGAATGAACATCGCTCGACAATCACCAGGCAAGACTGTTCCCTTCCTGTTGGTGAACACTTCAGTGGTCACGGGCATTCAGCCTCTGACCTTCGGGTAAGCATTCTCCAAGGCGGCCTTCACGACACACGACAGCGCAGAGTCGCTGAGCAAAGACTGACAGCCAAGTTCCGCACACATGAGGACGCTCTCAACAGGGAACTTGGGTTCATGTCACACTATCTGTAACCCCCGTGACTTGCCTGGGTTTGCAAAACCTCACTCACTGTACTGTCTGGAGACAATACACATCTCTTCAACCTGTGATCAGTGCTCCTTCCACACACATTGTCGGCCACTTTAAGAACTGAATAGCAGGTTAGGTATAAAGATTCGCATTCTAATCGGTAATCTGTAAACTGTCTGTGCTTTATATGCTCTGTCTGAGGCCAGAACTCTCCATTCACCTGATGAAGTTTAACTTCGAAATCTTGTGAGTTTACTATCAAATAAATCGGTTGGACTTAAACCTGGTGTTGTCAGACTTCTTACTGCGTTTACCCAAGTCCAACACCGGCATCTCCACATCATGACTGGGAATGTCTCAGAGGGAAGTGTTGACCCGTTAGAGAGACTGTCCATTACAAGGGAGGAAGTGTTAGGTTTTTTAGGGAACATTAAAACTGACAAATCCCCAGAGCCTGATGGCATCTATCCTAGACTGCTCAGGGAGACAAGAGGTGAAATTGCTGGGCCTCTGACGGAAATCTTTGTCTCTTCATTGGACACAGATGAGGCCCCAGAGGATTGGAGGATAGCAAATACGGTACCATTATTTAAGAAGGGTAGCATGGATAACCCGGGTAATTATAGGCCAGTGAGCTTGACGTCTGTGGTAGGGAAGTTGTTAATAGAACATAGAACATAGAACATTACAGCGCAGAACAGGCCCTTCGGCCCACGATGTTGCGCCGACCAGTTAAAAAACAATGACCCACTAACCTAAACCAATCCCTTTTCGTCCATAAACCTATCCATGGATCTCTTAAACGCCCGCAAACGAGGCGCATTTACAACCGCAGCAGGCAGGGCATTCCAATCCCTCGCCACCCTCTGGGTAAAGAACCTACCCCTGACATCCGTCCTATAACTACCCCCCCTTAATTTAAAGCCATGCCCCCTCGTGCTAGCTTTCTCCATCCGAGGAAAAAGGCTATCACTGTCCACCCTAACTAAACCTCTAATCATCTTATATGTTTCAATAAGATCCCCTCTTAGCCGCCTTCTTTCCAGTGAAAACAACCCCAAATCCCTCAGTCTCTCCTCATAGGACCTCCCCTCCATACCAGGCAACATCCTGGTAAACCTCCTCTGCACCCTCTCCAAAACCTCCACATCCTTCCTGTAATGTGGGGACCAGAACTGCACACAATACTCCAAGTGTGGCCGCACCAGAGTTGTGTACAGTTGCAACATGACGCTGCGACTCCTAAATTCAATCCCCCTACCAATAAACGCCAAGACACCGTATGCCTTCTTAACAACCCTATCTATTTGATTCCCAACTTTCAGGGATCTATGTACACATACACCTAGATCCCTCTGTTCATCCACACTATTCAAAGTCCTCCCGTTAGCCCTATACTCAACACATCTGTTATTCCTACCAAAGTGAATTACCTCACACTTCTCCGCATTAAACTCCATCCGCCACCTCTCGGCCCAGCTCTGCAACCTGTCCAAGTATTCCTGCAAACTATGACACCCTTCCTCACAATCTACCACACCTCCGACTTTGGTGTCATCAGCAAATTTACTAATCCACCCAACTATACCCTCATCCAGATCATTAATAAAAATTACAAACAGCAGTGGCCCCAAAACAGATCCCTGAGGCACACCACTCGTAACCGAACTCCATGCCGAATATTTACCATCAACCACCACCCTCTGTCTCCTATCTGCTAGCCAATTCCTGATCCAATTTCCTAGATTACCCTCAATCCCATACATCTGCATTTTCTGCAGAAGCCTACCATGGTGAACCTTATCAAACGCCTTACTAAAATCCATGTACACCACGTCAACTGCCTTACCCCCATCCACCTCTTTGGTCACTTTCTCAAAAAACTCAATAAGGTTAGTGAGGCACGACCTACCCGCTACAAAACCATGCTGACTATCTCCAATCAATTCATTACTCTCCAAATAACTATAAATCCTATCCCTAATAATTTTTTCTAAAACCTTGCCCACAACAGAAGTGAGACTCACCGGTCTATAATTGTTGGAGAGGATACTTAGAGATAGGATGTATGTGCAAATAGAACGGAACAATCTCGGTAGTGACACACAGTATGGTTTTGTAAGTGGGAGGTCGTGACTTACAAATTGGGTGCAGTTTTTTGAGGAGGTGACAAAAGCGGTTGATGAAGGAAGGGCCATGGATGTCGTCCATATGGATTTCAGTAAGGCGCTTGACAAAGTCCCTCGTGGCAGGTTGGTGAAGAAGGTTAAAGCTCATTGGATACAAGGAGAAGTGGCAAGATGGGTAGAGAGCTGGCTTGGCCACAGGAGACAGAGGGGAGCAGTTGAAGGGTCTTTTTCCAGCTGGAGGTCTGTGACCAGTGGTGTTCCGCAGGGATCTGTCCTGGGACATCTGCTGTTTGAGATATATATCAATGTTTTGGAGGAAGGTGTAACTGGTGTTAACAGCAAATTTGTGGATGACACGAAGATGGCTGGACTTGCGGATAGCGATGAACATTGTCGGACAATACAGCAGGATATAAATAGGCTGGACAATTGGGCGGAGAAATGGCAGATGGAATTTAATCCAGATAAATGCGAAGTGATGCATTTTGGAAGAACTAATGGAGGTGGGGTAGTTATACGATAAATGGCAGAACCATCAAGAGTTTAGAAACACAGAGGGACCGAGGTGAGCAAGTCCACAAATCTTTGAAGGTGGCAGCACAGGTGGAGAAGGTGGTGAAGAAGGCATGTGATCTGCTTGCCTTTATAGGACGGGGTATAGAGTATAAAAGGTGGAGTCTGATGTTGGAGCTGCGTGGAACGTTGGCTAGGCCACATTTGAAGTACTGTGTCTAGTTCTGGTCGCCGCACTACCAGAAGGACATGGAGGCTTTAGAGAGAGTGCAGGGAAGGTTCACCAGGATGTTGCCTGGTATGATGGGTCTGAGCTATGAGGACAGATTGGGCAAACTGGGGTTGTCCTCCCTGGAAAGACAGAGAATGAGGGGAGACCTAATGGAGGTGTACAAAATTATGAAGGGTATAGATACGGTGAACAGTGGGAAGCTTTTTCCCAGGTCGGAGGTGACGATTACGAGGGGTCACAGGTTCAAGGTGAGAGGGGCGAGGTATATCAGATATCAGAGAGATGTTTCTCACACAGAGGGTGGTGGGGGCCTGGAATGTACTGCCAAGTAGGGTGGTGGAGGCAGACACGCTGGCATCGTTTAAGACTTACCTGGATAGTCACCTGGATAGTTACAGAGAGAGATTGAACAGGTTAGGACTTTATTCCCTGGAGTGTAGAAGAATGAGGGGAGATTTGATAGAGGTGTATAAGATTTTGATGGGTAGCGATAGAGTGAATACAAGCAGGCTTTTTCCACTGAGGCGAGGGGAGAGAAAAACCAGAGGGCACGGGTTAAGGGTGAAAGCAGAAAAGTTTAAAGGGAATATTAGGGGGGGCTTCTTCACACAGAGAGTGGTGGGAGTGTGGAATGAGCTGCCGGATAAAGTGGTCAATGTGGGGTCACTTTTAACATTTAAGAAAGACTTGGACGGGTTCATGGATGAGACGGGTGTGGAGGGACAAGGTTCAAGTGCAGGTCAGTGGGACGAATGGTTCAGCACACACGGCATCAGGAATTTCGTTATGTTGGGAAAACCAAGGGACCTCCCAGCCAGTTTCACCCACCTGAGGAAAAAAGTTATTCATACATCAGCCAAACACAAATGTTCTCTGGATGCATGAATACAGGTCAGACTGTGAGATGGTGCAGATGAAGTTTATGATAGATTCCACCTGGAGCAAAGTGGAGAAATTGAATTATTAAGAACATTCTAAATGCGAATGGACATGGGGATGTTAATATCTGAACACTGAGACTCAACAGAAACGGCAACAGCAAACAAAGGGACGAGAGGAGAAATATAGTTAAACATTCTTATCGAATTATTAACTGGTTATTGAGATTTACCTGGGACGCCAATAATGGCCAGGATGGGATAGTAAAAGTACTGGAAAATGTAAATTACAAATCGGATCCGATCAGCTGACGTTATCCACCAGCTATTTTCATGAAGCCTGTCAATCCAATAGGACAAATCTCTGTCCATTGCTGTAATATTCCACCAGGTTGTTCTCAGACTCTGAACCATTGCCGTATCATTCAATTGTGTTAATCCCAGATTATCATCAATTGCTGTAACATTCCAATCCATTGTCATTCGATGCTGATGCATTGTTGTGACACTCCAGTCTATTGATCTGAGATTCTGACCGATCCTCTCCTTGTCACTGGCGCTGCTAAACTTTATGAGCTGGAGGTGAAGCTTCTGCGAACACTATCAGCTAACACGTGAATAGGAACCCCTTCTTAACAGGAGATAGAAAGTCTCTTGTGACATCATGAGTATCTACGGAGATTAACATAATTACAGTGACTAAACAAACAAGCTCAGTTAACCCCTTTTTTCAAATACTTTTTATTCCTCATAAAGTAGATAATTTTCTGGGATTTAATGGATGCAGGAGGCTTGCTGAATGCAAAAATTGTGGAAGTTTTGGGGATGCTGCCCATAACATATCAATGATTCTTGGGTGTAAATGTGTTGCTGTGTGTCATCGTTGTGAGTCTGAAATGGTTTTATCATTACTCAGACCTGTCAAAGGCTAATATGTTTGTTGTTAAATTTGTGGTCAGCCTGATGCTTTTCCCCCTTTTTTAACTGACAATGTCTGGGTGACAAGATGGCTCCAGATAATCACAAGCTTGTTTCTGGACTTTTGTTAACTGTTGAAGAGAAAGGCAAACACGTGGAATGTCGAGCTCATTGGATTCGAGAAACATTCCAGTCAAGCCAGCACAATGTTTTAGCAGATGGGAAGTCTGTCCCAGACAGACCTACACCATGGCAGCTGTTTGTATATATTATATTCTTTAACCTGGTGCTAATGGTGTAAACATTCCCTTTCCAGCACACAATGTCTTTTCATCAGGAATCTCCTTTCGGCAACTTGACATCAGCAGAAGATTAAAAGGAACCATGAAAGTCAAGAATTCAAGATTCCAGATTTGGAAAATAAGTACTTTATCCCATATCAGGAAGGAGTGATGTGAGAGATGACAAATTAACCGCCCACAAGCTGCTAGGAATTGGAATATTTCCCTGTGGGAATGAACTCAGGCAGTTACTATTGAAGATCTGAAGAAAATGGACTCCAGGCAGCGGCCTGTCAAACCAGAAAGCAGATAGAAGCAGAAATAACTCTATGTACACTTCAAAATTGTGACCAACTGGAACATTGGAACAAAACAAATTCAACAATGCTCCAAAAATGTGTGGTGATGTCCCACAGAATTGATCAGCGAGCTGGAGTTACAGCATTACCTGACCATTCCACACATGACAGTCGTGTTACAATAAAGGGAGGATCCTTTATCCCGTTCACCAGCACGGTGGCCAACACCATATTGGATCTTACGCTCAACCGAGAAGTCTGCTGCTCTGCAGATATATTCGTTATATATTATATATTATTATATATATTATATATTATATATTATTAGGGATCTAGGGTTGTTTTCGTTGGAAAGAAGGCGGCTAAGAGGGGATCTTATTGAAACATATAAGATGATTAGAGGTTTAGATAGGGTGGATAGTGATAGCCTTTTTCCTCGGATGGAGAAAGCTAGCACGAGGGGGCATGGCTTTAAATTAAGGGGGGGTAGCTACAGGACGGATGTCAGGGGTAGGTTCTTTACCCAGTGGGTGGTGAGGGATTGGAATGCCCTGCCTGCTGCAGTTGTAAATGCGTCTAGTTTGGGGGCGTTTAAGAGATCTCTGGATAGGTTTATGGACGAAAAGGGATTGGTATAGGCTAGTGGGTCATTGTTTTTGTAACTGGTCGGCGCAACATCGTGGGCCGAAGGGCCTGTTCTGCGCTGTAATGTTCTATGTTCTATGTTCTATGTTATGGAGGCAGGCGAGATTCCACACAGAAGGACATCTGTCATTCCAGCGCAGAAAGGTTGGCCCAACTTCAGGAGCCAACTGCCCAACTATCGCTGTACAGACTAAGAACTCACAGCAGTGGAAGTTGAAACCTCCCACTTGTGATCGACCCTGAAAGGGGACCCTCAAAACCATGCAAAGACAATTAATATTTTCCACTCTCCTGATCATTGGCCAAGCCCCAGTCCCTGGGCTCGAGCAACTGAAGTTCCTCGTTACCCAAGTGAATATCAGGTTCTCATCTTGACAAGGCAACGCATGATCCCAGGGCTGAGATATCTCAAAGTGAAATGTGCAGCATCCCTCTGTGCATTGTGCAGAACAGCCTAACCTGCACACGACCACTGAGTGCTCATCAACCTCGACCCCTTCGACACCACATCAGTGATTTGGCAAACCTGATCCCCACCCGGGGACAGTGAGATCAGAGTTTGTGCATGAAATGGACATCCTCAAACAGATGGATCATAAATACTCTGCAAGCCTCCCAACATTTGCAAATGCCAGTATTTGTTTCTTTCAGATGTCTGAACCAGGATTTAAACCTCAGAAAGAGGATGCAGTGGGGAAAGACCATTTCCCCTGCTGAATGTGTGTTTTATATGCTGATATGAATGGACCAATTCCTGCACAGAACTGCAACTCATATCCCACCTTCCATGAGTCAATATGTGAAATTAAATTATTTTCATTCACTACAGGGAACGTGTTTCATTTCAAAACCAAAAAATAACACTTGAATATAGCACCCGATCGCAAAACCACTCCAGCCAAGCTAACAGAATGGCTTCAAAAATGTAACTTCTGCCACCACCACTTGTGAACAAAGACAATTATTTGCATCTCCTGGCCTCCAACCTGCTGCTAATGTCATAAGCTTTATTCCTGCCAACATACGATAGCTTCTAAACCAGGGTCATTGTATCACAAAACCCGAAACCAGTGTTTTCAATAAGAAAAGGTGCTTATGGGGACCCAGGGGCAATGTCACTGGACTATTAATACAGAGACTTTGGACAATGTTTTGGGGGCCCTGTTTCAGGTTCCATTCAAGCACAATACTTCAATGAAAATCTGGAATTAAATGCTTAATGATTACCTTAAATCATTGTCGATTTTCCACCCCAGTTTCCACCCCAGTAGAATGCATTTTTTGTCCTTTACCTCAAATTTCACGAACTCAAAAAGACCGGTGTCCCTTGATCAAATCAAGATTCATTTACAATACTTAGTAATGGTAAGGTGGATACTGCCCAGTTGAAAATATACCCCCTCAGTGCCAGTAAAAGGAACACTCCACACTATATACCCCTGCATAGCTTCCCATTTGGACAACATTAACTGCCTCAATCGATATTGTCATTGCATCTCTCCCCCTGTGATCTTGCGACATTTCAACACTGGAACAGGTTCCTGCAGTTCTGCTTCTGAAGTAGGCAGAGTGCAGTGGTCCGGAGCCACCACCTTCGTTTCGAGAATTGAGGCACAGGTTCACTCTCTTCATCAATCTCTTCAGGTTTATAATTGGGGTGGGGGTAATTATGATGCGATTCAGGAAGAATTAGGGAGCATAAGATGGGAACAGAAACTGTCCGGTCTGGGAACAAACAAAAAGTGAAACTTTTTCAAAGAACAAATACTGTGTGTCCGTGATAGGTATGTCCCTGTCAGGCAGGGAGGAAATGGCCGAGTGAGGCAACCATAGTTCACAAAGAAGGCTGAATGTCTTGTCAAGAGGGAAAAGGAAGAGTATGTAAGGATGAGAAAACAAGGTTCAGTTGGGTGGCTTGACAAACGGGTCAATCTGGCTTCCTAATGGGGAGGATTTTTTTCTATAAAAGTTACTCACCTTCGAGGTATCGACCTCATTGTTCCACCAAAGCAAGCAGAGAGGGAGCGATTCGTACAGGGAGAGCTGAGTGTAAGAGTTTGATTTTTATTTTACTTTTTCTCGGAGTTTTTTGTTCCAGTGCAGTAGGAAACGGGAAACTGGAAGTAGGCCGTGGAGAGGCCTGGGAAGGTTTGTAGTTTGCTGTGGTTGCTGGTTCAGTGTTTTATTTTTACCTGTATATAAGTTGGGCGGTTCATTGGTGGGTCTGATCAAGGAAAACCCCCAAGGCTTTTTACTCTTATGTGAGAAATAAAAGAATGACCAGGGTGAGGTTAGGGCTGGTCAAGGATAGTAGTGGGAACTTGTCCATGGAGTCAGAAGAGATAGGAGAGACGATGAATGAATACTTTTCTTCAATGTTCACCAAGGAGAGGGGCCATGTTTTTGAGGACGAGAGTGTGATACAGGCTGATAGGCTGCAGGAGGTGGATGTTCTGAGGGAAGATGTATTAGCAAGTTTGAAAAACCTGAGGGTCGGTAAGTCCCCTGGGCCAGATGGGATATGTCCTAGGATTGTTTGGGAGGCAAGGAATGAGATTGAAGAGCCTTTGGCTTTGATCTTTGGGTCCTCACTGTCCATGGGGAGAGTGTCAAAGGACTGGAGAATGGTGAATGTTGTTCCTCTGTTCAAGAAAGGAAATAGGAATGACCCTGGTAATTATAGGCCAGTCAGTCTTACTTTGGTGTTGGTAAATTAATGGAAAGGGTCCTGAGGGATAGGATTTATGACCATTTGGAAAGATATAGCTTAATCTGGGATAGTTAACACGGATTGGTGAAGAGTAAGTTTTGCCCCACAAATTTGTCTGAATTCTTTGAGGTAACTGAGTGTGTGGATGAAGGTAGAGCAGTTGACGTCGTATACATGGATTTTAGTAAGGTGTTTGATAAAGTTCCCAAGGTCGGCTCAGGAAGAAAGAAAGGAGGTGTGGGAAAGAGGGAAATTTGACCAATTGGATAAGTAACTGGCTATCTCATAGAAGTGGAGATGCTGGTGTTGGATTGGGGTAAACACAGTAAGAAGTCTCACGACACCAGGTTAATGTTCCAGAACTCCCATTGAAGGAACGGCCAGTTCCGAAAGCTCGTGGTATTTCCTACAAATAAACCTATTGGACTTTAACCTGGTGTTGTGAGACTTCTCACTGCATCTCATAGAAGACAGAGGGTGGTGTTGGATGGAAAATTTTCAGACTGGAGACCAGTTACCAGCGGTGTACCACAGGGGTCAGTTCTGGGTCCTCTGCTATTTGTGGATTTTATCAATGACTTGGAGGACGGGGCTGAAGGGTGGGTCAGTAAATTTGCTGATGACACCAAGATTGTTGGAGCAGTGGGTGAGTTCGGGAGCTCTTGTTGGCTGCAAGGAGACATTGTCAGGATGCAAAGCTGGGCTGAAAAATGGCAGATGAAGTTTAATCCTGATAAGTGCAAGGTGATTCATTTCGGTAGGACAAATTTGAATGTGGATTACGGGGTCAACAGCAGGGTTCTGAGGAATGTGGAGGAACAGTGAGATCTTGGGGTTCATATTCATAGATCTCTGAAGGTTGCCACTCCAATGGATAGAGCTGTGAAGGAGGCCTATAGTGTGTTAGTGTTTATTAACAGGAGGTTAGAGTTTAAGAGCCGTGGGGTTATGCTGCAACTCCCTTGGTGAGACCACATTTGGATCATTGTGTGCAGTTCTGGTCACCTCACAATAAGAAGGATGTGGAAGCATTGGAGAGAGTGCAGAGGAGATTTACCAGGATGCTGCCTGGTTTGGAGGGTTGGTCTTACGAGTAAAGATTGCGGGAGCTGGTGCTTTTCTCTTTAGAGAGGAGGAGGATCAGAGCAACTTAATATAGGATGAGAGGGATTAATACAGTGGACGTGCAGAGACGATTTCCTCGGGTGGATGTAGCTGTTACTCGGGGGCATAACTATAATGTTCATGGTGGGAGATATAGGAGGGATGTCTGAGATAGATTCTTTACTCAGAGAGAGTGGTTGGGGTGTGGAATACACTGCCTGCTGTGATAGTGGAGTCGGACACTTCAGGAACTTTGTAGCGGTTATTGGATAGGCACATGGAGAACTCCAGAATGAGAGGGAGTGGGATAGCTTGATCTTCGTTTCGGACAAAGCTCGGCACATCACGGTCCGAAGGTCCTGTACTGTGCTGTACTGTTCTATGTTCTAATTTAGGATTTTGTTCCAGGAGCACGACAAAAACTGGAGATGCCTTGCAGAGCCCAAGATATAGCAAAATGTCCCCAGTATGTCTGTACCATTGACACACAGGAGAAAATATTGTTCGAGAAAAATAAAACTGTTTTCAAGTTATCATTTTTTTCTCAATATTTAATGAATTTACAAATATTTTAAAGGGATATCCCATCATCTCTTTCAATTGTGCTCTGAACTTAGTCTGGGTCACAGCATAAATTCAAGCTTTTGTGCAGCAATTCAGGAGCTGGAGCATGAAGGTCATTTCTCACACACAGTTATGCATAAATACATAGGTAAAATCCGTCCAGTGCATTCTGACCCATGTAGAATTTACCATTAACAGTAACCATAAGAGTATAAAATTCCCCAAAATTACAAGCAGTTGAATGATGGATTTCCTTCTCCCCTCTATCTCTGAGTCTCTGGGAGCCTTCCCACAATTTGAGCTCAGAGTCTCCGGCAGGCTGTACTTTTCACCAGAATGTTTCTGATTGTGAAAACATTGATCAGCAGAATAAGAACAAATGGGACCACCGGGTTTAAAATGTGTTGAAAGGACTTGATTGGTCCCCAGGCAGTTGATAATCGAGCATCCTCTGATGTAGAGCATAACCAGGGTTGGTTCACCAGTGCATACCAGCCTGTTAGCATAAAGTAACAAAAAATATTTTTCAATCAACTCAGTACAGTCACAGTTCCGAGAACCATCGTAGCCATTTTCTCAATGCAGTGTTTATATTTGAACTTTTGATAGCAAATGACCAAAAATGATCAAAAGTGAAAGTGACGGTGAACCAGAGTGAACAGCCAGTAGCTGCATAAAGCAGGATGGTGTGTATATTGCACAAAGCGATGGACTCCACATAAAGACACTCTTCCCAACAAAGAATAGGAATCCGTCTCAAGGTAAGGTTGAAGATGACAACCAATCGATCTGATGTTGCCATGGCCATCAGGGAGCGAGTTACACATTTGGAGAGACCACATTATTCCCGAGACAAGATGATAATGGTCACTAGGTTAACTGTGAAGCAAGAAAGTCAAAAAGTAAATAATGCACCAGGCTGAGAGGTTTTAAAATTTGAGTGTGAAAGTTTTTTTTATATCCAGTGGCAATTTGCAATGATTGTCCCTGGAACCAATTATCCTCTTCAAAGAATGAATAATATCTAATCAAATCAATCATTGAATATAAATTATAATGTGGAATGAGCGAGTAGAAACACAAAGGGTGACTTGGTAACACAGTGATTAGCACTGCTGTCTGACAGCGCCAGGGACCCTGGTCCAATTCCAGCCTCAGGGACTCTATGTATGGAGTTTCTACATTCTCCCTGTGTTTGTGTGTGGCTTTCCTCCGGGTGCTGCCATGGAGGTTATGGGAATTGTTCTAATCTTAAATAATGTTTGCACATGCAAAGGCAAACAATGCTACAGATAATAGTGTAAATCAGAGCAATGGTCCAATTAGGACCAGTGGGACGGAGCTCGGTGGTGTGGGGTTCATGTTAATATGTGGGGTCAGTATCCTGTAGCTGATCATTACCCAATCCTGCTGACATTGTTCAAGGGAATGAGTTCAAGCTTTGTACCATTACCAAGAGTTTCAGGATTGATGTGGGGAGAACCAGCTCAGCTTTCCATTTCCCAAAACATTCCCTGTGTTCTGCTTTTTTCAGAGAAGGGGACGAGGTGGGAAGTAATTTATGTTCCTGTTCTTGGTCATCACTTGGTTTCGCAGGATCAGTGTGAAATAACGATACATTTCCATCCTGTTGATCCGTGCGACAAATCTGCCTTCATGTGCAATAAGCAAGCCAGCTATTTTTCTCCACATTAACACCCAGCGATCCTTGGGTGTTGTTGGAGAGTCTTCCCAAGTTCTTATTCCTCATCATTATCTAGTCAGACTGGGTTAATGTGTAGAATCATGCACCGTTCCATCTTTTGATAATTTCTCTTTGTCTGTGGATCACTGGAGATGAATCAAATGGAAACAATGTCTCAGCTGCCAATTACTGATGATGTGAAATGAAGGCATTGCTGAAGTGTTAAGCTGCCACCCATTGCATTTTTCTACTTTAGAAAGTGTGTGCCTGTCTGATTTTGAGCCTGTGTCAGGTATGTTATTGCCAGGACTACATTCCAATCTTAAATAAGGCCAGAACACAGAGGACAGAACTAACACGAACGCTTCATCATCATCATCATCCAAGTTGAATATTTTAAACAGACGAGGGTCGCAAAATTAAGGAGTCAAAATGGAAAGTAAATGGATGTACAGTAAGCAGCAATGCCTCCTGTGAGCAGCCGAGTGATGGTGTCGAAGTGTTATCCAGCAGGAAGGCTACCACACAACTTCAGGCACAGAGAGTAGAGATAAATAATAAACACTGCCAGAAATTATTGGTGAAATTGTATTTCCACAACACATTAATTCAAATGTTTGTTAAAATATAACCTGGAAATTATATCTAGAAACATAAAAGATAGGAGCAGAAGGAGGCCACTTGTCCCTTCGAACCTGCTCCGCCATTCATCACAATCATGGCTGATCATCCAACTCAATCGCCTAATCTTGCTTTTTCCCCATAACCTTTGATCCCATTCGCCCCAAGTGCGATATCCAGCTGCCTCTTGGATGCATTCAATGTTTTGGCATCAACTACTTCCGGTGGGAATGAATTCCACAGGCTCATCACTCTTTGGGTGAAGAAATGTCTCCTCACCTCCGCCCTAAATGGTCAACCCCGTGTCCTCAGACTGTGACCCTGGTTCTGGACTCCAGCACCATGGGGGAGAACCCTACCCCACCCCACCCCCCCGTCCCCCCTGCATCTACCCTGTCCAGTCCTGTTAGAATTTGATCAATAATTAGCCTCACAACACCAGGTTAAAATCCAACAGGTTTATTTAGAACATAGAACATAGAACATAGAACACTACAGCACAAACAGGCCCTTCGGCCCACAAGTTGCGCCGACCACATCACCTACCAACCTACAGACCTATCTATAACCCTCAATCTCATTAAACCCCATATACTCATCCAGAAGTCTTTTAAAAGACCCCAGCGAGTTCGCCTCCACCACCACTGACGGCAGCCGATTCCATTCACTCACCACCCTCTGAGTGAAAAACTTACCCCTAACATCACTTCTGAACCTCCCTCCCCGCACCTTAAATCTGTGTCCTCTCGTAGCGACCATTTCAAACCGGGGAAATAGCCTCTGAGAGTCCACCCTATCTATTCCTCTCAACATTTTGTAAACTTCTATCAGGTCGCCTCTCAACCTTCGTCTCTCCAGGGAAAAGAGTCCCAGCTCCCTCAACCTAACTTCATAAGGCATGCCTCCCAGTCCAGGCAACATCCTTGTAAATCTCCTCTGCACCCTTTCAATAGCTTCTACATCTTTCCTATAGTGAGGCGACCAGAACTGCGCACAATACTCCAAATGAGGCCTGACAAGGGTCTTATAAAGTTCCAGCATTACCTCCCGACTCCTAAACTCAATCCCTCGATTAATGAAGGCCAGTACACCATACGCCTTCTTGACCACCTCCTCCACCTGCGAGGCCGATTTAAGAGTCCTGTGGACCCGGACCCCAAGATCCTTCTGCTCCTCAACACTACTCAGACTTCTGCCCTTAATAGTGTACTCGTTCATCCCGTTGGTTCTGCCAAAATGGACGACAACACATTTATCCGCGTTGAAGTCCATCTGCCACTTCTCCGCCCAGTCCTGCATCCTATCTATGTCCTGCTGCAACTTTTGCCATCCTTCCAGATCATCCACAACACCACCGACCTTCGTGTCATCAGCGAACTTACTTACCCATCCCTCCACTTCCTCATCCAGGTCATTTATGAAAATGACAAACCACAAGGGTCCCAGAACAGATTTTATTAATTACAGACCCCACACACCTCGGACATTCACTGATCCAACTTCTTCCTTCAGGAAAAAGATACAAAAATCTGAAGCCATGTACCAAATGACTCAAGAACATCTTCTTCCGTGCTGCTGTCAGACTTTTGAATAGAACATAGAACATAGAACATTACAGCGCAGAACAGGCCCTTCGGCCCACGATGTTGCGCCGACCAGTTACAAAAACAATGACCCACTAGCCTATACCAATTCCTTTTCGTCCATAAACCTATCCAGAGATCTCTTAAACGCCCCCAAACTAGACGCATCTACAACTGCAGCAGGCAGGGCATTCCAATCCCTCACCACCCGCTGGGTAAAGAATCTACCCCTGACATCTGTCCTGTAGCTACCCCCCCTTAATTTAAAGTCATGCCCCCTCGTGCTAGCTTTCTCCATCCGAGGAAAAAGGCTATCACTATCCACCCTATCTAAACCTCTAATCATCTTATATGTTTCAATAAGATCCCCTCTTAGCCGCCTTCTTCCCAACGAAAACAACCCTAGATCCCTCAGTCTCTCCTCATAGGACCTCCCCACCATACCAGGCAACATCCTAGTAAACCTCCTCTGCACCCTCTCCAACGCCTCCACATCCTTCTTATAATGCGGGGACCAGAACTGCACACAGTACTCCAAGTGCGGCCGCACTAGAGTAGTGTACAGTTGCAACATTACACTGCGACTCCTAAATTCAATCCCCCTACCAATAAACGCCTTCTTGACAACCTTATCTACTTGATTCCCAACTTTCAGGGATCTATGTACACACACACCTAGATCCCTCTGTTCATCCACACTATTCAAAGTCCTCCCGTTAGCCCTATACTCGACACATCTGTTGCTCCTACCAAAGTGAATTACCTCACACTTCTCCGCATTAAATTCCATCCGCCACCTCTCGGCCCAGCTCTGCAACCTATCTAAGTCTCCCTGCAGACTATGACACCCTTCCTCACAATCTACCACACCTCCAACTTTGGTGTCATCAGCAAATTTACTAATCCACCCAACTATACCCTCATCCAGATCATTAATAAAAATTACAAACAACAGTGGCCCCAAAACAGATCCCTGAGGCACACCACTCGTAACTGCACTCCATGATGAATATTTACCATCCACCACCACCCTCTGTCTCCTATCTGATAGCCAATTCCTGATCCAACTTCCTAGATTACCCACAATCCCATACATCTGCATTTTCTGCAGAAGCCTACCATGGTGAACCTTATTGAACGCCTTACTAAAATCCATGTATACCACGTCAACTGCCTTACCTTGTATTAAATTGATCTTTCTCTATACCCTCGCTATGACTGTAACACAAAATTCTGCAGTCTCTCATTTCCTTTTCTATGAACGGTATGCTTTGTCTGTGTCGTGCACAAGAAATGTGGATAAACGTGGATAAATGTGCAGTGGTCCATTTTGGCAAGACTAATGGGATACAGGAGTACAATATCAAGGGTAGGAGTCTTAGCTGGGTTGAAGAGCAGAAGGACCTTGGGGTCCAGGTCCATAGGAATCTTAAATCGGCCTTGCAGGTGGAGGATGTGGTTAAGCAGGTATATGGTGTACTGGCCTTCATTAAGTTTAGGATTGAGTTCGGGAGTTGGGAGGTAATGCTGCAAATTTATCAGGCCCTTGTCAGACCCCACTTGGAGTACTGTGTGCAGTTCTGGTCGCATCACTCCAGGAAGGATGTGGAAGCTATTGAGAGGGTGCAGAGGAGATTTACAAGGATGTTGCCTGGATTGGGAGGCATGCCTTTTGAAGATAGGTTGAGGGAACCAGGTCTCTTCTCCCTGGAGAGACGAAGGTTGAGAGGCGACCTGATAGAGGTTTATAAAATGTTGAGAGGAATAGATAGGGTGGATTCTCAGAGGCTATTTCCCAGGGCTGAAATGGTCACTACGAGAGGACACAGGTTTAAGATGCTGGGAAGCAAGTACAGAGGAGATGTTTGTGGTAAGTTTTTCACTCAGAGGGTGGTGAGTGAATGGAATCGGCTGCTGTCGGTGGTGGTGGAGGTGAACTCGCTGGGGTCTTTTAAAAGACTTCTGGATGAGTATATGGGATCTAATGGGATTGGGAGTTACAGATATTTCTATGGCTTGGTAGGTATTGATGTGATCGGCACAACTTGTGGGCTGAAGGGCTTGTTTGTGCTGTGGTGTTCTATTTTCTATGTTCTATGTTAATGGATCTGACAATCATAAATCAAATCAAATCAAATCAAATCAAATGGAAGTGATCTCCAATCCCTTTAATCGTGCCGTTTTTCCATCCTTGCACATACGTCAAACTGCAAATTTTGTGACAGTTCTGTTGTCTGAGGTTTATTCACCTTTTGTCGAACTTTGAAAGCTCTCTCAGAACTTTTTGAGGTTCCCACTTTAAACCCCACCCATTTCATTGCAGAATGGAAACAGAATTTTCCCACAGAGCAGAAGTAGGCAATTCGGCTGCTGGATTCCACATTGAATCCCTGAAGAGAATCCTACCCCAATCCCACCCCACCCCGCTCAATCTCCATAACCCCACACATTTCCCATAGCTAATCCTTCTTATTGAATGGTGGGTCAGGCTCGAAGGGCTGGATGGCCGACTCCTTCTCCTATTTCTTACGTTCTTCTGTTCTTTTAACCCCGGTACCAGTTTGCATTTGTATACCCACCTGCAGTAAATCTTCTCCCCACACTCCCTCCCTTTGAATTTACCATTCTCAAGGCCATCAAAAAATTCCTGTTTTAAATTCCACAAAGAGCCAGCAGTTATTTGATGCGATACCAGTTGCTCAGTCCAGGCTCTTCAAATCCCGAATGGATACTGGGAACAGAACGATGATGCAATTTGTTTGTTGAGGGTTTTTTCAGAAACTCAGATATAAAACTTTTGAAATGAAAGTTGATGGTTATTTATTCGAGTTAAAGATTTATTACAATAAGAAGAAGTGATATTTAAAGCACAGCAGCACCTCCTTCCAGGAATTAGTACTTTGAAAATTACCCCTTAAAGATTTCAGTTTTTGGAATCAAATCTTTAGAAGGTCTTCAGATTCTGCCTTTTATACCGCTCCCATGGTTTGTGAAATTTTGGTTTATTAATTTATGATGTGCAATATGCAAGCTCTTTTCCTGTCCTTCTGCAGAGTGATAAAACTGTTCCCTGCTCCTGGGAACACAATCAACTCAATTTACTTTTGCTGTCTCAGTGTTACTCCCGGGTTTCTAATATTAGAAATAAAACTATTTCATATTCCTGGTGTTTGTTATACAGTTGTAAATCCCCCCATAGCTTAACAAACCAATGAACTTACAGGTAACTTTGAAAATGGAAGAAGCTGAAGAAATAAAATCTAAACACCATTTAAACATCTAGATTCTGACCAACACACAGGGATCAAAAAGTATATGTTCATGATTATGTTTAAAAAAACTTCCCAAATATTATTGACTTTGATCCATTACATGATGGAGCAGCGAACTTACAACCCAACAACTTCCCTTCTGTTCACGGCATACATTCACCTCTATTGGATAGAGGGTGATATCTCACTCGCTCCTCTGCTCTACCAGATCCATCACCACATATCCTCTCTGCATGTCATCAATCACAAACACTCCCCCAGTGCCTGTTGCACAGATCCTGAAATTCCAATGTGACTAAATACTCCATTAATTCCACATATACTGATACCCACATTGTTTATCTGCTCTATCACTCACCTCACCAGTGTAATGGTTTTCTCACTCCATCTCTGCCAGTTATAACACACACATTCTCCAACTGTGATTTTGTTCGATCCCATCCACTCGCGAATTGCTTGTTTATCTATCACCTGCTCTTATTTTGTGCAGCATTCAAATCTCATCAATTGGTATAAATGCTGAATCATCCGTTCCACACATGCTCCTAATGGATGAATCCATTTCCCTCTATAATTACCACCATCGCACCCTCTTCCCGGTATTGCTTTTTGGGAGGTCCATGGTGATGGTGGAGGTGTGGAGCTGGAGGAAACAGAGGGCTACCAACTGTATTCAATCTTTGAAGTCTAAATTTGCTGCTTGCTCTGCGAGGAACTGACTGAGAAGCTTTCGCTTTGCACCAAATCCTAATTCCGTTCAAATCCCACTGCGAGTTTCCTGCAGCGTTTATTGCCACTGTTTAGACAGGCTCTCCTACATTGTCAAAAAATGTTCAGCACCACCATAGCATCAGGGTCTTCCTGCCTTTCCCCATATTCAGATTTAATTCTCTACAATCTAAAAATACATCAACAGGGTACAACCTGCTCTGTCACGTGTGGCCCTGTCATGTTGGGAAATGTGCAATTAAATCAAGGATTCCATGAGTTATTCTTTGCCTGTTATCAGCATCATTGAAATAATTGCACAGTGTGCATAAAGGGATATTTGAGCACATTCTTCAATTGCTCTCTGAATTTCCTCTGGGTCACAGCGTATATACAAGTATTTGTGCAGCAACTCATGAGCTGAAGCATGAAGCCGAACTCCTGAACAATATCATCCATCCAAAGAGCATAATACCCCAAATAATACATCCGCCTATATACAGAGTACACCATTATTGTTGCCCATAATATGATAAAATTCACTGAGATAGCAAAGAGTAAAATAATAGATTTCCTTCGCTTCTGCATCTCTGGGTCTTTGGTCCCTTTTCCATTGACAGGAGTTCGGAGTCTCGTGCGAGATCTACTGGTCACTAAAATGTGCCTGATGGTGCAAATATTGAACAACAGAATCAGAACAAATGGGACACAGGGGTTTAGAATATGATGGCTGAGTTCAACGGCAATCCAGACAGGAGAATCAATGACACTGAAAGGTACAAAACAAAACCATGGGTCGTTCATCAACCCATACCAATTTGCCATCATAAAATACCAAAAAATGTTCTTACAACAGCTCAGAACAGTGATTGATCCCAGGACAACTTTAGCCATTTTGTCGGTGCAAAATTTACTTTTCAGCATGGGGCAACAAATTGTCACAAGTCGATCAAAGGTGAAAGCAACAGTGAACCAAACAGAACAGTCAGTAGCTGCATAAAGGAGCACAGCGTGGATATTACACACATCCATGTCCCTGAGGAATAGGAAATGCTCCTGATAAACAATTGGAATTTGTCTCAATATCACGTCAAAAATAACGACCAGTAGATCTGCAGCTGCCATCGAAACCAGGTAGTGTGTTACACATTTGGAGAGACCACATCTTTCCTGAGAGAGTATTCCAATTGTCATCACGTTAACTTTAAGGAGCAGAAATAAATCCAGATATTAGTCATCAAGCTTTATAGGCACAGACTATGGAAACATTTTGCTGTGTTAATTCATCCTGAGATTTCTGGAATTAACGCAAGCGAAGGGACTGCAAAGTCTGTAAAATACCTCAAAATATTCACAATGAAATGATCAAAGGCATCGTGGTCAAATTGCCAATCTTTCTTCATATCATTGCAATGACTGCCTTCCTATCCAGAAACAATTCAACATTAAGCAACCGATAATGCCGGAAAACATTCAACTCTGATGAATGAACTCAACTGACATTTGGCCGAGCTATGTTTGACTCTGACAGATTGAAATATTTAACTGGAAATGTTCATGCTGATAGAATATAACCTGCCTGCTCTGATTTCAAAATGGATCTAATTTCAAAGTAACTGCATCCATGGACAAAATCCAAGAGTGCCTGCTGAGTGTTTTGGAAGGAAACCTGGAGGTGGTGATGTTCTCATTTACCATCAGTTTTTATCCAGCTGGATAGTGAGGGCTGTGATTTTTAAAGGAGATGTCAATGGTGATTTGCTGAAGTTCTGCAGACCATGCTGAGATGGTGCTCACTGTCAGCCGTGGGGAAAGAACATGTTGTTAGAAGAGATGGAAAATAAGCGAGCTCCTTTTATCCTGGGTGATGTTGATCTTCCTGCGTGTAGGTAGAGCTTCACTCATCCAGACAAATAGAGACAACTCCATCACACTGCGGACTTGCAACTCTTAGATTGTGGACGGGCTTTGGGAGTCATAAAGCGAGTTACTACCCGTTGGATTTAAGGCTACTCACCACATTTTGCATTCTCAGAATGAGTATGTTGTTGTAGTTTGATTTCTGTTTGCGGTAACTCCCAATGCATGTTGATACACGGGGGCAGGGAGGAGCGGGGACTCGCAGTGTAGCCAATCTGTTGTTGTACTTGTTTCATGAATGTATTTTAAGGATGAAAATCTGTTATCATTACCTGATCTGGCCTTCCTGTGATTCCAGATTCACAGGAATATGATTGACTCCTACATTCCCTCAGGAGAGACTAAAACATCCAAATTTGTGTTCCTTGGTGTTGAAAAGTGACGGGTGACTTTAGTCCAACATAACATCCTAACTGGTATTGATAGAGTAGATCGAACATAGAACAGTGCAGCACAGTACAGGCCCGTCTGCCCTCGATGTTGTGCCGAGCTTTGTCCAAAACTAAGATCAAACGATCCCAGTCCCTATTATTCTGGTTTGTTCCATGTGCCTATCCAATAACCACTTGAAAGTTCCTAAAGTCCGACTCCACAATTCAGTGTCCTTCATTATTGCAATGGAGAGGGATAGGGTCACACGGCAGGGCAAGGTTTATAACTGGGGCAGGGATAATTATGATGTGATTAGGCAAGAATTAGGGAGCATAAGATGGGAACAGAGACTGTCAGGAATGGGCACAAATGAAAAATTGAGCTTGTTCAAGGAACAAATACTACGTGTCCTTAATAGGTATGTCCCTGTCAGGCAGGGAGGAAATGGTCGAGTGAGGGAATCATGGTTCACAAAGGAGATTGAATGTCTTGTCAAGAGGAAAAAGGGAAGCAGATGAAAGGATGAGAAAACAAGGTTCAGTTGGGTCGCTTGAGGGTTACAAGGTAGCTAGGAATGAGTTTAAAAAGGGCTGAGGAGAACCTGGAGGGGTCATGAGAAGTGGAACCAGGTTTCCTGCATGAGGCTGCAGCAGTCCATGGAGGTGAGGGTGATTTGACTGGGAGACACTGGGAATTTGAAGAGCGCGGTATACAATGGGCAGCGGGAGGGTGGGTGGGAGAGCAATCTTGATGACTGGGTGAAGCAGCGGAGGAAGTGCAATGGGGATTGAAACAAAGGAATAACAGGGGGAGGTTTTGGTGTGTTGTTTTTTCCACTGAGTCAGATGTTATCAGACAATAAATTTTATGAAACTGGGTACACAATATGGAAGCAGACTGAAGCTGCACTCAGAGCCTCCCCACTAAAGGTCAGAGGGTAACAGACACAGACTCTCAGGCAAGGACATGCTTTTAGAATGCAAATAAGGGCTATCACACAAAGGGAAGGGGACAGGATGGCACCGACAGGAACTAAATTAAAAAGCACACCCCCATCCCACCAAATCAGCACCTCTGATCTAATCAAGCAACCCTCTGTGGAGACACCTGAAGATTAACATCACTAAGGAAGGATCCCTGGCCCCATAAACTCCCTGAGAATAAACACCCATTGTTCAAACCCCGGAGATTCTAGACCATTAATAAACCCATCAGACAGAAACGATTAACACACACTTAAAACATCGTTACAATACTTGAAGACATTGAAACAGGATGGTCACAGTCGAATACTGTTAACAAAACATTAGCATTTGAATTGTACAGTGTGTCAAGTTCAGGTATAACTGTACCCATTGCGGTGGGTCTTTAGAGTGCTTTCAGGACAGTTTGGATTGTATGTCCTGACTGCACCTCCGTCAACGTGAAAAATAAAGCTGTCCCGCTGTTGAACCTGACCCTGAGTCCGTAGTGGTCGTGTTCGCCCACTCACGCTAACACAGAACATTGGCGGGTGTCCGGGGAGAGGAGGAGAGGGGGCTGGGGGGAGAGGTGAATAAATCGAACGTTTGAGAAACAGGATTTGGGAGTTGGTGGATGAACTGGAATAGCCAAGGCTGGGGATATAAAATATCTGATGGTGGGAGGATTGAGGCGTGAGTGCTTCATTTCTCATTGTGTGAAGATGCCGGCTTAGACTGGGGTAAACACAGTCAGAACTCTTCAACACCAGGTTAAAGTCCAACAAGTTTATTTGATATTAAATACACAAGCTTTCTGAAATACTGTTCCTTCATCAGGTAAATGGGAAATGTCTCAGCATTCCGAGGGAAATGAGGCGTCTCCCACATTGCTGTTGATTTGGAGTCACATGTCAGCAAGTCCAGGTAACGGGGACACTTTTCCTTCTATGAAGGGTATTATGGATGCTGACATATTTTTAAGACAAAACATAATGCTTCCGTGGTCAACATCAAAAAGGGAGAGAGAGAAAGAAAGAAATAGAGAGAGGGAGAGGAAGAGAGAGAGGGAGAGAGAGAGTGTGACTTACCAGGGACTCCAATAACAGCGAGGAGGGGATAGTAACCAGCCTGAATAACCTGCAGTGCCCAAAAGATCCGGAGTTTCAAGGACATCCATCTATAATAGGTAGAAAGGTTGTA